>NC_139535.1:22801178-23146178 GCF_965153285.1 Podarcis tiliguerta | reverse complement strand
TCCACTATTCTCTGATTAAAGGTGATTTGTGATTTTTATAGTGGTGGTGTACAGGGGTCTGTTTGTTGTAAAACTGTAATTTTACTTAGCTTAATATCTGCAAGCTACCCAGGGAACTCTGTTAATAGAGCAGCCTATAAAACGTATAAATAAATAAAATTCTTGAAATGTGATCAGTGGACACTCATGCCCCCCAGTCCCTTGGACCGTATATCTTTGCTTCCCTGCAAAGATGAAACGCACTAATAACAATTGGCTTGCAGATATGTTTGCCAAGAAGCTGATTTTATGCATCCATGAAACTTGCATCCAGCCATGAAATCAAACAATGTACATTAAAAAAAAAAAAAATCAACAGCTTAGGAAAACAGCATTTTTATTTTTGGTCCAAGTTAGCTACGTGTGATTTTTTTAAAAAAGAGATTCTAGGACAAATCCATCATTATTTGCAACTGTTTGGATGACTTAAGTGCAAAATCTCATGTTGGAGTTCTGCATGCTCTCATGAGGCCTCCAAATAAATAAGTATCATCCCCCCAACAGATCTAAGGGCTTTGCCTGAAATCTTATTAATCAGTAGAGGAAGGCAACCATATGGTGTGAGGATAGAGCTTGCTAGGGGCACACAGTAGGAAAATATGTAGCTGGCTGTGAACAGAGCAAAGGGTGCGATGGAGAGAACAGCAGCTCTTAAACGGTACAGCATGTATGCCTATAGATTATTCATTAGGTGCCTGAGCTTACACTGGCACATTTCTAATTACCGAAGGTCATTAGACGCTAGGACCCTCTGTCACTAAACTGGAAAGCTTTCATCCTTATCATCACAAGAATGACTGAAATCTTGTCTCCGTTAAAGCCTAAGTTGCCTTTAAATATCCCTCTTCCGGGATATAAACAGCATGCAATTTTCATGCCTGCAAACCACATACATAACATTTCATAGGTCATCCAATAATACAGTGGTGCTTTGGTTTTCGAACAGAATGCGTTCCGGTAGTCCATTCGACTCCCGGAACCATTTGGAAACCAAAGCGTGGCTTCTGATTGGCTGCAGGAGCGTCCTGAAGCCAATCAGAAGCTGCGGAAGCCGTGCTGGATGTTCAGCTTCCGAAAATCGTTCGAAAACCAGAACACTCACTTCTGGGTTTCAATCGTTTGGGAGCCAAGGCGTTCGGCTTCCAAGGTACGACTGTAGTAATAAAAAACACAGAACTGTCTTAAAATAAATTGGGGGGCAGGGAGAGAACTGACTTGAAATAAATGGACACAAACAATGCTGGAAGAAATACAGTAAGGTAAGAACACAAACCTAGACAGCATCTTAAAAAGCAGAGACATCACCTTGCCAACAAAGCTCCATATAGTTAAAGCTATGGTTTTCCCAGTAATGATGTATGGAAGTGAGAGCTGGACCAGAAAGAAGGCTGATCGCCGAAGGATTTTGAATTATGGTGCTAGAAGAGACTCTTGAGAGTCCCATGGACTGCAAGAAGATCAAACCTATCAATTCTGAAGGAAATCAGCCCTGCGTGCTCACTGGAAGGACAGATTGTGAAGCTGAGGCTCCAATACTTTGGCCACCTCATGAGAAGAGAAGACTCCCTGGAAAAGACCCTGATGTTGGGAAAGATGGAGGGCACAAGGAGAAGGGGACGACAGAGGACGAGATGGTTGGACAGTGTTCTCGAAGCTAACATGAGTTTGACCAAACTGTTTGAGGGAGTGGAAGACAGGAGTGCTTGGCGTGCTCTGGTCCATGGGGTCACGAAGAGTTGGACACGACTAAATGACTAAGCAACAACAACAAGAACACAAGAGTTGTCTGCTGGATCAGGCCAGTGGCCACCAAATGCTGATGGGAAACCTAGGAGCAGGACCCAAACACAAGAGCACTTTCCCCTCCTGCCATTTCCAGAAACTGGTACTCAAAATTATTAGTGCCTCTGGGGGCAGGTAGAAGGACACAGGTACCTTTGGGCAGGGTGGGATTACAATTGGTGCGGCAAAGCAGAGCACAGTTAGGGGGCAGAGTTAGGATTGCTCTTTGAGCTGCCTTCCGGACAAATGAAAAGAGTTTATTCTGTGAAACAGGAAGTGTTTGCATTCCCTCCATAAATTCACTGCAACATACTGTGTTAGCAGACTTAATAGGCCTGCAGATTCTGACTTGTCGCTTTAATGAACTGCACTGTTAAGATCCCATCCCATGAATTTACAAAAACATCCATATAACCAGGATTATATTAATGTACAACATATTCCAAACAAGAGCTCCAATCAGCTAATCTGCTTGCACAGGGGAGAAAGAAAGAAAAATCACATTGCCTTCAGTGGGGATTACATGCACGAAAAAAGCTGTTTCATTAGCAGACTTCTGTTTGTGGGTTTTAGTTTTTCTTACCGAGTTGATTATCTTCCACTTTTTTTTTTATTTCACAGGAAAGCTTCCAAAACAATGCGAAGTCGGGAAAGGGGGGGCGGGTGTTGATACTCATTTTGTACACATGGGAAACTCCACATACAAATATAATATTAGGTTGAAATCTAAGCCCCTTTAAGGGAACAATCCTATGCACAAACAACTGGTGTAATGCAAACGGGTGTAAATTAATCCAGCATAAAGTTACACCAGATCCAAATGTCATTCAGCAGCAGGGCTGCTGCTACTGCTGCTCTGCCTAGACCCAGCGGACGGTAAGCAAGCCTAGTATTTTCCCCAGATTGCTGGGTCACAGAACCAAGCTTGACAGGCTTAGGATCCAACCTAAGACCCCCCCCCCCTGTGGTCCCACCCTCACCACATCCCTAGAATGCCCCTTTTGGCTCATCTGGCTTTGGCTGAGCATGTTTACACCAATGTTGAGGGACATAATTCTGGCTGAGTGTATGCATCCTAAGCTGCTTATGCTACCGGATTTTGCCATAGGATTGCCTGACAATGAAATAGGACTTAACTTTTGAGTGGATGCAGTTGAGAATGGAGTCTTAGTCACCCATCTAATGGAGCTTTCCCCTCATTGCAAAGTGTAGCACATGTGGGAGAGCAGAATCTGATCTAGCTCAGCCCCTGCCACACACTAGCTACCGTAAATTTCGCTCCATAACACGCAGTTTTTTCCTCCTAGAAAGTAAAGATAAATGTCTGTGCGTGTTATGGAGCGAATGCCTACAGATGGCGGGGGAAGGCATATGACGTCATCACCTCGCTGAAGCTTAGAAGGTCTGGTCAATGCCTGGGAGATCTCCTGGGAAGCACTTGGGTCCAGTGACATAAGAAAGACAGGATATAAATGTACGCTCATTAATGAATTAAGAAGGGAGATTGGAGAGAGGGGAATGAAGAGAAATAAGAATAAGAAAAGAAAAAAGCGAGAAATGGAAAGACATGCCTAAATACCGAACAGAAAAACGAATCCCATGTAACTTATAGCAAAGTTAAAGATGTCTGCAAAAGACAACGGCTACATAGCTCTTCTTAGCTTGGCTGCCTCACGAAATAATCAGGAAAGTTGTAAAAGAATAACGAATATTATTACCGCACCTGTACTGGAATTCTGTGGGCTTTTCTGAAGACTGGTTTACTGCGTTTTAATTATGGGAGTTTATATTCTAGTGTTTGTGCTACTGTGTTTTGTACTTTCTAAACCACGTGGAAGCCTATTTTGGCGTTAAGCAATATATAAATTAATAATTAACAATCAATATTATAGAGGCACATGAATAAAGCAATCCTTAGACCATTCCGAAGCTTTGAACTATTCTCTTCCAACGTGATTCAGGCACAGCTCTGCAGAGTTCACACATGTTGCCTCTGGTTGTTGTTACAGAAAATAATATCTATCGGAATGAGAAATGTATGATGAAAGAGAAAGGTTTTTTTTTAAAAAAAAAGAAATGAAAAGAGAGAAACAAAGAAAAAAACAAGAACAACTACCACCTACAACTTAAGCGTTTTTGTTGTTGTTTTGCTTTAGCCTTATTTTTAGAACCCTTTTCAAGCAGTTAACTCCTATAGAATTTGTTCCTCATCCCTGGGCTGCCTTCTGCTAGGTTTCTTGGCTGTGCTGATGATTTCTCCCTTTGTACTCTCTCTCCCTCTCTTTCAGTTGTTGTTCAAATTCCAATGACTTGGGCTTATCTTTGTGCTTTTTATTTCCCTACAGTAGTAAAACTCTATTATGATGCTTGGCAGACAATTTAAAGCACTGCAACTATCATCTTGGAAATGAAAGTCTGTTTCCACACACACACAAAAAGCACCTTTCTACTTGACTAAATATGCTGGTTCTCAACACAAGGACAAGCACCCACAATCCTACAGGATCTAAATGAAAGAAGAGTGAAATAAATAAATAAACCCCCACTCCTGTTCTTCTTCTGCTGCTTCCAAGAAAAATGGGTCGAGTGCAACATGCATAAGAAACCCGTTAATTAATGTCATTAAATAGGGGGACCACAAAAAACAAAAGGTAGCTGTGTCTTCCCATAAGGAAAATTCCAAAATCTGTATTAGAACAATATGATTAGCAGGCCAACCAAAATGTCACAAAATAGCGTACACTGGTACCTCTGGTTACTTACTTAATTCGTTCCAGAGGTCCGTTCTTAACCTGAAACTGTTCTTAACCTGAGGTATCACTTTAGCTAATGGGGTGTCCCGCTGCCGCCGAGCTGCCAGAGCACAATTTCTGTTCTCATCTTGAAGCAAAGTTCTTAACCCGAGGTACTATTTCTGGGTTAGCGGAGTCTGTAACCTGAAGTGTATGTAACCTGAGGTACCACTTTTGAGTTCTCCGTGTAGCGGCTGAGTTCATCCTAAGCCCTGACTTGATCCCTGATTCCCCCCACCCTCCAACCAAGTGCCTCAAAGGCAACTGGGAAGCCCAGCTGCAGGGGGAGCACTTGTTTGGCTGATAGACATCTCTCTTGTCAGAGGTCTACTCAAGAGCAATGGTCTACTTGGGAGGAGGCAGAAGACTCACCACCAAGCAATGAGACAGCAGCAGGCCAGGCAGAGAAACAGTTGACAGTGTAAGACTCTCAACCTCCTCAGACATTTGCTAGTTTGCTTATACAAAAGCGGAAACATAACAAACACCACTATGTGGTATAGAACAGGGTTGTCCAACAGGTCGATCGGGATCTACTGGTCAATCTCCGCGGGGGAGGTTCTAGTTAATCGCTGTCCATCACGGGCTCCTTTTCCTTTGCTTTTGCCTAAGAGCAGCCCTCTCCCTGCCCTTTATTTTCACATGATCTCTGGAACGGAAGTTATTTTCATTGTGATCTTTCAGTGAGCGACTAATCCCCTCTCCCCTTTACTCTAGTCTGACATTTTCCTCCCTAAAAAAAAGCTTAGCCCCCTAAAAGCTTAACCCCCTAAAAACTGCCAGTCCCTCCCGTGTATACTATATTAATGTCTTAAAACTTTGAATCTCTCCCCCACTCCCACCGACTGAGGAAGCAATTAATTTCTTCCACAACAGTCAACAGATTTCCAGTTCAATAATGGACATAAAAGGCTGCCTTCTACTAAGTCAGCCTTTCTCAACCTTGGGTACCCAGATGTTGTTGGACTACAACTCCCATCATCCCTAGCTAGCAAGGCCAGAGCTCAGGGATGATGGGAGTTGTAGTCCAACAACATCTGGGGACCCACAGGTTGAGAAACACTGTACTGAGTCAACCTGTTGGTCTGTCTAATCTAAATCAATGCTGGGAACACGGACTGGCAGTGGCTCTCCAGGGTTTCAGATTGGAGGCATTCCCTGAAGACACCAGGGACCGAACCTGGGACATCCTGCAAGCAAAGCCGTTGTTCTAAGTGCTACCCTACAAGCTGAGACTAGAAGCTGTACCACTTTGATCTGTACACAGGACCCCAGGACCCTTTCTCCTTCCCCATCAGAAAATAAGGGTTTTGTTAGCTGGAAAACCACCCCACGCATATAAATGTGAAGCAGCCTGACTCAAACACTGCTTTCCACACACAACGAGGGGGACTTGTGGTGGGTGGTACACTCAACAGACTGGAACTGGCTCCTGCTATGACCATGTTGACTTTCAGCTAGTAAAAATAAAAGTCTTGCCAGCCCAAACTGACTCCTTTCTCTCATGTCTGCTGCGGATTCAAACAATATGGTGTTGTAATTCTTGTGTTGGGACTAAAAATCCCTGTTTAGCTCAGTACTTTTTGGGCCAGTGACTATCTCTAAGCCTAGCTTTCCTCATAGGGTTCTTGTTGGGGGCAGGAAGGAGGAGGATAAAGGAGAAACATATATGCCACCTTCAGCTCATTAGAAGAAATGTGGGATATAAATAATAAAAACAATTATTAGTCTAAGCCATGGGTAGGCAAACTAAGGCCCGGGGCTGGATCCAGCCAAATCGCCTTCTAAATCCGGCCCATGGACAGTCCGGGAATCAACGTGTTTTTACATGGGTAGAATGTGTCCTTTTATTTAAAATGCATTTCTGGGTTATTTGTGGGACCTGCTTGGTGTTTTCACATGAGTAGATTGTGTGCTTTTATTTAAAAAGCATCTCTGGGTTATTTGTGGGGCATAGGAATTCGTTCTTCTTCTTTTTTTCAAAATATAGTCTGGCCCCCCACAAGGTCTGAGGGACAGTGGACTGGCCCCCTGCTGAAAAAGTTTGCTGTCCCCTGGTCTAAACCATGGTTTATTAGATAAGAATATGTGTTGTTCCTGTGCACTTCTCTTCTCCCACTCCCCTTCTTTTGTTCCACAACTGAAAACTATGGAATTACAGTTTCCAGTTACATCCAAACCAGGAAACTGTGGTTTAACAAGTCCCCAATCTCTTAAACTGTGACATGCAATATGAGACAGGGGAGGAAGGAGGAACACACAAGCACAATGCTCATTCTTAGCGTTAGTCAGATATCAAGTATGTCTCAAACAGGCCTATGTCTCTTACAAGGACATGTCTTCCTTCCATCATCTTTTATTTCTTTTCCCTATCTTAAGCACATAAGACAAACTTGCACCAGGTGTGTAGAAAAACAAATATCTAAGACTGAAGCAGAGGGGCAGGGCTATAGCTCTCATGGCATCACCATGTCCTTTGCTGGGGCCATTCCAAGTAGAAAGAACACAGAGTCTTGTAGATATTATTGGTCTCCATTATCTACTTCTGTCAAATCCCTTCCCAATATGCACCTAAGCTGACAGCTTCAAGGTTTTGGTGAGTGCAGTATGTTTTTTTATTTTATTTAATCAGAGATGGGAAAGTTAAGCTGTCTCATTTTGCAAAGACACTTTACAAATTGATTTGCCAGATAGCAGTACATATGGCTGCATATTAATATAAAATACCTTGAAAATGTTTTCCTAATGCTCTCATTTGTCGCGTAATAGAGAGCTAAGCGCATCCAGCTTTAGTCTCACAGAAAGGTTCTTATAAACATATTAGAGAGAGAAGCTGTTCATTTGAATTCCAGCAAGCTAATGCCTTCTGTCAAAAGTTCCTAAACAGATTTATAGATTTAAAAAAACACCAACCAGTGAACACATATAAATCAAAAGTATTTTTTTGCCAAGGTGCATATATTGCTCTTTATCAACACATTTGAGAGTTAGTGTGGTGTAGAGGTTAAAAGGTAAATGTAAAGGGACCCCTGACCATTAGGTCCATTCGCGGATGACTCTGGGGTTACAGCGCTCATCTCGCTTTCTTGGCCGAGGGAGCCGGCGTACAGCTTCCGAGTCATGTGGCCAGCATGACTAAGCCGCTTCTGGCGAACCAGAGCAGCGCACAGAAACGCCGTTTACCTTCCTGCCAGAGCAGAGCAGTACCTATTTATCTACTTGCACTTTTGACGTGCTTTCGAACTGCTAGGTTGGCAGGAACAGGGACCGAGCAACGGGAGCTCACCCCGACGTGGGGATTCGAACTGCTGACCTTCTGATAGGACCAGGGAAATCCATCTTTAATTTATCCATTCAGCTGTAAAGCTAACTGGGTGGCCTTGGACCAATCACTGTCTGTGATCCCAGCCTACTGCAGAGGGTTCTGGGAGGATAAATGGGGGCACTCTGCTTTGAACCTTTTGGTGTAGAGGCAGGATGCAAATGAAATAATTAAGTCAGTAAATAAATTTCAGGACACAGTGTGCAAGGAAGGACCATAATCGGTATTTTCAGAATGGCAAAACCGAGGACAATAGAGAGGAAATATTTTTTTTTCTGAGTTTCAGGGAGTCAGGAACTAAAACCATGAAACCTGCTTCTTGTCCTCCTAGTCTGGCACTGCTCGCAAACAGTTGGGAGCAAGAATCATCTCTCCCAGTACTAAGCTGTAGGTTCTTATTCTGCTCACAACAAAAGCAAATCCTCCGTCCGACTTCACCACCACCACCAAAAACAACACAAAACTCATTGCTCTTTTCCACAGATGGTCACTAGCACTGCAGTTGCTCCACTAAGATTCCTCACACTAAAAATAGCAGGTTGCGAACTATAAACCTGGCCAGGAGTGCATTCCTGGGGAAATAGCCTTGACCATCTCGCCACAATGGAGCTATTCACAGACACGGCAACCACAACTCTACAAATGCAGCCTTTCGTCCCATCTGGTTCCTGACTAACGGAAACTCCCTGCTTCCACGCTGGCAGAGCGGGGCTATCAGCGAACACACAAAAAGGAAGCAGGTAATTTCTATCTGAACAATAATCGGAGAAGGAGATTTATTATACTTGTATCACACCCTTCCTCAAGGGAGCTCAGATCAGAATGACGCTTGACCCTTACAAAAACACAGCTATGTAGGCTAGGCTGGGAGGGGGAGACACGGCCAAGCCCATCCAATGAACTTGCATCACTCTTGCCATTTCATGCTACTGGCTCATGCACACCCATGGTTACTGTACTGTAGGGGTGGCCAGTATTAAGGTGAAATATTCAATTGTGATTTACAAACACACACACACACATCCATCCATCCATCCATCCATACTAGAAGATAAAATAGATAAATATTGAGGAGCACACACTTTTCATTGGCATTTGGCCTATAAGCAATCTGTATAAAATACAATCTTAATATTTGTCTGTAACATATATTTTATCTTATGGATTTTTAAAATAATAATAATTTATTGTTTGTAACTCACAAATCAGGTTTTTTGTTTTGGGTTTGTTTTTTTGCTGGAGAGTGGTAGATTTTTTAAAACTTTATTTTTTAGCTTCTGAAAAAAATTATTGTAAGCAATTCCCATATACTCTTCCAAGAAACATTATATTACTAAGCAAATAATATAGTCAAACACTAAGCAGGTTTGTACTATAGTTTAGATTATATCAGTTAAGTGTCTTCTACTTCCCATCTTAACATATTGCCCCAGAGTAAGCCATGGATAGCTGTGGTGGAAAGGGGACAGCACTGTACTGAATAAACACATGCCACAAAGTTTCAACATCCTACTTGGTATTTGTGTTCCTTAGTACTCTAAGATGCTTTGTTACTTTCTCCTTTGGAGCTATGTTCCATAGCCTATCCCACCATGTCTTTAGAATTAAGCTAGTAGCTATTTTCCACTACTGTGGAAACTCCCAAAGTACTCAGTTCCCAGCTCCCAACATCCCTGACTACTGATGGGAATTGGGGTCCAACAACGTCTTGGGAGGCCATGGGGTTCCCACCCCTAGTGGAGTAGATTCTGTAGGAATGCCCCTTTCTACACCAGTGGTTTCCAATTAGCTAAGTAAACCATCTTGAGAACAGTAATGAAATAATTTCTTTTTTAAAAAAACTTATTTGAAATATTTCTAGTCTCCCTCCCATGTTGGGATACATTATTATTTGTTTGTTTGTTTAAAGTATTTTGAACATACACGTCATCCAAGTAGGTAGCCCAGGGCAGATACATAAAGCAAAGCATAAAAGTACAATATATCCTTTCAATTAAACAGTAATAAATGTATAATATATTGTTTCAACGAAACACACATTTAAAACAGCAATGCATGTTGATTTCTAACAGCCTCTGATTTCTAATTGCACCTTGAAAATTGCACAAAAAAGGCAACCCTGGATTTATTACAGACAATTCATGCAAAGGACTTAAAACACTGTGACAAATAGTAACTCTATCTGCTGAAATGGTAACTATGGGGAAAGGGCCAATTAGTTTCTATGCAGCTCTGATGTACTTTTGTCTCTGGGCTCAGTTTTGAACATGCTTATCAGATCTGAGCAACAGAAAATATATATCCAGAAAATTCACAAAAGCATACTCAACATCATGGTTGCCAATCAGCCCCTTTAGAGAAAACAACCCCAGGACCATGGTATTCAGAAGTTCAACTCAAGTTGCATAGAAATGCCGCTGAAGCCCCAAGGAACACTGAGGGAGTGGGATTATGAGATGGTTTTGCTGCAGAGGCAAGGCTATTAATACATATCTGTTTTTCACAAATATTTGCATATAAACTGGAAGCTTGCTGCTCCACAGTTCAGATGCTCCGGTTGCTTTTTTTCCCTGGGAAATCCTATTCCTCTGCGGTACCAGGCTGTGAGATTTTGGCCATGGAAAGGTTTTCAAAAACAAAAACAACCACTAGCAGATCTCAATGAATTTGGTCTGCAGCGTCTGTCTGGCTTGTATTTGCAACATCCTGTTTACAGTCGCGCTTGGATGGCAAGCGAAGCAGATGCTATAAAAGCTCATAAAGTAAATAAATATAAATAAATAAGATTATGTCACTGCAAATGAAATGATTGCAAGTGTGCGAGGAATATGTAATAGGAGGAGCAGATGAATTGCTAAGCGGCAACAGATCCCTAATGCAGAGCATAACTGCCTACAGGAAAGGAAAGGTGGTTATAAAAAGAAATCCATGTCCAACGGCTCTGCTCGCCTAGGACATCTGTGGGTCTATAAAAGCTCCATAACTCACCTAAGTACCAACCTCAGCAGAACTGCAAGGTGGAGGCAGTTGAATTGAAAGCACCAATTCACATTGTGATGCAGTTCAAAATGTCCTCAGCCAGCCCTGCTGTGTTGCGGTGGCCCTTCTGCTCATTTTCCTTCTGCCCCAAATTCCTGCCTTGATAGTGCCACTCAATGCACACCCTTTTCCTCTTTTTCACCAGTAAAGCCACCTGCAAAGTCGTCCCTGTTGTCTGCAAATCTCTTTTACTTATCTGCCCTTCTGTTGGGTAGCATGACATGGCCTCCTTCAGACAAGGACCCAATGGAAGACTCCCCTGCCCATCACATGCTGTACAATGGGATTTGTACATGGGCCCAAGTCAGCTGCTAACCCAGCCAAATGGAAAACAGTCCACAGGCTATATATTCGCTGGATATATCTTCAGGCTGTGATAGGTCTTATTTTGTCTTATTTATCTTTTCACTTGCGACATTTACATACATCCTTTTTGCCAACACACTCCAAGGTGGTTCACAGTTTTAAATAACTAGCTTGCGGTTCAATGGGCATGTAACAAAAAGGGGGAAATGGAAAGGGGGGGAGGTGGTGGAGGAGGAGATATAAGTAATCTGAGATGATAGAGCCTCAGTATGACAAAGTTCTGGGAGGGAGGGAACCAGCCAGGCCATTGAAGGGGGCCTCTCTGTCTCATCTCTCCCTCTCAAGCACCCAAGTGGAACAGCTTAAAAGGAGGTAATTCTGGGATGAAGGAGCCTCTTCTCATATTGCAGGGGGTTGAGCTAGATGATTTTCATGGTCCCTTCCAACTCTATGATTTTGTGGTGCATTTGGAACAGGCACCTGCAGTCAATATGGCACCCTTCAGCTGTTCTTGGGCCACAAGTCCCATCATCCCTGACGTTTTGCCATATTGGCCGGGGCAGACGGGAGTTAAGTGTCCAGCAACATCTGGAGGGGAGGGTGCAACATTTGTCTACCTTGGATCAACAGCAATCGTCGGCAGCAAGTCTTGTCTGCACTGCATGGAGTACAGGCACTACAATCCAGTATGGGTGGGTGAGGGCATACCACACAACATCTCAGATTTCCCTGCTCCCCCTTCCCCTCCTGTAGTTTAACCTTGGTACCACCACAAGGAACAAAATGTTTTCTGCACCGGCACTGACCACCACAGGTCAGTTGGTAGAGCATGTGACTCTTAATCTTGGGGTAATGGGCTCAACTAGGTGAGTAACTGGCCTGATTCAGCAGAGCTCATGTTATGTTCTTATGTCCCATGTTCAATCCATGGCCACTCAAGTTTAAGAGGCTCCTTCCAATCAGCAGTAACAATATGGGCAATACCAGAGGTCCGACCTCTTAATACAGCACATTCATATAAATAACCCCTGTCTGTAATTTTTAAAAAACAAACCGTAAGGATAGCCAGCCACGGGAAACTGCGTGAAAATGCACAGAAGAGATCCATAACCCAAGACCAGCCATCCTGAGGACACAGTCAGGATTTTCTGATTGCTCAGGGCCAGTCATTCTAAGTTTCCGGCTTGGATGACCAGATGTTATTTCAAGGCTTTTTAAAGTGGCTCTACTGTTCCTGTCTTTCCTTCCTGTCTAGCGTCCACCCAAAGTCGACTAAAAATAGGCAAGACTCGCCTCCTGTTTTGGCAGCCCGGGCTAAAAATGAAGTTTTAACAGAGAGCGCAGAAACTTCGAGGGAAAGGAAGCGATGATTATTACTTCATTTATTTGTCAGAAGGAAGGGAAAAAAAGAATGTTTCGCTTGCATTAAGTTGACAACGTGGACTCCAGCTCTTGTGGCAACACTAATGCTGCTGTGATTCACTTTAAATGAATGCTATAGAATATTCATGGGGGAGAAGAAGGTTTTTCAGAAGAACAATTGGCACCAGATTTTTTTTTATAAAAACGTTACACTTTTGCAGTAAAGGAAAGCTTAGTTAGTTGAACACACTTTAACATAATGCTTTGAAAAATGCAAGGCATTGCCTACTACATAGTAAAGGTACCCCTGCCCGTACGGGCCAGTCGTGTCCGACTCTAGGGTTGTGCGCTCATCTCACTTAAGAGGCCGGGAGCCAGCGCTGTCCGAAGACACTTCCGGGTCACGTGGCCAGCGTGACATCGCTGCTCTGGCGAGCCAGCACCAGCGCAGCACACGGAAACGCCGTTTACCTTCCCGCTATAAAGCGGTACCTGTTTATCTACTTGCACTTAGGGGTGCTTTCGAACTGCTAGGTGGGCAGGAGCTGGGACCGAACGACGGGAGCTCACCCCGCCGCGGGGATTCGAACCGCCGACCATACGATCGCCAAGTCCTGAGCACTGAAGTTTTACCCACAGCGCTACCCACGTCCCATGCCTACTACATAATTTATACCAAAAGCAATTGTTTGAGATTTCCAGTGGTCTTCAGCTAGTGGTTAAGGACCCGCCTCTGCCTTTCTGTCAAAAGGCACATTTCCTCAGGGATAGTCAGAGCCTATGATAGGCATTACAGTGGTACCTCGGGTTACATACGCTCCGCTAACCCAGAAATAGTACCTCGGGTTAAGAACTTTGCTTCAGGATGAGAACAGAAATTGTGCAGCGGCGGGAGGCCCCATTAGCTAAAGTGGTGCTTCAGGTTAAGAACAGTTTCAGGTTAAGAATGGACCTCCGGAACGAATTAAGTACTTAACCTGAGGTACCACTGTAATTAGAAAGAGCCCACACACTTTCCAAGCCTATCTCCGCAGTCGTGGGAGTTATAAAGTTGTACATGATTATGGGGTGAGGCCCAGAAAGCTGAATTCTGAATCCCAGACCAAAACCGACACCTGCACAAATGTTTGTGTGTAACTGCATACTGAACAAATTCTTGCATGTCCAATAGCACTGAAACTAAACCCGGTCAGACTTCAATGTCTTTGTGATATTGCTGTCATCCCCATTTGATACTCAGAGTCCTGGACCTGAAAGATACGTAATGTCCCAAGCTTCCCTGTAAGATCGAAAGAACTAAGCCAACAGAAAACAGAGCGATTGTGACATTGCTGATGGGCAGCCCAAGGTCATGGTGACATCGAAGCATAACCATCAATGGCACTAAGAGCAAACAAGGACAGGAATCCAGGACAACTCAAAAACACACTTTCTGCTGTTACTGTGACACACAATGCGTCATGTGGTGAATTTTGTGCAGAAACAATCAAGACACAGGCAACACTTGTGGACTGAGCATGCGTATGTACATTGGCTGAGCAACAGGACCCTGCAGGCATCCTTGGGGGTTCTAGAGTGGTATTACTCATGCTTATTATGCAACGCAAGTCCAAGGCATTCACAGGATTCATTTCCAATTTACATTTAATGTAAATGAAGAAATCAAACAGCACATTCAGCTTGGGAATTAAGACTAACTTCCTTAATACAGCTGCAATTTAAAGAACAGCTGCAGCAATCAAGATATTTTCATCTTTACAGATATTTAAGAGAAGTGTGTGGCATCAGTGTCTGTATCTGCGTGTTTAGCCAGAATTATTTTCTGTGAAACCTCCCTGTCTGTGTATTCCTTACTTGGAACTAAATCCCATTCAGGTCAATGGGGCTTACAGCAATAAGCAAGCAATCATGAGAGCGGCCCATCTAGTCTAGCATCCTGTTCTGACAGTGGCCAAGTCCACAAGTATGGCTGAAGCACAACAGAAGTCTCCCCTCCTGTGGTTTCTGGCAACTCACAAATAAGTATACACAGCATTACATCCAAGTCTGTGACAAATATACTGTGGTTCAGGCCCTGTGGGAGAGGAATTGAGGAGTAAAGCTGAGAGCACCTACCACGAACACCTCTATATGTATTCCCACTGTTCAGACGTGGCACAAGGAGAACATTAAACTAACTGTGGTAGGTCTTACGCTCTGAAACAAAAGCTTGTGAGTAGTTGCATCCCCGGACGTGGCAAAACAACGACATCTCTTAAAGAAAAGAAAGAAAAAGACTCAGTCTAGCTCGTTCTCATTGTGGAAAAGTTCCTGCAACTACATAGCACAACAAGACTTCCAGCGACATTGAAACAGTAAAATGTTAAGCTTGACTAATGAAAATTCCATTTTCATTTTCTGTACCAAACTATAATTTATACTGAAGGCTCAGCTTTGCTAACATTCCTGATTTATAATACCTCACTGCCATATGCACTTTGACTAGCAACTCTTGGAAGGAGTTTTAATAATAAAGCAACAAACAGGTGCATTTTTGATTAGCCTCAGCAAGGGGATGAGAGGTAGGGGTGGGGTGTGTGGGTGTGGGTGTGTGTACATATATAAAACAGCAACCCTTACATTTTGAAAGTACCAAGATTCAAAGCAGTAAATATTCCTTCAAAACCAGGCCCGTCTTGAGTTTAATATGCACCAAATAAATATTCTGCCAATTAGAGATGTGCAAGTAACATGCTTTACATTACAGCTTATAGCAATTTCAGATAAAAAGCTTGTGTGGTGGAGTGAATCCAGCTAATAAATGATTGGAGTAGTGCAACATATTTTTACTTCAAGATAGCAAACATCTTGAAAATACTTCAGAGGCACATTTTTTCTGTGATTTTCTTCTGAGATCTCATTAAGTGTCAAGCAAGAAAGTATGACAAGCAGTACTGAGCAATATTCACAGAGTAACCTTTGGGGAACGGTGATAAAACCAATTAAGGTTCCTCTTATTTATTTATTTTTTAATTTCATCATTTGATTTTTACGAAAGAGGAAAAGGAAAAATGAGGTCTTTCCCCTTTCTACATTAAACAAAAATAATTAAAGAAAGCAAAGCAATATTCTTTGCTATCATGGGGTGCTGTCAACCCAGTAAATGATAAAAATGAAAGCAACCTGTTGCATAGTGATAAAACTTTAGATTAAGAGACCATTCTGCCACTTCCTCCAAACTCTCTTCTAGCTACTGTTCCGAAGGGAATAAGAACTCTGATACGGCAAATAATCTAATCTGGCGGTAGCGTTGCAGAAAATGTGCGCCATCATTCTATTCAAGTTATTTTCTTGTTTGTGTATAAACCTAGAAAGTCTGGAACTATGCTGCTTAACTAATTAAAAAAGCAGTGAAGAGGTTTATGGTTGGGTTTGGGTTTTTCCCCCCCCGGAAACAGATAAAATAAAAATAAATAATGTTCTCCTCAAAAATAAACGAAGCAAACTGGGGAATGACGAAAGTTTTATTTTCATGAGAGTGTTCCCCCATCACATATAAGGATACTGGGGGTTGGTGCCTCTGCTCCTGTTGCTCCCCCAACCCGTCTATGCACAAATCGGGTCCTCCCTTAAAGAGGGCACGTATTGCGGTGAGACCTGGAAAATTGACACCCTGTGTTGTGGGTGGGTATGACTGGTCAGCTACAACACCCGATTGGTAGGTCCCTCGAAGCTGGGTACAATGTGGCCAATGGGACGCAGTCCAAACAGTTCGAGGGACCTATTTATGCCCATGCATGTGACCCAGAGCTTCCTCTTTCGACACGTGCATTCGGAACACCCGCCCACCTCTCCCTACTTTTAGAGCTTCTGCGCTTGACCTTGCTATGCCGTCGTGTGTCGTCTGTCATTGGGACAGGGGCACAGCAGGAATTTTCCCCACTTGGCTGATTGGCTGTTGCCATTTGGGTTTCGCCTGCCACGTAGCAAATCGTCACAACTTGTAAGGTTGCGGACAGGCTCTGGTTCAGGTGATAGGGATGGGAAAATGCTCTCGCCATGTGAAGGGTATTCTGTTAAAGGAATCCAGGGACTTGGTGGTTTGGTCAACCCCTGAGAGGGGGTTGTGCCTGTGCCTGAGTCCACGGGGACATTTGGGTGGTGAAGATAGCCTGTTCCTGACTTTCCGCTTATCCAGGTGTTCACCCTTGGCTGACCTATGCTGGAACCCTGGGTCAGCGCTACCTGCATGGCACACACTGCTGCCTCAATGCTGTTTCTAACAACTCTCCCTTACTAAGCCGATTTCCAAACCAACAAGAGGGGGAAAGTGCCTTTGGTTCAGAGGAATTTGTAATCTAGAGCAAAAATAGCAAAAGTTCTGTTGTCGTTGTTGTTTAGTCATTTAGCCATGCCCAACTCTTCGTGACCCCCTGGACCAGAGCACGCCAGGCCCTCCTGTCTTCCACTGCCTCCCGCAGTTTGGTCAAACTCATGCTGGTAGCTTCGAGAACACTGTCCAACCATCTTGTCCTCTGTCGTCCCCTTCGCCTTGTGCCCTTATTCTTTCCCTACATCAGGGTCTTCTCCAGGGAGTCTTCTCTTCTCATGAGGTGGCCAAAGTACTGGAGCCTCAGCTTCACGATCTGTCCTTCCAGTGAGCACTCAGGGCTGATTTCCTTAAGAATGGAGAGGTTTGATCTTCTTGCAGTCCATGGGACTCTCAAGAGCAAAAGTTCTAATGGATAGAAAAAGTCAAATCTCCTCCAGCTGGTTTCAAAAGGCAGTTGTTGTTTCCACTAGAGATCTACTATGACCTGCTTTACTGAAGTAGGAAGATCTGATGAGTGGGGAGGGGAGGGGACAGGAAAGGGGTTTGTAAAATTATGCACATTGTAGAGAAAGTATTCGCCCCCCCCCCCCGGTCCTGTAATACTAGTACTGGGGTTCATCTGATAAAAATGCATTGGTGGGCTATTCGAGATGCATTCCCTCTTCTCTCTCTTTGTACAGCTCTCTCTTTGTACAGCTCATCGTTAATTGGTGAGATCCGCTGATACAAGATCAGCTGATACCTCAAACCAGGGGTGCAGAACATAGGGCCAGAATGTGGCCCTTGAATGCTTTCTGGTCCTGAGAACTGTCCACCAAGCCACACACCATCTTCATATCCTGAGTGTTCCTGCCTGGCTGAAATGTGTCCATGTACAGTGGTGCCTCGCAAGACAAAATTAATTCGTTCTGCGAGTTTTTTCGTCTTGTGAATTTTTCGTCTTGCGAAGCACGGTTTCCCATAGGAAATGCATTGACGGTTTCCCATAGGAAATGCATTGACGGTTTCCCATAGGAAATGCATTGACGGTTTCCCATAGGAATGCATTGACGGTTTTAAGAAAAAGGCGCAAGACGTTTTCGTCTTGCAAAGCAAGCCCATAGGGAAATTCGTCTTGCGAAGCAACTCAAAAAACTCTTTCGTCTTGCGAGTTTTTCGTCTTGCGAGGCATTCGTCTTGCGAGGTACCACTGTACTTTGAGAATGCCTCCTGCTTGTCTGGAAAGGAGTGTGCAAGTACAACAACTAGATTTCTGTACAAAGTAGCATTTACTTCCATTGCGTTGCCCAATTCTGCCTCTGCCCCACCCACCAATCACCGGGCATGAGAATCTCAGAAGATTGCCCAGATGTGAATGTGGTCCCTGGACAGAAAAAAGGCTCTTATGCCATTTCTGAATGGAAGCCAAGATCTATGTGCACATTATATTTTATTGCGCATTTATTTCACTCATGAAGGGCTTCCCACAAAACATCCTGAAGAGATTTAACAATAGAACAACAGCAATGATAAAAACACTTATCGAAACAATTCCGAGTCCGATCTGGACCAGGGTAAAAATATCCACTCAAAAGGCTTGTTGGAAAAGGAACAGGTGCCTAAATACACAAAGACTCTTCCATTTCAGACATTTGCACTGTACATAGGAAGCTGCCTTATAACAACACCCAAATAGGGCTCTAGATAGCTTAAAGGGGGATTAAGACAAATTTATGGAGACTCTGTCCATCAATGGCCATAAATTATGATGGTTAAGTGCGACCACCCAAGATTAGTAGCGGTGTGCTATTGAGTATCTGTTGCAGGGAAGGATAGCAGGGGCGAGCTATTACCTTTCATCTTGCCTGAGGACTTCCTGGGAGCAACCGGTTGGCTATAACAGGAAGAATGATGCTGAATGAGATGGACTGCACATGATAAGAACGCAGGAAGATGCCTTGTACCAAGTCAAAACATTGGTCCATCAAGCTCAGTTCTGATTGACAGCAGCTCTCCAGGGCTGCAGAGGCAGACTTGCACAGCCCTACCTGGAGATACTGGTGATTGAATCCACTGGGATACACCCCTTCTCCAAAATCTGAGTTGCATTGGTCAGGAACCGAACCCTGGCTTTTTGTGTGGCAGGCAAAAACAGTACCACCACGACCAATGCAGCCTGAACTAATCATTTTTACATTTTCATTTTTACCCAGTCTTTGTCTAATGGCTTAGCTGCCTAATTACAAATAGGTCAATCTAACAATTCAGGGCTGATCAGCTGTCGTGCCAAAAGACTAACAAGTGTGATTGCTGCTACTTCGGCTTCCTAGATAACCCTTTTTTCCCCCCAAGACAAAAACCCCTTTCCTTCGTGTATACCACCACAGCAGCTTAGCCCCAGAATCTATTTTAAATGCTGAAGTTCAACGAAGTAATGTGAGAGTACAAATAAGTACTGCTTCTGAGCACATACAGAGGATCTTTTCCATGACACTAAATGGCAGGAAATCACACAGGTGGGGCTACAGGTAAAAGGTCTTCCAGATTGTACACACAAATTTCAAATATTTTTGAGCTCTGTGAAAAGCAGGCACTGTGTCTTGTTAATGCTTCCCTTTCTGTCTACCTGTTAATGCTTCCCTTTCAAATGCTACTTCACCTTTTGTCCAAACCTGGCTTTAGCATTACTCCTCTTTGCCCTCAGATACAGATCACTTATTTTTTACCCATTCACCTAGATTAAACCCACACACTCCGTTCTGTCCATGTGTTCTGTCATGGTTTTGTCGTCTTTTTTAATGGACCAATATTTCTGCATTGAGCAAACCCTCTCATACTGGGTATTCCTTCTGTTGGCTGTGACCCAGGGGAAATACTATCAAAATGCTGTAGAATAAGGTATCAACACAAGAGATCAGCCTTACTTCACTATGTACATTTCATGCGCCACCCCAGAACAAGTTACGATTAGTATTATGTCATGCAGCAGAAGCAGGGTGAATAAAAAAATCAAAGATTTTTTTAAAAAAAACAAATCAAAAAATCATATTTTTTTACAATTTACAGCAGATTTTTTTATTTAAATCAGATTTTTAAAATAAAATGCTTTTGGAGGAAAACTCTTTTAAAAGATTGTTTTCTGTTTAAGTTACATTATAGTCCAAAGGCTATTCATCAGGAAATAAGGATTTGTTTTAAGTATTTCATGCGTGCTAAAACTCAGTCTAAGGTTGTTTGGGTTGGGTTTTTTTAAAAAAAATCTTTTAACGCATCAGTTAACAAACATGGGTACATATGCTATAATGTTATTGTTTTAGCTAAATAAATTGTTTAAATTGTTATTAAGGAAATGATTATTTTTCTCCTTCCAATAAAGTACAGCAGAAAAGTTATCCAGATATAAACAGTTAACTTATTAAACTTCACAATAAATGTATAATTATCTGTCAATGTATTTCTAACAGTATAACCAAATCAGTAATTTCTGTTATAACCGTAAGAACTACTCTGAAATTTTATTATTCCAAAAATGAAACCACCTTCTGGTTGTAAATATTAAGATTCTACCAGCAAGAATGAGTCTTTCTGTAAAAAAAAAAAGTGATTTAAATCAAGTCTTACTGACTAGTGATTTAAATCGTGATTTAAATTGATTTGATTTAAATCAAATCCACCATGAGCAGAAGACAAGGTATGGACTCAACAAAATCACTGCATGAGCAGAACATCCCCTCATGAAACGGAATTCCCCCCCTCCCTCTGAACGCCCTCCAATCCCCCGCCCCCCCCAAATGCACTGGCTGGGTAGGGAAACCTTCAGAGCAGATTCAGGGATAAGGGAAGAGCAAGTTCCATTGTGGAAGCAGAAGTTGTTCCACTCGCACAAGGTTTCTTGGTTGCAACTCACAGCTTGTATGCCAGTTGCAGTTCAGTTCTGTACTCGTTCAGTTCAGAACTCCATCTTCAAAGCACAACATTACCATCATCCAACTGCATTCGAAGGAGAAAGGTTAACTAGTTTGCAGGCACTTAATGCACCTCTTTGTTTTAATGAAAGTGAAGGTAAAAGCACAATAAAATATCCCACTCCCCCCCCCATGTGTCTTTGTAAACTTTCTCCCAATCCTGTGTTAATCCAAAGCTTTATTCCTCCAGATCAATTAACCTAGAGCAGTTAAACTAATTAACTACAAATACTTGGATAGATTAAGTTCACTGCTCAGTGCTTCAAATGTACTTTGAAATGGGTGGACACCTGTTTTTAAAAACCTTATGATGTAGAGAACTTTTTTGAGAGAGGAGAACAACCAGAGGACCCCCCTCTGCCAATCGTATTACCCAGGAACGTCCTTAGCGAAGGAGATGTTCTCTCCAATATTTGGAAAGTCCTACATCATTTAGGGCTTTAAACACTAATGTGAGCTCCTTGAATGAAACCCAGAAACCAACTGGCAACAGAGGGTGAGATCACACAACAGTATTGTGTACAACACACACACACTGCGCAGCATTCAATGAAGTTTTACTCCGTTGAAATTAATGGACCTAACTTAGTTATTAAAAAATTCCTTCCAGTAGCACTTTAGAGACCAATTAAGTTTGTGATTGGTGTGAGCTTTTGTGTGCATGCACACTTCTTCAGTTACATGCACACGAAAGCTCATACCAATAACAAACTTAGTTGGTCTCTAAGGTGCTACTGGAAGGATTTTTTTTTTTATTTTGTTTCAACTACGGCAGGCCAACACGGCAACCTACCTGCAACTAACTTAGTTATGTTTATTAATTTCAGTGTGCCTACTCAAACTTAGTTGAAAACCATCCTCTCTTCCTTCCCCCACCCAGTGGAAAGAGAGTCTGTCATGTCATAAACTGTATTTGTCTTCACTCATCATCACCACTATAAAACACGAGTAGTATTAGGATGATGTGAGCAGCGGCAGGGAAGGAATGGCGGCAGTGGACCTATCATAGGTAGTTTCTAGAATCAGCTAAGATTTTTTTGGTGAGTACAAATATAAACTGGTCTCATGGAATTTCAGGCAACAGAGGGAGCAACTAAAATGGGTGGGGAATCTAAGATTAATCAATTTAATTGATCTAAAATTAAGCAATCCACTAAAGTGAGTGGGGCCTCCCTCAACAGTTGGGGAATCCAGACACCATCTCCCAACCATATGTCAGGAGTGCTCTGATGGTGTTTCCTGCTTGGCAGGGGGTTGGACTCGATGGCCCTTGTGGTCTCTTCCAACTCTATGATTCTATGATTCTATTCTATGATTCTATAATCACTCCTGATCCCTGATCGTGCTGGGTGGGGTTGATGGGAGATGGAATTTAACAAGACATGGAGGACCACAGATTCCCTTTCCCTGAACTAAGAGAACAACTAGAGATGGAAGGGGAAGACAGGGATGCCTAAGAGAGAAAACATTATCTGAAGAGCCCCTGTGAATCCGTAATGATAAATGGCAAGTATCTGAATTAGCCTGAATGAACAATAGAAGACATTACTGGGTGAGACTAAAGTGCCCTTCATTCTGCAGGTACGAGATCAAAACATAATTATAATTATGGCCTCATCTGACTTTCCACAGGGTTTAAGTACAGAAGCTCTGCACACTGCTGAGAGTCCCATACAATGCAGCTGCTTCAAACTTCATATACCACATTAGGTGACCCTAAGGGATTCCATGCCGCCCGGCACTAATGTGCCGCATATTGTTCTCACACCCAGAAAAGCCATAAATATCCCTCACACACAATAGCAGAGGATTTGAGAGGGCTTTTAGCCTGTTAAGTGTTTGCCGCTCTGCGCACTTAGGGCACGCAGTTACATTTACCATTGATTGTAGGTTGATGCCCACGTTTACGTAGCACTGAAAGTCTACAACACACATTTCCAGGGAAACGTTTTTTGCAGAAGGCTTGATTTGATCAAAATGAAGGGGGGGAGAGAGGCAACCACAGGATAACGTTTCTGAGCAAACAGTGCTTTATCCGCTTCATGCATTATGGATGACGTAGAATTGCTAGCAGCACCCCAGATTCTGCTGTTTCCTGCGGGCATGAGATCCACATGATAGGCATAGAAATGGTCACTCCCTGTTACAAAGACAACAGAGAGCTCTGCAAATCTAGCATAGGGGGAGGGGGAGGAGAGAGAGAGAGAGAGAGAGAGAGAGAGAGAGAGAGACGCTAATGCAGGATTTGAGAGCCAAATTGCTGTCACACTTAGTCAAGAAACGGCAACATGCGCCAAAAAAAATATAGTGAAGTGGCAACCCACACATACGAGCTGCAGTTGCATAGACTAACAGAGCACGAAACAGTATTTATTTTAACTTCTAGTGAGAGACAACTGATGATCAACACCTCTAGCAGAAGTAGTATGCAACACAAGGAGTGTGTGATCGTTTCAAATAATCCGTGATGACTTCTATAGTCCCAGTTCCAATGTTAGAACGGAAAGGGAGGTAAATCTTAAGTGCCTGGCCTTTGTTCACCTTAAATAAGGGTGGGGCTATGGGCTTCCTTCATTTCTGTGTATGGAATTCTCCAAATCCTGCCCTGACTGGTCAGTTAAGGTAATAGATGGAATCAGAAGACTCACTAGGCAAAGCCATACAAACCCCAATTATCCCAAAGACAGAAGAACAGCATTCTACTCTCTAATGTGTTTGCTTCCTTCATCATAAAACTTCAAATATGTTTGTCTGTCCTAAGGCCAGATCATTTTCCTCCAATATGCAGGCATCTTTGTTTACTTTCAATTATGATGATGATTACTCTTCTTCAATTTATTACCCATCATTCACTAGCAGATTCCAGGGCAGGTTACAATGATTTAAAATTCAGTATTAACAACAATGGAAAGAAATCATAGTCACAGGAATAGGGTAGGTCCTGAAAACATTAACTCAGGTGTCAACAAGGAGGGAAGAGAGAGCTTGACTCTGAAGGCAAACTCTCCACTTATAAGGTATGATCTTGCTGCACCGCAGCCAGCAAATCTGGAAGCCATAATATCTGGGTGTAGAATAGTACTGAGTACCACATCCCATAATAATATTAACAATCATTGTGGTTTTTAAACTCACTTAGAAGGGGCATTATAATGCTTGAAAAACTAGTTACCGTATTTTTTTGCTCTAGAAGACTCACTTTTTCCCTCATAAAAAGTAAAGGGAAATGTGTGTGCGTCTTATGGAGCGGATGCAGGCTGCGCAGCTATCCCAGAAACCAGAACAGCAAGAGGAATTGCTGCTTTCACTGCGCAGCGATCCCTCTTGCTGTTCTGGCTTCTGAGATTCAGAATATTTTTTTTCTTGTTTTCCTCCTCCAAAAACTAGGTGCGTCTTGTGGTCTGGTGCGTCTTATAGAGCGAAAAATACGGTAACGTATCTAGTGAGGCTCAAGGTTAATTTTAGAACATCCTCTACACACACACACACACACACACACACAATCACATCACATATGTCACTCATGGGAGGGAGGAAGGGAGGGAGGAAGAATTGAGCTATAGATGACCCACCTCCAACTGAAGTTAATTAAAAATGTGCTAAAATTATGCACATCCGGGAAGAAATCAGCGTTTTCCAGAAATCCTTACAACTTACAAATGAAGTTTGCTGATTCACTGTTCTTGGCCAAGTGCAATTTTTGCGCCTTGCTTGTGGTCGGGACCTAAAACATGCATTTTGCAAAAAGCAGGAAAAGCGGAAGGGCATAGTCTAGCTCAATCCCGACACACTTACTCAGAAGTAAGTCTCAAAGTCAGTGGAACTTGCTCTTAAGCAAGCGTGTGTGTAATCACAATCTCACACTGCTTAAACATTGCACTAATCATAAAACAGTGAAGCCATGCTGAACTTTAGCTATGTCCTCTCTCCAACACTAATCCTTTGAACACCTTGAAATAAGTTGCATTAAATTCAGTGGGACTTAATTCCATGTGAGGGTCCACAGCACTGTGCTGCTCTAAGACACTGTTCACCCTGGTATCCAGCCTTTTATCCACAGCTTTCAATGCTTTCTGCAACACAGCAGCATTGACACCTGACAGAAGTTAAAAATTATATAAATATAACATAAATAACCATTTAATGCTCTAAACATGGTAATTTGTTTTATATCTAGTTACAAACGTATAAAATTTCTGTGCAAGGCATCTTCATGCAATGCTTCTCTGTTGGAAACGAATTCCTCTATTAAATGTCATCAAACAACTTACCGGTATGACATCTCTGCCTTCTAAACATGCACATTTTCCCTTTTAAAATTAGGTGGTGGAACACACTTTAAGGTTTTCCAGACCTTAGACAGGTATTATGCACCGATATTAACACCTTGGAAACACCAGACTGCAGATAGCCTTATTTAAGATCTCCAGACCAGAATTCAAAATATATGGCTATGTGGGACTGATGAACCAGTGCATTGTATTTAATACCATTAGAACTTTAACTTAACTTTAGAAACTTACAGTGGGGGGAAATGTGGAGGCTGGTGAAGGGGCTGGGCAGACCTAACCATGGTCAGGTTCCATTGTCCAACGCATGTAAGGCAGCTACCTTGCTGGAGGTAAACAGACTGACACTGTCCTGAATTCCAGAGAAGGAAAGATTTCAATGAGATTTCAATGGAGTTACTGTATTTTTTGCTCTATAGGACGTACTTTTTCCTCTCCAAAAATGAAGGGGAAATGTGTGTGCATCCTATGGAGCGAATGCAGGCTTCTTGGCTTCAGCAATAGCAACGCGAAGCCTCCGAAGCGGAGAGAGAGAGCTCCCCCCGCGCTCCGCAGGCTTAGCGTTGCTTTTGCTGAAGCCGCCTGAAGCCCCTGGAGCGCAGGGAACTCACGCTGCACTCCAGGGGCTTCAGGCAGCTATCCGCAAGCCTTCGGAGCACGGCAGGAGTTCCTGCCGCGCTCCGAAGGCTTGCAGATAGCCGCCTGAAGCCTGGAGAGCGAGAGGGGTCGGTGCACACTGATCACTCTTGCTCTCCGGGCTCCGCTTCGCTGGAGAGGCGCTGCACAGTTTTCCCTCTCTGCTCAGCGCCCCTTTAGCGAAGCGGGAGGAGAAATGGAAGGGGCTCCATTTCTCCTGCCGCTTCACTGAAGGAAGAAGAGGGGGAGAATTTTTTCCCCCTGTTCTCCTCCTCCTATGGTCCAGTGCATCCTATGGTCCGGTGCGTCCTATAGAGCGAAAAATACGGTATCTACAGCAACTTTCTGTCCCTTCCATCACTACTAGTATGGGCAAGCCTGTGCCCCTACAAGCTCACCTACGTACTCAAATGTTAACAACCTTTCCGTCCTTTTATTCTTCCATTCCTTTTCCTAAACGTTTTCGAAAAACGAATGAAGGAAACAGAGTAAATGGTGCAATATTTGAGCATATGTCTACAGACTTCCAGAAGGATGTATTACTTACAATATTTGAACATATGCATAATTATTCAGCATAATCCCAAACAAATAGGATTTTAAAATATAATTTAAAAAATTACTTAATTTTTGGCACCCAGTACAGAAAATCCTTCTTAATGATGATAAGGTTGCTGCATCCATCTCTTTGTTTGCCCATCGTTGGTGGCCAAACACACTGCAACATCTGTTTGATATTTAGCTTTCTCCTCTCAACTCTTTTTAATGCTGCAAGCCAATAAAACCGAGGAAGTGTTGGAAGCTACATTATTTTTCATTAGTATTGCAGAAAGAACAAGTGAATGCTTCTTTAATGCTGCAGTTTTCACCTAGCAGCCCACAGGTCAGCAACAGGCTTCCCATTCTGCAAAACTGCCCGCCGGCAAGTTCTGTTGCCGCAAACACCACCTATTTGTGTTGAAGAAGAAGAAGAAGAGTTTGAATTTGATATCCCGCTTTATCACTACCCGAAGGAGTCTCCAAGCGGCTAACATTCTCCTTTCCCTTCCTCCCCCACAACAAACACTCTGGGAGGTGAGTGGGGCTGGGAGACTTCAGAGAAGTGTGACTGGCCCAAGGTCACCCAGCAGCTGCATGTGGAGGAGCGGAGACGCGAACCCGGTTCCCCAGATTACGAGACTACCACTCTTAACCACTACACCTCACAGCCTCACTGTTGAGGTTGTCAATAGGAGGCAGGGCAGTTTTGAACCCCAAAACTCCCAGTCGCTGACCCTCAACCCTTATATAGAGAGCTCAGGATCCCCCTAAAAGGGACACTTTTCTTGCTTGGGCACAGAGTTAATGTTTACTTTTTTGGCTCCCCAGCCCAAACATTTCCTTTTGCTAAAGAAGCAAACAGCCTCTTCCCTTTCCAGAGATAGCTTACAATTTCAGCAGTCGGTCCAGCTACAAAGTGACGGTCAGGGAAATCCCATGTCTTCTCTTTGTATCCTGGACCTCAACTCTACCTCACCAAACATGAGCAACCAGGCCACACTTGATTAAGATTTCAGTAGCATCTTAAATATATGTGATCTCACATACTAGCACAACTCCATCAACATTAATATGCATTTCAAGCTACACACTCTGGAAAGAATAGAACATCTTTGTCATGCTGAAAGCGGCAATTGGTATTATTTCAGGCCATATGTGCAGGAATATAAACGAGACTCTCTCCCATCACAGATGGGAACTTGACCATGCATTTCATTGTGGCGGCCTGGCACTGTAAAGCAAGAATATACTAACCGGCTATTCAAAACAACATTCTGAAGCGAAAAGGGGAAATAGCACACAGCTTAATACTTCTACATTTCAACGCCGACTAAGAAAGAACTATAGTGAAGTGACAGAATCTCAAAAACAATGTGGGCCAAGTTAGGAAGTTAAAGCATTATGCCCAGTCCACGAAAAATGTATTCTCCATCCTCCCTGCCAAGAAGAATGAGCCACTTAAGAGGAAACAAGAAATTTGGAATGCAAAATGGAAAAGGATCACTTGGGTATCTAGCTCCACCCACCTTGCATAAAGGAGAGGGCCCACAACCTAGTGGAAGAACAATATTTTTAATTAAATAAAGTCAACTGTTCAGTCATCAGTAACAGGGACTTTGCATCAAGTCCTAGTCCCACTGTCAGGGATGATGGGAGCTGGAGTGCATCAACACCTGGAGGTTAGTCTGTTGGTTCTATCTCTGAAGTAGACTAGATTGAAGTAGAGGAACCAATAGTGAATCTAACTTTGTAAAGGGAAGGCACAGGGATGAAGAGCTGCATTTCCAAACATGGCCAAGAGGAAGGGGAGTTTGATTTCTGTGTTAGGTGCAGACAAAGGACAGCATACTCCATTCCTTCCTCTGCCAACCAACTCACTTGAGAAACAATTCCATGCCTGTGTGAAATTCCTGGTCTATAGCTCCCAGGCTAGTAGCTGCTGGACCTGGTTTGGCCATGAAATATTAGATAATTGAAGTAAAATGGGGATGCAGAATTTCATTAATGGCAGCAGACAAACCCATGTGCTGGGGGAGCGAAGGGCCAGGCCTGAGACAAATTCATGAAAGATTAGTAAATGGAACTCTCATGTTCAGAAGCATTGTTATTATGACTATTATTCGGCAGCTAACGAAATCAGTAAAACATGACGACAACAAAAAGAATACAAATAATAACCTTCTTATATTTACATGGCTACTGTACAATGGAAAGAATCACATTTCTTTCCCCACTTTTCACCACTGCCCCAATTGTACTTTCATGTGGCCCCTAGGAGGTCTCTCCCACAGGAATGTGGCCCTTGGGGATAAAAAGATTCCTCACCCCTGAAATGGCACTATACGAAAGAAGGGTATTATTAAACCAAGTGCAGCCACAGTGGGACCCACAGTGTTTTCCACAACTAGGATTCTAGTGATGACATGAGCAACCAGCTGCTGATTCCATCTTCCTGATCCCACACTGACAGCACATTCGTTTCTCGTGCAAATTATCAAGAAGAGAAGGGGAGGGAGATCTTCCTTAATCTCTTACAGAGTCTAGACAGGTTTATGTGCGGAGGAGATAATTAAATTTATTAACAGTTGGTGGACTTCTCTCTTGCTCTGGCGAATTATCGCTGGATTACGGCTCATGGAAAAGCATGCGCACACACCAGTCTCAGACTGCCAAATCTCAGAGGCAGCTATAGCCAGCAACGCCTTCAGGCAAGCGATGGAACCACTCCACTGTTCTGATGCGACCTCTATCCCATCTGCAAACATCCCTAATCCTGTTATGAAAATGTGCATAGTCTAAAACAGAAGAGACATAAAATATTTTTTAGCATTTGCAGATCAGTGCTTGGCAATTACAAAGAGCTTTCTCTCGTCTGCAGCCGCTGGTCTCCACATATCTTTCAGCTGCATGTGTAACCAGGTGGGCGATTGCCTGTGGAATTCAACATACCAGTATTGATGACTAGAAGGATAAATGTGAAGACTGAAATCTGCACTACAATCCAGGCTTCCTGATAAGATTCCAGCTTCCCAACATAAACATATGTCATGCAGCTGTCTTCTCTCATGGCTGCTTGCAAAAAAAAAATGGGGGGAGGAGTGGGATGGTTGCTACCCTACCCTACCAGCCATTGCCCCCTCAGTCATAAGATACCTTCCCCACCCCTTGAAAAGCACAGAGCTGAAGGAGGAAGTGGGAAGAGTGACGCTCTTCCCACTTCCTCTTTTAGCTCTATGTTTTTCAAGGCCCAGGTTCATTCTACTGAATCAGACTTTTACCCAGATCCCTTGGAAAAGTAAAATGTCTGTAAGCTTTCTTTCTCTCTCTCTCATGTCAGGGAGAGAGAAAGCGTGCAAACCGAGTGGTGCCCATGGAATTTGCTCAAGAATCCAACACACCTAAAGAGGTTGGTAACCCGTATTTTAAGTGGAGATGCTGAGGAATGGCCTTCTATGTACAAAGTATGCTCCCTTTTGTAAGCATCTTACATAATGTGATAATAGGTTGTTTTTGTGTTTTAACTACTTGGAAGTGTTTGATAGCTGAGTTAGTATGTGATAGCTTCCTTCTCTGCCTCAGAGAGTGACTGGTTTTATTTTTAGTGCCTTCATACTGTGAAATGGAAATTTTTATTTTATTAGGGTATGTAGATTTGGAGGGGCTGCAAGCCTGCGTATGCCTGCTTACCTAGAAGTAAGATCCATTGGACGCAGTAGTCCTCTGGGTATATAAGTATAGGATTGAACTGTTAGTGTCACATCCATTGTTGGCTACTAGGAAATAAAACTAGGACTAATGTGAAACGGGTGTGGCGCTGTGGGTAAAAGCCTCAGTGCCTAGGACTTGCCAATCGAAAGGTCGGCGGTTCGAATCCCCGCGGTGGGGTGCGCTCCCGTTGCTCGGTCCCAGCGCCTGCCAATCTAGCAGTTCAAAAGCACCCCCAGGTGCAAGTAGATAAATAGGGACCGCTTACTGGCGGGAAGGTAAACGGCGTTTCCGTGTGCTGCGCTGGCTCGCCAGATGCAGCTTTGTCACGCTGGCCACGTGACCCGGAAGTGTCTCCGGACAGCGCTGGCCCCCGGCCTCTTAAATGAGATGGGCGCACAACCCTAGAGTCGGACACGACTGGCCCGTACGGGCAGGGGTACCTTTACCTTTAATGTGAAACCTATTATCCAGGGGGCAGAACCAGTTGGAAAGTGTCAATCACTTTTCCGATCTGGGCAGCAATCTTTCCACAAGGCCCGACATTGATGCCAAAATCCGGCATCGCCTGAGCTCTGCAAGTGCAGCTTTCTCCCAAATGAAGTGCAGGGTGTTTGCGGGCTGGGACATTAGCAGGGAAACCAAAATGCTTGTTTAGAAAGCTTTTGTACTACCATCTTTACTATACGCTTGTGAAACATGGACAACTCACAAACGCCATCTCCAACTCTTTGAAAGATTCCATCAACTGTTGTCTCCCAAAAAATTAACAGATCACTTGGGAAGGCAGGTGAACTAATGTCAGTGTACTGAATGAAGCAAAGATTGCCAAAGCAATGATTCTTCAACATCAACTTCATTGGACTGGTCATGTTGTTCAGATGCCTGCTTATCATCTTCCAAAGCAACTACTCAAGAATAGAAAGCAAAATGCCGGTCGACAACAAAAGAGATTTAAAGACGCTCTCAAGGCAAATCTAAAAAAAGTAACATAAACTGAAAAACACTGGTCTGCGAACACTCCAATTGAAGAACAGCCTTTACCAAAAGTGTCATGGACTTTGAAGATCCTCAAACTCAGGATGAAAGGGAAAAATGAGCTGAGAGGAAGGCACTTTGGCAAACACTCACTTCTGCCTGGAAACCTATGTCCCCACTGTAGAAGGACATGTGAATGCAGTCACTTACAGACTCACTGTTCAGACCGCTCCAAGATATCTGAAGAAGTCTGCATACACACGGAAGCTTATACCCAGAACAAACTTAGTTGGCCTCCAAGGTGCTACTGGACAATTTTTTTTATTTGTTCAGACCGTGTTCGTGGAAGACAATCTTACTTGGCTATGAGAAGACATGGAAGACAATCTTACTTGCCAAAGATTCCAATGAAGAAGATTATTCAGGAACTAGATTGTTAAAGGACTTCAAGAAACTGAGACCTTTTTTTTTTTGTAAACTACAAAATGGTAGATACTTTTTGTATTCTAAAGATTAAAACCCTGCCATTTCCTTGTGTGATCATTTGGGAATATGAGTGCTTTGTGAGGGACTTAGCAACCCAGTGATACTCCATCTGTGGTCCTATGCATATCAACTCAGAGTTAAGTCCCACTGAATTCAATTCGGATTACTTGCAAGTAACAGTATATAGATTGCTGCCTAAGTTGATGTTTACCTGACTGGGATTGAAAGTGTTTTACTACATTCACTCCCAGAGAGAGAAGTGATTTGCTTGAAATCAGCCCTGTAAACCTAGGCACAGACGTGTGTTGTGTTTGCGGATCGAAATCCCCTAGGGCCTGAACGCTTTACATCTATGTCACCCTCTCTTTCTGACCTCGTCACAGCAGGGTGCAACTAAACCTAAGCATTCAAGTGAGGAAGACTCCTGCTCCTGAAAGTGTGTCACTGGGAAACTGGTTCTTTAATCTTAAACTTTCCTGACAGGTTACTGAAGCCTTCAGAAATGCACTGCCCAGGCACTCCAGCAAGCATACAACCTCAGGACTCAAACCCGGTCTTGCTGATTGGCAATTGCCCTTGTTTACCAGCAACAGTTCATTAGACTACACACACATGTAAATGTAACAGTGCGATCATGACAGCAATAGGCTTGAAAGGTTTATCCAAATGATTGCTCCAAGACAGGTTTTTCCTTAAACATCTAACAGCAGAACCACATTTTTCCCAAATTAAATCACGAAGAGTAAGAATTATGCAGTAGAGTAAGAATTATGCACACTCAGCAGTGCTCATCCAAAGATTCACTTCCTGACTGGAAGGAAGCAAACCCAAAGCAGCAGGGCTATTCACAAATTACCTTCAACAGGAGTAAAATCTGTGTTCCTCTGCACTGTACAAAATAGCTGAGCTGCACAGTTATTCACATGCTACTTTCAATGGATGCACAGCCTGTGTACATGATAGTTCAGCAGTACACATCAACACAGGTAGCCTCTTTCACACAAATAATAGTATACGTGCAGCTAATTTAACTGCTCAATATAACATGTGAACAAGCTGATACAGAAAGCTTTATATTGAGCAGTTGAATGGATAGGTTTGATCTTCTTGCAGTCTATGGGACTCTCAAGAGTCTCCTCCAGGACCATAATTCAAAAGCATCAATACATCGACGATCAGCCTTCTTTATGGTCCAGCTCTCACTTCCATACATCACTACTGGGAAAACCACAGCTTTAACTATACGCCTAATTTCTCTTGATTCCAGTTTTCCACTTACCACCTATTTTCATCCATTTGGAATGGACACAGACCAGGGGTTACAGCCAAATTTTCTATTTCCAGTGATGGGGATTTGGTACCTTCCCTCATTTTAAAGCATAATGGTGCAACCTAATATCTGCATAGCACCTACAGAACTTCATTTGCATGTCTGCTTCCTCTTCCCATGTACAAGATGCAGGATCAAGGTTTTGCCACCAGCCACCCTCTCTACGCCCCTCTGGCCCTTCTCACTGCTTTATTTGCCACTTCCTAGACTGGTAAAGCATTCTAGAGCAGTGTTTCCCAACCTTAGGTCTCCAGCGGGGTATTTTTTTGTTTGTTTTTTGTTTGTTTGTATGGACTACAACTCCCATCATCCCTAGCTAGCAAGACCAGTGGTCAGGGATGGTGGGAATTGTAGTCCAAAAACAGCTGGAGACCCAGGGCTGGGAGACACTGCTCTAGAGAACTCAAAAAACTTGCACACTGTTTTGTGACATTTTGCTTAGCCTAATAGAAAGGTTTGGCTAATATGGATTTTGGAATAATTCGGCACTTTTAAGTTATTAGGTTTGAAAGAAAAGTGGTTCATAGTCAATGCTGAACTGTCAAGAAATGATATTGCACCTTGGAAGAAATAAGTAGGTTTTATTTAAATGTGTTTTCTGGATTAATGCTTCGCATCACTGATTGTCTTCTGACGACAGGGAAAATGCCTGAAAAGCTAATGTACTAAGCGGGGCTCATCCACACTTACTTGTTTTCTGCATTTTCTAGGCACAATTTTCTGGGGGAAACGGAAGTTGGAGTCGAAAAGTGTATGGACACATACCAGTAAAGTACAGTAGTACCTCGGGTTACATACGCTTCAGGTTACATATGCTTCAGGTTACAGACTCCGCTAACGCAAAAATAGTGCTTCAGGTTAAGAACTTTGCTTCAGGATGAGAACAGAAATCGTGCTCCGGTGGGGTGGCGGTAGCAGGAGGCCCCATTAGCTAAAGTGGCGCTTCAGGTTAAGAACAGTTTCAGGTTAAGAATGGACCTCTGGAACGAATTAACCCGAGGTACCACTGTACAGGGCAAAAGGAAAGTGTGGATGGAGATGAGTTCAAGGCATGCCTTCTTAGACTGTAACTCAAAGCCCACTTACCTGGGAGTAAGCCCTACTGAACACAGTATGTCTTGATTCCAAGTAGATATGCACAGGATTGTATAGTGGGGGTGGGGAGCTTCATTTGCAATGGGTTGCTGAGATACCATAATGGAGGAGAGGGTAACATCATCATCATCATCATCATCATTATTATTATTATTATTATTATTATTTGCCCTTACTGGATTTTCCTTGGAAAGGGTAAATCCAGATAAAAGGGGGGGGGGCAGAATACAAGCTTCCATTTTGATATCCGTGACATCATGTGGATTCAGCAAAAACGAAAACAAAACCTTGCCACTGTGAGGAACACCAATCCCACAATAAACACCCTCCTAGAAGCACCCTGCTACTTTTATTCACTTGCAAATCTAAAATTTAGTCCTGTATGTAAGAGGTTCCTGTGGTTTACAATTCCTGAGAAAACGTTCAGCAGCCCCAGCCCAAGTTATGCAGCATTTGAAAGCATTTGCTTTTTACATAAGCTGCGCCTTCTGAAATGCCTTCATAATTCACATGCACGCGAAGCCCCAGAAACTTGCAAAAAGAGTTTACTGGAATACATGGTGCCATATGTGGTGAGCGTAGCAGTGGTGTGTTTGTTTTGCCAGTGTAATACTGTCAAAGCTTTGTTGAGTGAGCCAATTCCAAGCTGTTGATATAGTTCAGACCTTGGCAGCTCTCTAATCTCCTTGAAGCTTCAGCATTTGATTGCATTTGTTTGCCCTGCAAATAGTCAACTGCACACGCTATCTCAAAGTGAGAATATATCTAAAAGCCAGTGTTTATAATAGATGAGGTTCACAGCCACGCAGAACCCTTGTAAAACACAGACCCTATTTTTCTTTCCTTGAAGAATGCACTAAAAGCACACAAACACACACACCAGAACTCTCCTATTTAAGCCTCCACAACTCTGAAAAGCTTTAAGGAATCCCTAGGCACTGATTTGGTGTTTCATCACTGTGCAAGACTACAGGCTACCCTATATCACTGAGACCTGCGGCGCTCGCATTAAGGCTCCTAACTCCTGACCAGCAACACCTTTGAAGAGCTGTTTGGTTTGGAAAAGGCTTCACCCATTGCTGTACTGTACAGAAAAAATTCTTCCCGCTACATCCACGCATTTATTAAAGGCACAGGAACCCTTCTTTCAAAATCAGGCACTGGTAAACATCACTGAAATGCAGGCACACCTTCATAAGTGTCAGAGGAAGCGTTTGATAATGTTTAAGCATACGGGATTGACAACAATGTTTAAGCATATTTCATTGTGATTTACCAAGCTCTTGGAAATTCTATAGATGGGGCAAGATAAATGAACTGCTTTTTTATGGAGAATATACACAGTGCATTGCCAATCGCCCCTTTTAACAAGAACAAATCCTACTGCAAGGTAAAACACAGAGTGAACTCTTACAGAGCGACGTGGCGCGGGCAGCTTTAATTCAAATAATTATTTTCAAGTGGTTAGGAGCTTCCCCAGAGTTCTAATTTAGCTTATTTGCCCTCTCCAGTGGCAGGAATTTCATAGAGGTCACAAGCACAAACAGTTCATTCTCCCATGCGGCAGAAAAGAGGGAGAAAACAAACATGCACTTCGGCAATTACGAGCAATTTGGGCAACTTTTCTTCTTCCACGTGAACAGGATGCTCAAGGGCCAGGCCAGAAAGGTCAGAAAGCCCGACGCTTAATAGTAAAGAAGCCCTATTTCAGCTAACAAGGATCACTGAGTAAAGAACAGATCAGAAAGGGGGGGGGGGGAGCAAAAGGGAATTCTGCAATCATAGTTTAGATTGTCTCCAAAATATTTATCCACAAGAGATTCCTCCTTCATCATGGATAGTCCAAGTCTAGAAGTCATGACCTCCATGCTTGCCACTATAGATTCCATCCCCATATGCATTTTTGTTGAACAGGCACTCAGACGTGCATCCCTACCTCCTCCTTGTATATTCAGTGCTCTACTTTTCCATACAAATTTCCATACAATTTTCATAAAATCATAGACCCATAGGATTAGAGCTGGAAGGGACGTCAACTGTCATCCAGTCCAACCCTCTACAATGCATCAGCGAAGGCATCCATGACAGATGGCCATCCAACCTCTGCTTCAAAACCTCTGAGGAAGGAGAATCTACTTCCTCTCATGAGAGTCCGTTCCACTCTCAAAACAGCTCTTACCATCAGAAAGTTCTTCCTGATGTTTAGCTGGATTCTCCTTTCTTGTAACCTGAAGATGTTGGTTCGAGTCCTACTTTCCGGAGCAGAAGAAAGCAAGCTTGCTCCATCTTCCATGGGATAGTGCTTCTGAACTCTACAGATATCTACCAGTCATAATTGTTATGTACAGGATCCCGGTAGTTTTCGGGTAGGGTGTGGGGGGGTCTAACCAATAAAAAGCAGCCATCTACCTTCTGGAGGAGTATAACTGATTGGGGAGTGGGCTCCACACTGGGGAACAAACAGCAAGGTTACAAAGCTGGTTGTGGCAAAATTTAAGGGGCTGCAAAGAGCTACACTCAGTCCACAGGTTGCTCAGTGCTATATAACATAGGGATTGGGGGGAAAGGTCAAGGTTGTTGGAAGAATGATAAAAAGGGGTGAATGACAAGATTATGAATGCCTCTTAAGGGATGATTAATTTACACTGTGCTCTTGAATGGCACCCAAAAGCAGACTGTTCTGTAAGGAGCACGCTTGGAAAGGTTGACTGGATGATTTTTATCACCGCAACCTCACTTTCTTTGGTGATTAAATACAAAGTTGACTAGACCAGGGTTAGATTCTGTCATTACAAGTTATGAACGAAAGCTGCTGGTAAATACTGGAACCACAGCAACCGGTTTTTATGTTTCAGTGTCTCTGAAGAAGTGTGCATGCACACAAAACAAACTAAGTTGGTCTCTAAGGTGCTAGTGGGCAATTTTTTAATTTTTTTAATTAGGTTTTCATGTGTCACCTATCTAAAGGCATTTAACTGCTAGCTGAGAGTGGAAGTGTTACTTCTAATCTGCCTCAGATAATTTGGGTTTAAATTTGAGTGCTTTATTATGGTAGAATGGGAAGTCTGGATTCTATTAGGGAATGCGGGTAATTTACTTACTTTCACACAACTGACTTCTTTGAAAGTGGTAATTGTTTTCTGTCAAGTGCAGAGTTTGATTTCTAGTAGGAAGTTAGCAATGTCTGAAAACTGTGGCACACATTCTGGTTTGTGGGTTGTTTGCAACCATGGTTTGTCAATTCAGCACCAGTGCAAACCACAGCCAAACTGCTTCGCTGCGATTCCTGCATGGCAGAGGATTGAACTAGATAACACTTGAGGTCCCTTCTAACTCCACGATTCTGACTCCATGATATGTTGGTGAGGTATCTAAATTGAGATAATGAAAAACAGTTCCACGGTGCCCCATAGATTCACAGTGACAGGTGTGTCCCTGCCGAACTGCCACTCACACATAACTGCGAAGACCTTCAGAACATATAAAGAGGTATAAGACCAAAATATTAAGAAGTACTGACACAAAATACTATTGCTCCCGCATCTTCAAGTCCTGAAAATATGAATTTATTCCTTTCGTTTCCCAAGGCTGAATGCCTGATATTAGGAATTTCAATTCCATTTCCTCCTAATAATCTCTTTTGCTTGTGCATACTAGATAACATTTGTATGTATATGGTCTTGGTGGATTTACTGAGTTGACAAAGGCGGCAGAATAAACAGCAATCTACTGCAAGCGGAATTAGCTGTTTGGCTTCTCTCTTTATATTTATTTGTTCTCAATGGATGCTGCCTCTAAGTAAGCTAGACTCAGGAGTGAAAAGTTCACTGGCTCACTTTGAAATCAAAGGGTTTGGAGCTGCATGGATGGACTTTTTAGTGGGGTGGCAGGGTCCAATGAGTACATTACTAGAAATAAGCCAACTTCTTGGCAAGGCCACCTCTCTATTTATTTTTTATTTATTTCATATAGTTTATATACCACTTGATTGTAAAAAAAATCAACACACCCCTCAAATCAATTTACCAACCCATCATGTTTTCTACAGCAAACAGGAGGGCTAGAAAAAGTTTCCTTTACGGATCGTGTATCGTTGACATTCTGATTAAAGTCCATGGAGGCCAGTACATTTTTAAAAAACAAAAGGTAAATAACAAACAAAAACAAAACCCTCTGTACTGCTCAAGAAAGCATCATCTTTGCATGCAAGAAACAGATGAATTCTCTGTTACTTCAAGGAAAGGGTGAACTGATCTATTTGCTACACTATCAACATGAACTGTTAAAGTCCCATTATTCTCTATGGTTACTAAACAGCCAGGTGGATATCATGTTAAGATAAGCATACACAGATGCATGCTATTACAGCTTGGCTGTCAGCACACACAGAGATAATCTAATGTTGTGGGAAACTGATGAAATGTTATCAACTCAGTGGCAAAAAGGTACAGGCCATGCACCGTGCAGCTATGGAGACCTGACAGTCAAAAGGCTAAATATAAAAGCATGTGTATGTGATATTAAAGTAGTCGAGTTTGGGGAGGGTTAAGTTTCGCGGGTGACGCTGTGGGTAAAAGCCTCAGCGCCTAGAACTTGCCGATCGAAAGGTCGGCAGTTCGAATCCCCGCAGTGGGGTGCGCTCCCGTCGCTCGGTCCCAGCGCCTGCCAACCTAGCAGTTCGAAAGCACTCTTAAGTGCAAGTACATAAATAGGGACCGCTTACCAGCGGGAAGGTAAACGGCGTTCCGTGTGCTGCGCTGGCTCGCCAGATGCAGCTTGTCACGCTGGCTACGTGACCCGGAAGTGTCTGCGGACAGTGCTGGCTCCCGGCCTCTAGAGTGAGATGAGCGCACAACCCTAGAGTCTGTCAAGACTGGCCCGTACGGGCAGGGGTACCTTTACCTTTACCTTTTAAGTTTCGTTTATGGGACGCGGGTGGCGCTGTGTGTTAAACCACAGAGCCTAGGACTTGCCAATCAGGTCGGGGGTTTGAATCCCTGCGACGGGGTGAGCTCCCGTTGCTCGGTCCCTGCTCCTGCCAACCTAGCAGTTCAAAAGCGCATCAAAGTGCAAGTAGATAAATAAGTACCGCTCCAGCGGGAAGGTAAACGGTGTCTCCATGCACTGCTCTGGTTCACCAGAAGCGGCTTAGTCATGCTGGCCACATGACTCGGAAGCTGTACGCCGGCTCCCTCGGCCAATAAAGCGAGATGAGCGCCGCAACTCCAGTTGGCCACGACTGGATCTAATGGTCAGGGGTCCCTTTACCTTTACTAAGTTTTGTTTAGCTTTGAGTACTGCCAGTTTGCACTGCCACATTTGTTTGCTGGGTACCACAAAAGCTGCCGAAACATTCAGTGACCACAGAACAAAATGGGAAGCTTTGAGCTCAGCAGGCAAGGACTGGCATTCAGAAAGTTGTATGTGCATCTGAAAGCTGGCTGACACATGCATTTTGATCACATGGTCTCCCATCCCTTGCTGACTCATGGCAAATTTGTGAAATGCCTCAGTTGAGAAGTATTTTGTGAAGATACAATACTAGGTTAACGGAGATACAGTGGTACCTCGGGTTACATATGCTTCAGGTTACATTCGCTTCAGGTTACAGACTCCACTAACCCAGAAATATTACCTCAGGTTAAGAACTTTGCTTCAGGATGGGAACAGAAATCACGCCATGGCAGTGCAGCAGCAGCAGGAGGAGGCCCCATTAGCTAAAGTGGTGCTTCAGGTGAAGAACAGTTTCAGGTTAAGAACGGACCTCCGGAACGAATTAAGCACATAACCAGAGGTACCACTGTAGCTCAGTCGGTAGACTCAAGGTTGGGGGTTTGAGCCCTACATTGGGCAAAAGATTCCTACATGGCAGGGGGTTGGACTAGATGACCCCGTGGTCCCTTCCAACCTCACGATTCTATGATTCTAAGATTAAGAAGTTTTTACATCAAATTGGAGATGGCTCTCACACACTTGCAGAGAAAGTCACAAGAGGCTCTCAGTTATGAGGTTGAGGGGCAGTCACAGGTTCAAGCATCCAAGATCAACATTCTTACAAACAAACTATACTGCAGCTTTTGATCTTGTAGTATGCCAAGGCAAGCGGTGGTGTGCTCATCCTTCCTTTCAGACCTGGCAGACCGCTTGGAAGCATGGAGACTATGTCCTAGTTTGTTAAGGAAAATAGGAACCGTACCAGACTGGCCCATTGTAACTTCTAGCCACAATGGTTGTGTTCCATCTTCACTGTCAAAGGCAGAAGAATGCCTCTGAATAATCTGCTGGTAATCACAAGTGGGAAGCGCTGCTCTTGCACCCAGGCCCTGCTTACGGACATCTGATTGGGCAATGTGAGGGCAGAACACTGGGCTAGATATCTGGGCTTTTGGCTTGATTCAGCAGGGCGCCTATGTTCTTGTGCTAGATCTATACTTAGCTAAGTGAAATTCTAGAAGAATGGGAGGCTAGGAAGTGCTCCTTTCAGAGGTGCACATTCTCAACTCGCAACCTGAAGATGTATGAAAAAGTACCACTGAAGTTACTCAAAAATTCCTACGCACAAACCCCTTCACTCGGGGAATCCAGAGGTCCTGCCCTGCTTGCACTTCCTCTCAGAAGAAGGCAAGAATACCAGAAACCCTTTTTCAGGTTTATCAAGAACCCACAAGTCCTGCAGACTCTTGGATGCAAGATGGTTATATTACAGAACATATATTTTTGTCAAGTTGTTCTATTAGACTCTGCTTATTGTTTTAACAAGCCTTTTTTAAGAACTCGGATTCTTATTCCTTGTATTTTTATTATATTGTGAACCACCTTGCGTGGGCTTTGGCCCAAAAGCAAACAAATAAATAAAATAAGCTGAGTCGCGCTTTAAGTATGAAGGAATGTCTATAACATCAAAACCTGAAATCTTAGAAATGGCAGCAGACAAATAAATAAAACAAAAGACGGGTTTCTGAGGCCAAAATAACGAACTTCTCTGACCCAACTCTGAAGGACTGACAGTACTTAAATATATGAGGGGGCCCTCGGGATGAAATAGTCTGATGCTTCTGAAATAAATAAGAGAGAGGAGGAGGGAGATGTGACTTCGTGCTAACTCTTTCTGGTTATGCGGTAACGTCTGCTGCTGCTTCTAACACTGGCAAATAGGATTTGTAAGAGCAATCTGTGCATTCATAGAGCACTAAAAAGCTTTGGCTTTACACACATATTTCTTGTTTCCATTTTAAATTCCTGCACAATAATCTTTCCAGTGTCCAAATATATTTTATTTTGCTTTTGCCACACTTCCTGATGAATTTCATTGTTTGCCATGGTGATGTGAAAAGTAGTAAAAGCTTCCAGTTTTAACGATGACAAAAACTTAATCTTTTTTCTTGTCACAAGTGTTTGAGAAACTTTGTTTTGAATTTCTCCCTGTAAATCATATCCCTAGGACAAATTCACACCAGTTGGTACATCGAGAGCAGATAGCCATATGGTCACAACCAAACTCAACACGGTCAGTAAAAAAAAAGCCATTGAGTTTAGTTTTAGACACAATCAGTTTTCATGCTACAGAACACATAAAAATGTGAAAGGTCACAACCTGTACTGTGAGCATTGGCTGCATCTTTTAAAAGTCACTGTTTTCTTACTCACTGGCCTGCCTTAGCTCCTGTAAAACAATACCATAATTCAGTGTTACATTCATAAGCCTTATCCCTGCCCCTTCTTCACTGGCATGGCCAAGAGCAGAAGATCAGAGGTACAGTGGTACCTTGGGTTACATACACTTAAGGTAACAGAATCTTCAGGTTACAGACTCCACTAACCCAGAAATAGTACCTCAGGTTAAGAACTTTGCTTCAGCATGAGAACAGAAATCGTGCTCCAGCAGCAGGAGGCCCCATTAGCTAAAGTGGTGCTTCAGGTTAAGAACAGTTTCAGGTTAAGAACAGACCTCCAGAACGAATTAAGTACTTAACCCGAGGTACCACTGTAGATGTATTCATTTTTAACTAACCACATTTTGTCATTATGTCCAAGGTGAGAATTGTTGTTAGTTTCTACTAATCAAGGGACGCAGGTGGCGCTGTGGGTTAAACCACAGAGCCTAGGACTTGCTGATCAGAAGGTCGGCAGTTCAAATCCCTGCAACGGGGTGAGCTCCCGTTGCTTGGTCCCTGCTCCTGCCAACCTAGCAGTTCGAAAGCACATCAAAGTGCAAATAGATTAATAGGTACCGCTCCGGCAAAAAGGTAAACGCCGTTTCCGTATGCTGTTCTGGTTTGCCAGAAGCGGCTTAGTCATGCTGGCCACATGACCCGGAAGTTGTACGCCGGCTCCCTCGGCCAAAAAAGCGAGATGAGCGCCGCAACCCCAGAGTCGGTCACGACTGGACCTAATGGTCAGGGGTCCCTTAACCTTTACCTTATCTTCCACTATGGTTTATCTGAACAAGCCAGCTCAGTAAACCACAACTGGAAGTTGACATGATCAGGCAACCACAGTCAAAACTAATCACAGGATACACCCCCCTAACTGGCCGTCCTTCACACCCTGTGTCCTTAAACGCCAATAATGCCTCTTGCTTGCCTGGATAGAAGATAGAGAGGGATGCATGGGTGTGTGAAGATACCGGTCTACTGTACAACAGTAACATTTACAATGGTTACCCCCATTCAGTTTTGCTCTGGCTGGTTCCACCCGCTGGCTAAAAATGGTTCCCCCATCCCTGTATTGGGTGATATGAAAGATCTGTTTAATCTGTGGTGGCTACCTCAGACATCAAAGGACTATCGCTTCATGTTCTATTTAAAAAGTGATGAACATGCATGATTGAGCACGCACAACACTCATATTTGTTATCTAGCATTCTGCATGTGTGGGAAAGCGGTACTGGACGAGTGACAGTGTGTCTGAATCTAACGACGCCAAGGAAGTGTTCAAATGGCTTCTGTTTCTGCTCTAAAATCTAAAGGAGAACTTGTGCGTGTTCAAAGGAGGTGGGCGAGGTTTATTCACATACCAAAATTGTGTAATTTCCAAGAGAAAAGCCCCCTCTGCCGCAATCTGCATCCACGCCCAGTGAGAAGAAGAAGAAGAAGAAGAAGAAGAAGAAGAAGAAGAAGAAGAAGAAGAAGAGGAGGAGGAGTTTGGATTTGATATCCCGCCTTTCACTCCCTTTAAGGAGTCTCAAAGCGGCTAACATTCTCCTTTCCCTTCCTCCCCCACAACAAACACTCTGTGAGGTGAGTGGGGCTGAGAGACTTCAGAGAAGTGTGACTGGCCCAAGGTCACCCAGCAGCTGCATGTGGAGGAGCGGAGACGCGAACCCGGTTCCCCAGATTATGAGACTACCGCTTTCAACCACTACACCACACTGGCCTAAACAAACCAACAAAATTAAAGGGAGATGCCCTAACAAGGGGCAAATCAGCCTGGGAATCCCCCAGAATGGGTTTTCAAAACATTGCTAGACTTCAGGTTTTCTTGACAGCGAAATGCAACCTGACCTGTTTGACCAAGCAGCCAAAAAGCTAAAATTATTTACTTTCCTATCATCAGTTAACATCAGAAGTCTCACCAAGATCAATTTTAATCTGCCGGTTATTACTACTTCAAGAACTCTACATGCCTTCCAGAGAATCTACACTAAACCCCTTGCCCTTTTTATCTCCTTCCTACCTGAGATCACAAAAGTAATATAAGTCACAAGCTTTAAGAAAATATTGCTTTCCTGTTGACTCAAGATTGCTTCCAAGCTGCTCCGCACACAAAAGGTATCAGGCGCGGCATCGCGGGGACCTTTTCGACTTTCCAATCACAAATGGCAGTAGAGCATACAGAACAGCTGGAGAATGGGGTTAATTTGAACAAAACACTGGGGTGTCTCCCTTTTGTCCCAAAGCTTTTGTATTCCCCATAATGGATTGCCCCCATAAATGTTTAATTAACTCCCATGTTTTATGCAGGTGCTAAAGGAACATAGACAAAAAGATAGGCTTCACCCCCTTAAAAAGTGTAAAAATATCAGCACAAAATAAAATAGTTATGATTTTGTGTATATACATACTGCCTTGTTAACTTTTTCCTCAATGGAGCAACCGAATAGCTTCGGGGAGTGGTGGGAGAGGGGGGTGCACCAGAAAGAGTGATCTTTGCATGCAAAATTTGTTTAGATGAGAGCTAACATCTTCCCCTCACAGTATGTTCATGAACATATGGGGTGCCTTGTGCAGGAAATTAGTGAAGTAGCAGATGCACATTTTGCTAAAATGGCTCTAGCCAAGTAGTACAATCCTACTCAACTTATTACTGGAGCAGGTCGCTGGTCTTAATGAATGCACAGGAATGACCCGATACCGGTTTGTAAGCAATGTTCTGGGGAAGGAAGAGATAGAAACGGACCGAGACAAATACAGTGGTACCTCAAGTTAAGTACTTAATTCGTTCCGGAGGTCCGTACTTAACCTGAAACTGTTCTTAACGTGAAGCACCACTTTAGCTAATGGGGCCTCCTGCTGCCGCTGCGCAGCTGAAGCATGATTTCTGTTCTCAACCTGAAGCAAAGTTCTTAACCTGAAGCACTATTTCTGGGTTAGCGGAGTCTGTAAACTGAAGGGTATGTAACCTGAGGTGCCACTGTAAAAGACTGGGGCGGGATGGAGTGAGAATCGATTTTTGTTTTATTTATACTAACAGTTCTGATCTTTTATATGACACGGAGAGAGAATTTTATGACTTCTTGGACCCTGGACTTCTTGGACTCACTGCTGGCATACAGACCTTGGTCGCTGAACAGATGGTCAGTACTTCCAGCTTTGAAAGTGCAGATCACTTACCTGGGGGGCGGGGGTTGAGTTCAGTGAAGGGACAGAGAAAGGGGAAACAGAACTTGCACTTTGATGCACACGCACTTCAAACACATGGCTTAAACATTTTGGGAGAAGCAGAGTTTCAATCAAGATAGGCAGTGGTGGCAAAGCAGGTTTCTGCACATCAAAATGGGCTTCCAGGAAAGGCTAAGCCTTCTCACCATGGTCTGGAGTCTCCTGTATGCAAGATTTTGTTTCTCCTTACAAAACACCCTTTGATGCATGTCAGTGAATGATGAGGGTCAGCCAGTTTGAAAAAACCTGATGTTTTCCTACATACAGAGCTGGTCTGGCCAATCATTATCTCATTTAATCGACCTGCAATTACGTCAGGGAACCTCTAACTATAGTTTTCAATTTCATCTGAACTGGGAGACTGTGATTAGCAATTTTGGAACAGACTTAATATCCTGCTTTGTTCTGAAACTGGAGGTTACAGTTTCCTGGGTCAAACAAAAAAATGGAGTATTTCTGCAGCATTTCCAAATGCACACAGAAGTACAAGCCTCCCCCGACAGAAGATAAATGCAGTCCCATCCATCTTCTCAGATGACCAGTAGAATCACAGAAACAGAGAATCGTAGAGTTGGAAGGGACTCACAAGGGTCATTTAGTCCAACCCGCTACAATGCAAGAATCCTGCCCATAGCCATCCCTGGATGGGCTCAAACCACCAACCTTCTGCTTAGCAGGCAGACATATACACCCACTACACCACTGTTGGGTAGAGTTCTGATATAAACAAATGTTGGCAGTGCAAATTAATTTGCAACCTCATCATATCTTTTCTTTAGGTCACTACAGTGTTACCTCGGGTTAAGAACTTAATTCGTTCTGGAAATCCATTCTTAACCTGAAACTGTTCTTAACCTGAGGTACCACTTTAGCTAATGAGGCCTCCCACTGCCGCCACCCCACAATTTCTGTTTTCATCCTGAAGCAGAGTTCTTAACCCGAGGTACTATTTCTGGGTTAGCGGAGTCTGTAACCTGAAGCATCTGTAACCCAAGGTACCACTGTGTTGTTGTTTAGTCGTTCAGTCGTGTCCGACTCTTTGTGACCCCATGGACCAGAGCACGCCAGGCACTCCTGTCTTCCACTGCCACCCGCAGTTTGGTCAGATTCATGTTTGTAGCTTCGAGAACACTGTCTAACCATCTCGTCCTCTGCCGTCCCCTTCTCCTTGTGCCCTCCATCTTTCCCAGCATCAGGGTCTTTTCCAGGGAGTCTTCTCTTCTCATGAGGTGGCCAAAGTATTGGAGCCTCAGCTTCACGATCTGTCCTTCCAGTGAGCACTCAGGGCTGATTTCCTTAAGAATGGATGCATTTGATCTTCTTGCAGTCCATGGGACTCTCAAGAGTCTCCTCCAGCACCATAATTCAAAAGCGTCAATTCTTCGGCGATCAGCCTTCTTTATGGTCCAGCTCTCACTTCCATACATCACTACTGGGAAAACCATAGCTTTTACTATATGGACCTTTGTTGGCAAGGTGATGTCTCTACTTTTTAAAATGCTGTCTAGGTTTGTCCACTGTAGATGAAATACAAGGTACCACTGTAGATGAAATACAACGTTGGTGATAATTATTTTTTAAATTATGTTATCTCTAGCAATGTTATCCGAGGAAAAACATATACCAACGTGAGCAGCAGGAAAACTGCAATGCTTCCCTCACCACCAATGCCTATGTGTGCAAGCTTGGGCCAAGATCCTTCTCAATAATGAACTGTATACATTCCCTGGGTAATGCAACTTTTAGAGCCTTTGAAAGGCTGGAGGAAAGTTCTCTTGCTACCCAGGATAAAAGCAGAAATGGATGTTACCTTAACTGCAAATAGTTAAGTATACATTTATTCAAGTGCTGAACCCAAGCAGAGAGCCTTCTCAACACTTTTGCCAGCCTCCAACATGCTTCTTTTCCTTTCAGAGATCTCTCACATCTCTTTGTGAATCGGTACAAAACTGTTCAGAAAGGAGCCAGGTGTCAGAACAACACATTCCTGTTCGCATGGCAACTGGGTCAACACTCACTTGCCTTGACTGAGACTTGTTCAGTTGAATAGTTGTGGCAGAACATGGAGACTGTCCCTACTTATGGTAATTCAATGGGGCTTACTCCCAGGAAAGCAGAAGTAAGTTTAGTTCAGGGGTCTGCAACCCGCGGCTCCGGAGCCGCATGTGGCTCTTTTACACCTTTGCCGCGGCTCCAGGGCGGATACTAGCGAGGGGAGGAGGCACATTGTGCTCCCCGATACTCCCCACTGTGGTGGGCGCTGTACTGGCTGTGATGTCGCACGGGGGCAGTGCGTGCGTTAGTCACGCACCGTCCCGACGTCACCTTCCCGCCCGCTGTCAGATCGCGGCTCCGGAGATATATTTGTTTTAAATGTCACAATGGTTTTGCGGCTCCCAGGTTTTTTTTTCTTCGGAAATGGGTCCAAGTGGCTCTTTTTGTCTTAAAGGTTGCAGACCCCTGGTTTAGTTGAACTCTGTGGGGCTTATGCATGCACAGATTCCACTTAAACCTCTGAGTGGGGAAGCAGCTGCAACTTGACTAGGAAATCACCTGAACTATTCTTAAATTAGTTGAAAGGGAGGCCCTCCATTGTGGGGATGCCCAGCAAAGCTCCGTTTCTGGGGGGAGGCATGGGGAGGCTCTCCTCCACGACCGAGAATATATATATGGTCAGTGATGTATCGTGATATTGAAAACCAGATTATCGCCCAGCCCTACAGGTGACCTTGGGCCAGTTACAGTCTCTTAGTCTAACCCACTTCCCAGGATTGTTGTGAGGGTAAAATGGGGAGAAGGACCATGTACACCACCTGACGTTGGTGGAAAGGAGAGGCATAAAATGTAATAAATAAAATTTAAACAGAAATAAAGACATACACAACAGATCTGTGGTTTCTTGAAATGCCTGCAAAGATGTCTTTGCATTCTGTCGGGAAGATTGTGTGTGGCTTAGCAAACAGCAGTCTCCTCTCACCTCAACTGCAGCCTCCTCCTCTGAAATGCCCCCTGTGTGAGTGAGTCATTTAATCCTGCGCGAGTCTAATATAAGTCAGTGGGACTAGGCTGAAGCCTGTTGTTTGCATACCTATTACTTGCTATTAGCCATTAACTCGCACTCACCAAGCTAGGCTATTCTGCTTCCACAGTCACCTGCGTCCATATATTCTTTTTTTTTCTTCCTTTTGCCAAGCCACCCAGTAGGAGAAAACAACGACTGAATGAATGACCATCACAAATCCATTTGGTTCCCATCATTATCAGTTCAGACTGCAACCAAATCCCATTTTCCCTTTGCAAATTCAATTCCCATCTATAGCCCAATACATCACTGGCTGCTCACGTTTGCTGCCTCATTTTTTATGAGGGTAAAAAAAAAAAAAAACGGAAGAAAGAAATGTGAAAGATTACTGCCAACGTATAATAGTCAAACTGCATTTTCAATTCCCAACACAGGGTTCAGGCGGACGGGCGGGGAGGAAATGCAAATGAAGGTACTGCTATCAACTATATATTACCCCAGTGACATTGCAGTGCTGTCTATCAGAACTCACGGACCTGGGAAAAGGATGTGTGGAAAAATCAAGCAAGCCATCACTCAAGCAAATCCTTTCGCAGCCCTGCTAAACATCATTTCACTGTTCCTGAAGCTTTCTGAGCCATTTCCCGACCACAAGTTAAAAACTAAGCTGTGATATTCCATTAGTCTTCATTAGCAAGAAATTCACTAAGGTAAGCTGCAGTTGAGCATGTGAAATTGTGAGATACTTCTTAAAGGGGTCAACAAAGCAATGGAAACAGGGGAGAGGGAGATTGTGACAAACATATTTCTGGAAGGAAATTTGTTGTTGTTGTTGTTGTTGTATTAAATTTGTATACCACCTTTTACCCGTAGATCTTAGGGCGGTTCACAACATAAAATCACAATAATAATAATAAAAAGAATACATAATAATAAAAAACAAAAACAAAGGCAACCCGATAATCACCTCTCCCACAACACATCTTAAAAGGGCATTTGTGTGACAATCAGCCCAAGGCCTGGTCAAATAGAAACGTTTTTTCACCTGGCACCTAAAAGTGTATAATGAAGGCGCCGGCCAAACCTCCCTGGGGAGAGCATTCATTCCATCGACAGGGAGCCACTACAGAAAAGGCCCAATACCTATGCATAGAAAGTGAGCCTGAGACAGTTGTAACACAATATATATAATTTGGTCCTCCATGAATTTGTCCAGCCCCATTTTAAACATATGATCATGACACCACTCTTGTGGTAGCAAACACCACAGTTTAATCACCCATGTGTGAAGCAGCCATAGTTCTTCACGGCCCTGAATCTTCCACAATTCGCTTCTCGCTTTCTCCACATAATGCAACCTCTGGTGTGGAAAGTATCAGTGGTGAGCCATTTCATATTATCGGCGGCTGGAGTTGGGAAAATAAAGACAGACTTCCGTAGTGGGGTAATGTTTGTCAGCAAGGCTTAGCGAAAGATTACACTGCAAAACCAGAGTATATTTTTAAAAGCATTATGCACTCAGACCCTTATGCAATTTTCCAGGCATAAGCTGCCTTATGCCGATTAAGTCGGCCTGTCAAACGTTATGTCCAGTGACAAAACGTAACAGAACAATCCGCAGCAAAACAGGTAGGATAAATAAAAAGATCAGAAGAGATGATTTCTGGATTATGGTTCTCCAAGGCAGAGAGAGGCCTCCAGGGGCAGAGTCTGCCAATCATTCAGAGGGTCCATTCTCAGAGGTGTACACAGATAATTCTTAGCAGGGCTAATTAGAAACCTTTCATTAATGCCACTGAGTGTCTGTGGAAAAACTATTTTCCACACAGCAAAGCCTCCCTTGCAACTCACTCTTTTCAAAAGCATTTAGCAGAAGCTCAGGCTTCCCCAAGTTTGCTGCCTCCCCAAGTGGCTAAGCGAGAGACTATTTCTAACAAAGCTTTTAAAACTATGTTTTCCCTACCTTATAATCCGATGAATAATAATTAAACAGCTTCCCTCAAGTGAAAAGCCCATTTGCATGGAGGATGTGTTTTTAAGAGTGTGGCGTGCATCTCTTTCACCGCCAAAAAGCCTGGAAGACCAAAAGCCATAAGGGGCAAAGAATACTGCACTCTCTTCTCAGAAAAAGGTAATACATATTTTGAACACAGCTGTTAGCCAAAGTTATGCTGAAAATAACACTAACTACCATAACATTTTTACAATGTGATAGTTATATAATTGAACACTTACGGATATTTGCAATTTCATTTATTTGACAAACCCAAATGAATACATCTAACGAAGTGGCTGAATAGTTGAGACTTCACAAAGGGCACAGCTACACATTACACAGGAGACCTGAAACAGACCTACAGCTGGATACTTTTAAAAATCTATCGATCTTTTAATTATCCACAGAATTTTTAAGGCTGTTATTTTTACCAGCTGTTTTAGTGAACTTTGTGTATGGGGTGTGTGTGTGTGTATCAAGATTTTATTTTTCAGTTTTCTTACATACATACATACATACATCATTTCATTTGTATGCTGCCTTTCCACAGTTCAAGCCATGTTCAAGGCTGCCTGCAACACGAAAAAAATGTATAACAACATAACAAAAGTACAGGAGTCATACACAATAAATTAAACATTAAAAACACAAAACCAAACTGAACCATTTCCACATAAATCACAACAAATTCTAAAATAAAGATACAAAACAACAACAACCCCCAATAATAAACCCCAAACAATACCTCACCCCCCTGAACAATACCTTGTTCTGAACCACTGTGGAAATGTTTACTGAAGGGCAGGGTAGGAACCCATAAAATAAGCAGAAAGAACATTAGCAGATTAAAGTTGGCACTTTTTAGGCACTCTTGAGGAAGAGGATGCAATAGTAAACTCACATTTTCCTGCACTGAGTGGTACAGGTCTCATTCTGCACTTCATGGTATAAACTTTGTATGGAGGACAAGGTTTTGCTTAATTTGTCTTAACACAAGTTGCAGAATCCTGTTTTTCTTTGTAGGTAGTCTGTGTTACTTTGCGTATACTTTTTTTAAAAACAAAAAACGAAACACTGGATTCTCTGACAAGTACACACAGCCACGTTCATAACATTCACGTGGACTTTGCTCAGTGCATCCTTCAGATTCAGGTTTCGAGATATGGCTCCCATTTTAAGTTCCATGTCAATTTTCAAGCAATACCATTTTAATTGATGTCAGCTCTGCAGGAGCAATTTAAGCCTCCGGCAGTTGTTTCTTCTTCTGCTGCTCTCTGCATGTACTGCAAACTACCACACTCTTCCTGTACAATATAAATTCACCCTGGTTTTATCATGGTGGTAAAAGGGGGGTGGGGGCAACAGTTCAACTCTGGAAAATAAATAAAGTAGGAAAGCTACCCAGTGAATTGAACATCAACTCTGCAGAAGCAGAGCCTCAAATTCTTCACCCTTAATACAACAGCAGTTATGAAATACTGTAGCATTATTCCCAAAATTTAGCATTTACAGAATTCTAGAATCATGGTTTCAACCTACCAAAGCAGTAAAATGCTGTTTATGCAGAAATATGGTTCTTCAGAGAATCCAGAAAACCTCTCTCAGATGAAGCTTAACTAGCCATATTCTGGATTCTCCGTTATATCAAGGCCTATGGCAAACTTATATCTTTTTAAAAAATGACAGCGGACAAGCAGTCTTTGCAGCAGACAAGTAAGCTTGCAAAAAAGGAGAGAGGGAAGCCTTTGCTGAGCAATTAACTGTGTACATCTTGACAAGAAGCGAGTGAAAAGAGGCCATCCTGTCTCACTGACAAGATCTATAGAGCGATCATCATTATGGACCCGAAGGTGAATTCCTCAAGATTGGGAGGACAGCACAAGGCTGCAATCTGAACCCATAATACTCATAAAAGCACATTAAACTGTGTCAATATTGGGCACAGGAAAAGCAGATAATGTATCAGGATGAGATCTCCAGCATTACCATGTGCATACCTTGAAGTCAAATTACACAAAGACTATTTATCTTCAAAGGCAAAGAAAGGCTTCTTCGTAATAGTAATAAAGTGGGGAAATGGCTTAGATTAAATACCCTAACAGCACTCAATTTTTAGAGATGTGTATTGACTTTACTGGGTAGTTTAATAGCCTTTTATTCGGTGAGTCTCTTTTTATACTGTCATATTCTGCTTATCTAATTTTAGCAAGGTGTCTGCTCTTGATATACACCAGCAACTTTGATTAAAAACACTAGTTCCTCTACATGTGTGAACATAGTCCGTTAGATTCTAGAGATCAACATTTGAATTGTCTAGTCTGCCAACAACTAAGCTCTGGAATATCCTAGCCTTTTAGCAGAAGATACTGGATCCACAACCAGTGTGCTTTGCAAAACAGAGCTCTCTTCCCCTTTCACATAAAAGGGGAAAAAATAAATTTCTTGGATGTACAGCGAGAAAGAAGAATATACACATGTGAACCCTCAATCTAGTTCAATCTAGTTCACTCTGACTGATAGCAGCTCTCCACAATCTCTGGCAGAGGTGTTTAATATTATCTGCTACCTGATCCTTTAAACTAGGGATGTCAATAATTTAATATGGCATGCTATAGTTCTATCAGGTATTCAAAGAACTTCACAGGCATTATCTAGTTATAATCCACACAACAATCCTGTAAGGAAGAGATAGCCAATTTTTTTGCCCTCCAGATGTCCTTGGAGTACAGCTCCATCATCCTTGCTGGCTGGTGGTGATGATGGGAGTTGTAGGCCAGCAACACAATGAGGGCGCCATGTTGGAAAGGAAAGACGCAAGGCAACTTAATAACATTATCGCCTACATTGCGGAGGGCTGGGGACGAATGAGGCTGAGAGGGCGTGGCTTGCCTAAGGCCACCTGGAGAGTTCATAGCACAGGTAACATGTGAATGGGGGGGGGGGGTGTTTCTGATCCATAGCACAGTCTCTTAACCATGATGCTGTACCAGCTGAGAATGGTCTCTCCCTCAAAGTCAGAGAACCAAGAAAGCTGAAATTCTCCAGCAAGGAGGGGATATATAATCATTTGCAGGGCGATGAAGGTAAGAGGATATAGCCAGAGACCATAAATGAAGAGTAGACATGTATGCTGGAAACAGAAGCTATGTTACCTAAATCCTCATTTGACTTACCGTATTTTTCCGTGTATAAGATGCCCCCTATTTTGGGGGACTCCAAATTAAGAAAACACCCGTGTATAAGACAAGCCCCAATTTTAAAGCTTTTTTTTAAACTAGTCTTATACACGGAAAAATACGGTATGCCTCTTTTGCTTCAAGACCTACTTTTCCCCTCTCCCATATCTACTCCTGTTTTTCTCTCTGCTAAATTTTGTTACCCTCCTCTCCCAAAATCTACCTGGTGTGGTAGCTGGAATGGTTTTCAACAAGAATTTTAATGCACAAAGCACCTCTTCTTGCTAGCCATGAAACTTGGGCAATCCCTTTTCAGCCTCAGCATGCCTTGCTCTTAATTGTGACAAAGGAGGAGCCAGATAATTCATTTCAAATTGCTGATCAGGACTTGGGGGAATATTAATACCTAAATATTTAACACCTCATGGTGCCTATTTAAAAATGAAAACTTAGTATACAGGGGACCGGCTCTTCCTGCTTGGCAGGGTATTAATACTTTCCTTTTGCCTGCGAATATTTTGCTTTGCACAAAGCAAAGGGCCCCCGGAGGGACCGTGGGGTTCTTTTTATATCACTAAATAATGAATTAGAGGGATTTGTTACTGCGTGGGCATACCAATATTTGCATTTCACTCCTTGCCATTATGCCTGAAACACTCACAGATTATCTTTTATTTTCTCTATGCGATATCCAATTAACGTGAAAGGAACACCATGACTAGAAAGAAAATCCATCACCCCCACATCCTCTGCAAAGCCGTAATACGCTTCTGCTTCTTCTAAGTTGCCTCAGAGCCATCAGTTTAGACGAACATGCTTTAAATGTAGGTTACACCAAAAAGCTTTCTAAAAGACTGTTATTTTCAAAGCACAACCAAAATCAAATCATTTTCATGAGAAACGAAAAGAATTTATACTCAAGTTCACATTTCTTGGCTTCGTATCACATTTTACAAAAGGAGAAAGGAAAAAAAACTTACCTCACATCAGATTGTTAAAATGGCCCTAAAGAAAGTTGTCTATATCTATTTGAAAGTGAAAATATGGAGACTAGTTTTCCAGAAAGATCTTTACCGAGTTATTTCTTCCTTCCCGAACATGTTTAGAAGATCATGGCTTATAAATATGGTATTGTGCACTGACCAACAGATGGGGAAAGAGCATGCAAAATGCATGCTATAATCCACATATTTATGATTAATAGCAAGTACTCCTGGCTTCTCCCAGTACAGGAATAGCACTTGGGGATTCATATAAATCTCTTACTCATTTATTTATGAAATGAACCGCTTAATCCAAAGAAAATATCTAAGCGGTGTACATAAAAACAATGAAATAATTATCCACAATGTACAGATAAAGATCGACAAAATTTAAAAACAGCTACACATAACTGAACTGTGTGACTGGATAGGCTTGCAGAAATAAGTATCTAAAACATTTGTCCTTAATGCCGCTGAGAATCAATAGAATTGTAGAGTTGGAAGGGACCACAAGGGTCATCTAGTCCAACCCCCTGCAATGCAGGAATCTTTTGCCCAACATGGGGCTTGAACCCACGACCCTATTGACTGAGTTATCCCCAACATAAGCATATCTAATTTCTTTTTACTCAAAGACATTCCCACCCAATTGTGGGCAATTGCGCCCTTTCCTCTCTTGCATCTCTGGTTACATTAGAAAGTTAAACCAATTTTTTTTTATATTTTTTACTCAATAATTCTCCAAGCCAGTTTAGGAAGTCTTTCAAATCCCTCTGTGCTGATTTCCACTTAGTTTCTGAGGGGGAAATCAAGATTAGTTTTCTTTTTAGACTCCAGCTTGATATGGGGCTCCAGAAATTTCCCACATTCCTAGGCACCACCATGCAATTGCTAGGAGCCTGAACAACAAAATGGCCTCACTCCCAGGGCTGGGCCACAGTTGGCCTAGAGCCATCAAAGCTGCTTCTCCTTCCTTACTTAGCCAGCCAATCTAGAGTTGAACTAAGGGAGAGAAATATTTTGCATGCCACACTGGCAAAAGGACTCAATGCAGCCTTCTGAGGACAAATGATTCCAGCGCTTTATGGTGGGGTTCCGGAATCCCCCAGCTCTAATTATATCACCTGAAATACAGAAAGATGTCTTTATAATGACATCACAACTAAGGGCCTCACAACTAAGATTTAGGCCTGAGGTGGTATGTCTCTGCTGGCCTGTTTCATGTAAGACTGCAGTGGGGGGCTCATATAACTTAAGCCTTTCCCAATAAAAACAAATTCCTTGAGCCTAGAAAACTAGGTGCCAAGGAAAAGCGTAGGCTTAATGATCTCCATTTCCACTTCTGCCAATTCCAAGCTGCAGTGAGAGCAGAGTCTGCCCTTCTCAGGGTCATTCTGGCCACTAAGGAACAGGCTCCCTAACACTGGCAGCGGTGGCTAGAGAGCTTGCGAAAACTTTAAAATCCAATGCACTTTTAACATTTTCACTAATTTTAATCACTTATTGTTTGACTCTATTCTGCTCTCTGTTCTATACGTTTGTATGTTTATAACGTGAGTTTGTAGGTGCTAGTAAAGGTAAAGGTACCCCTGCCCGTACGGACAATGAAGTGTCTGGTCCTCCAGATTTTAGCATTTTATCACTAATAGAAGTCACAATAAAAGGTAAAGGTACCCCTGCCCGTACGGGCCAGTCTTGACAGACTCTAGGGTTGTGCGCCCATCTCACTCAAGAGGCCGTGGGCCAGCGCTGTCCGGAGACACTTCTGGGTCATGTGGCCAGCGTGACATCGCTGCTCTGGCGAGCCAGAGCTGCACACGGAACGCCGTTTACCTTCCCGATAGTAAGCGGTCCCTATTTATCTACTTGCACCCAAGAGTGCTTTCGAACTGCTAGGTTGGCAGACGCTGGGACCGAGCAACGGGAGCGCACCCCGCCGCGGGGATTCGAACCACCGACCTTTCGATTGGCAAGCCCTAGGCGCTGAGGCTTTTACCCACAGCGCCACCCTAAATTCCCAGACCCAGTAAGTGCTAGAATTTAATCTAGCCCTGGATCTAGCCAGGGCAGCTTCCTCATGAGGTAAATCACCTGGGAGATGAGCCATTAAGAAAACGACGGAAAGGTAATGGGCCATTAAGGAAGCCAAGGAGAGGGGGCTCTGTGCCAGATACCAATTGGGCGAGGCCCCTTCTCCAGCTCTGAGACAGTGAGAAGAACAAAAGCCAGAGTTCAAAGTCTAGAGCAGGGACGTCCAACTCCCAAGAGACTGCGGTCTACTCACACAATTAAAATCTAGCAGTCATCTACCCCTTTTTGGAGGATTCAGGTCAAAGTTGTTGACTTTTTTTTTTTTAGGGAGGAACATCCCGTTTTTTGGGCTCTAATAAATGAAAAAAGGTGCTCAGCGATAGATCGATAAGGAGACAGTCAGCCTCGCTGTGAAAACTCCATCTTCTGTTCTAGCGTTCTAGAGAGTGGGGGGAGGGGCCGGATCTACCAAAACCTCCCGGGGGTGGACAAGTTGATCCCGATCGACCATTGGACATTCCTGGTCTAGAGGAAAAAGTTGCAGGCTGGAAAGGCACGAGAAAAAGAACTGGCTGATTTCTGCTGCTATCCAAGGCTGCGACTATGGGAGAAGCAAAATCATCTTGGGGTGTAAATGCTGTGAACCCCTCCATCATAGGCTCAGGTTGTATATATGTGTACGTAAACCGAAAGGAAACACAGACTGGGGGGTAAGACACCTAGAACCCTTGGAATGCCATGCTGCTCAGAGATTCGGATGGCGTGCAAACACACACACACACCCCTTTAAAATCCAGAGTTGGACAATACCTTTACTAGCATCAACCAAAACGTCACAAAAGGGTTCCTCCAGCATTCTTCATCCAGGAAGACGTTACACAAGGCAGAGCAAAGGAGAAGCGAGCAAGGAAAAAACTGATGGTGTAGCCATGGAGTTCAGCTTGCAGTCTCAGTTCACAGAGGGAGACTGCAGGCTGCATAAATCCCTGTCTCTCAGGTGCTACTGGTATCAAGTTACACACCTGGGTTAAATAAACAATGGCTGTTCACCAACTCTGAGAAATTAAAGCCTGTTTTTGCATGCCTGTCCCTTGCTCTGTTCAGAAAGATTTATCAGCTGTGCTTGTGCTATAAGCAAGAAACAGGGGTAACGTAACGGTCACGCAGCTGAGACGAAATAGCTTTAGCCCATGCTATAAAAAGCACCCCAAAGTTTCTCCAACTGTATCCAGTACTTTCTCTCCCTTTGTGATGAGTTCAACACACCCTACTCCTGCCTCTGCTGAAAGCTATTTCTCCTTCCAACTTTCCAGGTGTCACTCACTTCTTCTGAGTACCATTGATTTCACAGTATTATTTTGCTCGATATTTTGCTGTCTTTTGCTTGTAACCACTAGCCCTTTCATACATAGAGGTTGATTTTTTTAAAAAAAAATCCCACATATTCTTGCGTCAGCATTACTTACAGACTCCATACAATTGCGGTAACACAGACAATAGGGAGTTCACATGGCCTAAGAGCTTGTGTGTGTGTCTGCTTTTGTTTTCAAGATAATAAAATTCTAGCCTGTTCTAAGCAACTTCACCCATTGGCATAGTTTTAACATGGAGAATGGAAATTTAATCCAATATTTGTTTTGAAAAGATATAAATCTATGAAGCAAGCGTACTGCTGATGGCGCTAAAAATGCATTTTATTGAACAACCTCAATTTTTCTAGCCTAAAAAAAAGATTATTCACAATGCAACCGTACGCATATTTACACAGAAGCAAGGATCACTGTGTGCAATAGGGCTTACTTACTCCCTGGTGTATTTAAATATTACTGATCCAACCTAAAAAGACTTCACAACAAGTTAACTACTGAAGCAGTGGTGAAGTAATACATTCAACCAGACCTGCTGAATAGACACTTACAAATTACGTATTCAGAGAAAGAAGGAACACTGAAATCAATGGGATGCCAGTATACACAGAAAAGTAATTCCCAGATCTGAGCTCAGATGACATTAATTCAGATTCTTTTTCATAAAAACAAAACATGCAGCCTAACATGACGACAACAACAAATAGCTACCCTAAAGCAAAGGCTTCTGAAGGGTTTAATTAACTAGCACACTATGCTTTAGTGCTATAGAAGCAGACTGACAAGCGTTGGCACAATGACCCTAAAAACTAACTTCTCAGCCACCGATGTCCCAGGAGTCCTCCGGGTGTCTGCACTGCGACTTCATAATATGAAGTTAAGCTTCGTTCTTGCCCCCCACCCCACTTGAAAGAGAGCTGAGAGGCACTGGTCTGGTTCAGACATAACAGGAAACCATGGTTTCCCACTATGTGAATGAGCTTCAGTTTCACATGCTCCCCGGCCCAAACTCAATGCCAGTAGAGAAGATCAAAATCTTCGGTTTTCAACTAGGCACAGTTCCCCATGATGTCGCTGGTTCATTAAACTATGCTTAGTGAGATCTAGCCAAGATTAGTCTGCGGTTTCAGATATTGACTTCTTTTATACATATATAAACACACTCACATACCGCTTACAATGGTACCTTGGGTTAAGTACTTAATTCGTTCTGGAGGTCTGTTCTTAACCTGAAACTGATCTTAACCTGAAGCACCACTTTAGCTAATGGGGCCTCCTGCTGCTGCTGCGCCACCACTGCACGATTTCTGTTCTCATCCTGAAGCAAAGTTCTTAACCTGAGGTACTATTGCTGGGTTAGCGGAGTCTGTAAACTGAAGCGTATGTAACCCGAGGTACCACTGTACTTCTTTAGTCAGTCACTGTTGGGGGTTGGGGGGGAGTACTATGGTAAAGGTAACCCAGGGACCACAAAGAAGAGAGGAACAGAGTCGTGCAGTTCTGCACTTTGCAGAGAGAACCAGGGTGTGAAAACTAACGTTGCGCGTTGATCTGCTTTGTGTATCACAGTCTGGAGGAGAGCCAATTGAAATGGGTCAGGCTTTGTTTATACTACTTATTTCTCCACTGACATAAGTCACTAAATAGACCCAGGGGGAAATATGGACTGATTCGTCAATGTTTCTAGCAAGACAGAGAGCTGGCTAATGGCTTTATTGATTCTCTGCTTTGCTATACATTATATGGTACGCTGGATCAAGAGGTCCATACTGCGAAGAAGAGGATCGAGGCTGCTGGCAAAAGCAGCATAATTCATTTCTAGCTTATCGGAAAGATGAGACAACTCTCTATGGAAAGATCCCAACAACACGCCTTCTGGGTGCAGAGTGGCAAGCGGCAAATTTCAAACGCGGCCTTGCGTTTGGCATCCGCCACACACGTAAACAGAGAAAATTGCTCTCCGGCTCAGCGGAGGCTGTTCCACACACTTGTCTTTGGGAAGGAAAGAGAGCAAACACCTTTTTAACATGGCTGAGCACTTCCAAGTGGTTATCAATTCTGCAGGAGGCCCAATTGACAGACAAATTAAAAAAATTAAAGATTAGCACTATGGGGTTGTTTTAGCAAGTGAACTTGACACTAATAGAGCCCAAACGAGATAAGCTGGAGCAGTGAGTCATTATGTATGCACACAACAGGAGAACACACTTTCCTTTAGCGAAAAGTTCCCCCCCCCCCAAAAAAAAACCAGAGTCTTCTTTTGCGGGAAGGGAGAGATCATGCGGGAATATTTTGGTCACTTCAGCTCCAAGAAGCTGCGCATCTTTGCTCAAAATGCAGGCAGCCGTTTAGTATCCCTAACAGAAGCACCCTTAAGTAAGGAGGCAAAGCAACAACAAAACAACCTCAGCGCTACGCAGGATAAGAGGGAGTTACCCAGGGCATTGTTCCCACTTTGCAAACTGCATTGATATCTCCCTGGTGTGAAGTTAAAATGTGCATACAGTGGTACCTCAGGTTAAGTACTTAATTCGTTCTGGAGGTCCGTTCTTAACCTGAAATTGTTCTTAAGCTGAAGCACCACTTTAGCTAATGGGGCCTCCTGCTGCCGCCGCGCCGCCAGAGCACGATTTCTGTTCTTATCCTGAAGCAAAGTTCTTAACCTGAAGCACTATTTCTGGGTTAGCAGAGTCTGTAACCTGAAGCGTATGTAACCTGAAGCGTATGTAACCCGAGGTACCACTGTATTTAAAAGTAGCAACATCAGGATCAGGAACCAAGTGGAATTCTTAAACGTCTCCGCCCCTCAGCAAACTACGTACAGCTCCTGAAGGAGGCTGGCATTCCATTTTAAGAATCAGATTAACAGGGGCTTTTTGAGGCATGTGTCATAAATGTGTCTGTCTTGCAGGATTTAAAGGCAGGGTGGGGAAACCCAAGGCCCTCCTAATGTTGTTGCTATACCGACTGGGGGGGGGGAGTTGGGAGACCAGAAAAATCTGGTGATCCACTGGCTTGCCATTCCTGATTTTACAAGAGGAAAGGAAAGCAGCTGGAGGCAGAACACCAGTTGTGGGAAACCAAAGCACTCACGTGCCCAGATGAAGGTTTTCCCCACAGGCATCTGGTGGGAGAGGATGTTGTGAGAAGAGGATGCTGGAATACATGGGCCATTGGCCTGACCTAGCAGGCATTTCTTACATTCTTGAAGAATTTCTAAAGGATACCTGAAGGAGTGTCTCCATCCCCATCATTCGGCCTGGACACTGAGGTCCAGGTCCGAGGGCCTTCTGGTGGTTCCCTCACTATGAGAAGTGAGGTTAAAGGGAACCAGGCAGAGGGCCTTCTCAGTAGTGGCCCCCACCCTCCCATCAGATGTCAAGGAAATAAACAACTACAGTGGTACCTCTGGTTACGAACTTAATTCATTCCAAAGGTCCGTTCCTAAGCTGAAACTGTTCTTATCCTGAGGCGCGCTTTCGCTAATGGGGTCTCTGGTGCACAATTTCTGTTCGCATCCTGGGGCAAAGTTTGCAACCAGGAGCAGCTACTTCTGAGTTAGCGGAGCTCATAACCTGAAGCATTCGTAACCAGAGGTACCACTGTATCTGATTTCTAGAAGACATCTAAAGACAGCCCTGTTTAGGGAAGTTTTTAATGTTTTGTTGTGTTTTTAATATTCTGTAGGGAGCCGCCGAGAGTTGCTGGGGAAACCCAGCCAGATGGGCAGGGTATAATTAAATTTTTAAAAATATTATTATTACTACTATTACTACTACTACTACTATTACTACTACTACTGCAAAATGTGGAGAAGTATGAATTTCAAAGGATGGCTGTTTTGGTTTACATATTGTGTAAAGGGAAGCTTGCCCAAACTGAATTAAATTTCTCCCCCATCCCTACAATCCTCCAACCCAGTGCAAACAGTCTCATACCAGAGGTTTGAGAAAACAATCTATAAATAACATAACAGCTCTCTTCCCGCAGATTTCCTGCCTTGGAGGGGGTTAGACTACATGACTCTCGAGGTCCCTTCCAACTCCACAATTCTATGATTCTGCCCAAAGTGTTCTGAAAGGGGCAAGGGAACACTGGTGTGAGGAGATCCCATGTTATAGAAGCTGATCAGAGGAGGAAAAGCGTAAACAGAGATTAAATGAGCCTACTAGCTGCAGTCCCAATGGGGAAGGATCCTGGGGGAGTCAAGAAGCTTGTGGAAAAATAAATTGTAGTTTCAGGAGTCTGGTAAACTCAAGGCTTGCAGCACCTATTTGAAGGAGAATGATGGAGGGTTTGTATGCTGACTGTGAAGCATCGTGAAGCTTCTCACAGTTTCCTGAGAAGGCTCCCTTCACATCTTAAAGGCCATCTGGACAAATTATAATTATTCAAGTGTAGTTATGTATAACTTAATAATTGTTACGGTACTCTTCTAATTTCTGGTTCTCATTTTTTAGATAAACAACTAAGGATGAAGGAAACAGACTTGCCGACAGACACCCTATAATGAGCGCAAGGCTAAGCTAGAATTTGAACGTGTGCAAGTCTGCAGTTTTGTTCTGTGCATCACAACAGCTGATTCAAGAGCATTAGCCCCTTGCCATCAGCTGCAAATGTATTATAATGATTTTAGGTGCAGCGGTTTCACTGCCAAGGCCTGCCATTGGCCAGCAAGGATTCATAACCTTTTTAAAAATGAAAATCTCACCAGCATCCTAGACCTACTGAGCAACAAAGGTCCATTCCGCGTTGTGTGATGAAGTAAACTTCCTATATCTAACCTCTCCGCTAATACCACACAGGTCTCCATTTGTGAAACATATCCTCTTGGAACTAAAGTTTGATAGAACCCTGGGATTAACAAGGAAAGGGTGTTTGTGTGTGTGTTTTTTAAAAGAAGTCCTTGTGAAAAGATTCCCAGGCCTACCGGCAGAGCTGTGAGCATATCTGTGAAAGCTTAATGCTGTATCACCTCTGCGGATCAGTAGAGCCGTGTCTCTTGGGTTGCAGAGCCAACACTTTTAATAAGCTTCTTGTCTCACACTTAAAACACAAACTTGTTTTTGTTGTCCTTTTAGGGCTGCCACAGTTTAGGACTGTCTATAATCCACACTTCCTTTTTTAAAAAAGGAAGTAAAGACCATATATATATATATATAGTGTTGCTTTGAACTAAAAAATAGTAATAGAAAAAGACAAAGCTTTTGAGTTGAATCCCAGAGTAAAGGTAAAGGGACCCCTGACCATTACGTCCAGTCGTGACCGACTCTGGGGTTGCGGCACACATCTCGCTTTATTGGCCGAGGGAGCCGGCGTACAGCATGACTGGCAAAACCAGAGCAGCGCACAGAAACGCTGTTTACCTTTTCGCCGGTGTGGTACCTATTTATCTACTTGCACTTTGACGTGCTTTCAAACTGCTAGGTTGGCAGGAGCAGGGACCGAGCAATGGGAGCTGACCCCATCACGGGGATTCGAACCGCTAACCTTCTGATCGGCAAGCCCTAGGATCTGTGGTTTAGACTACAGCGCCACCCGCATCCCAGGTGAAGACCTATTTAAATTAATAGAAATGACCAACACTGGCCCATTAATATCAGTGGGTCTACTTTGAATTTTACTTAATTGGATACAACTCCCAAGTTGAGCTGCTTCGGTTTAATAGCTGATAGGGTTTCGTTTCCTTGTTGCACTTGATTGGCTCTCAATAATATTTCAGGAATGCCAGTGGGAAGAGGGAGAGCACGGAAGGGTCAAAGTGCAATATAAGATATTTTTCCACCCAGTAATCAAAGTGGGTGTGCCTATTTTCACCTACACATAAACTGAAGAGCTGATTTCACCTTATTTTCTAAGAAAAAGTGATTTCACCTTTTCTTTGGCTGCATTTCTCCAGCCATATAATGTGCACAAAAATGAATATATTAGTGAAAATAACATAGGGGGGAAAATTTATTATTCTGGGCAGAACCACTTTGGAAAAATACATATATAGTAGGCAAAGTTGTAAAAAAAGAAGTGTATATTAGGATAAATTTGCAATAAAATGACGGTGAATTTTCTTCACATTGATCTTCTTACTGGTTTTAACTTTCGTTGCAGGGGTGTGGGGGTCAGCAGCGCTAGAAATGGAGATGGCTCTCAAAAACAGGTGGGCTTTTAAGCGATAAGCCATTTCACATGCCCGGGTTAACGTGAAGCTTTGCATGCTCCCGCCGGCGCAAGCTTTTGGGGCTCTGTTCATATTTTTCAATCCACACAACTGAGAAGCTGCGGTAGTTCTTCTTCCGGATTATTTTAGGCTCTAATTTACAAACAGAATCAAGAGAAGCAATTAAATGTTAAAGTGCTATCAGCATGTTCTCCTCAAGTGGCACCAACACTGCCACGCATGCCTGCACACGACAGGAACTGAAGGAGTCCAATCTTGACACAGGCGACTGGCTTACAAATTGAAATGCCGTTTCATTACCATTACTCTTAGGCTTTGTGTTGCAGAAAGTCGTAACAGACGCCGTTATAGGTGCCTTGTAGGCAACACTACATGGGGACGTGGGGCTGGCAGGGACTGAATCAGTTGCAGACCTATAGAAAGACCCTTGAGACGAAGGCAGAGTTGTGCCGGATTATTAATCATATTAAATTGCCTTTGTACTTGCAAGTATTTCGTTCCTGAAACCAAAAGAGGAAGGCTTCTTAATTGAAGACCACACTCCTCAACACACCTGCAGACATGCCGCCCCCTTCACAGTTAAACCAAAGAGCAATATATTCGATTTCACAATCTACTTTTTGCCTCAGAGAGGCCTCTTTCTTCTAAAGAAAGAAAAACAGCTAGAACCTTGCTTTCCTCTGGGTAAAATAGACATCCTTTCAAAAAAAACGCTACTAAAAGGGAGGGGGAACCCCTAACACAAAGCCCAGCTGTATAAACAACTGTCAACAAGGAAAACATGAGGTGTCAAACAGACACAGTATGCCACCACATCAGAGGCAACCTTTCAAAATGACAAGCAGCCACCCAAAATGGGGGATATGTGTGGCACTACACAGAGCAAAAAGACCCAGAGGGGCTGTACGCAAACACAAAACGACAACCCGCGGTTTAGCGTTACGAGGGTTTGTTGCAGTGAGCCTTAAGCTTACATACAGCTTACACTTCTGCTGCCCACAACCATTAGGAGGACTTCAGAACAGTAGACTGAGGGTGCTTCAAGCTGTCACCGTTTCACAGGAAGGATTCAAGCAGCACACACCAGAATATAAAGTTTGCATGATTTAAGTGGGTTAAGGCAAAATTCTGGGCAGCGGATCCATTAGGGGGTTTGAGGTTTCAGAAGTAATGGTGAAAGGTCCTGGAAATTGTGGGGAACCCGTGAAACAATTAACAGGCAAGCCCTGCAATTCTCATCTTAATATAACAACCCTGTAAATTAATCAGAGCAAATGCTCAATAAAGACCAGGCATAGTTTAACCAGTGTATAGCTTTGCGCAAGCAAATCAAGATTGGTGCTGAATAAATATGTCATCTGGAGAAGCTGTAGCTGTAGCTTGTTGTGATTTCCGGGCAAATTATGGTTGGCATTAACTATGCTGAATGGAAACAAGCAAACTTGAAACTACAGATTATGCAGTTGGTTTGTTTTCACTAACCGTATTTAAGATTAAGTCACAATGTAGAGTTTGGACAACACACTAAACTGCTGCTATTTTAAAACAGAAGCAAAAGCTTCTGACTGCCCTCACAACTCCAGAAGAAGCGGGAGCCTGAGAGCCCAAAGCTTATTGCAGCTCATCGCTGTAACACTAAAGTATGGTTAAGCATTGTGCTTGCTGCCGATTCTGTATTGCTATTAGCCTGGGAAAAGTTATCTTCCTTACTTAAAAGTTAAGAGCTGCTATCATTGTGTTTTGGGCTGGGATCACAGCAGTGCACCATCTTTCAGCATGTGTGGGAATCATATGAAACCCTCCTCTCCTTTACATAACTATGTGGAATTGTAGGCAGTAATATGGGGTTTTACTTTCTGTGAGTTTTTTTTTGCATTTCGTAGGATGAATAGTGAGAATGGGTGGATACCAACTGCAAATAAGATTAATAGACAATCTTGGCAGTTTCATTGTTTTCTGCTTTTGTTTACTAAATGCAAGTAAAGTAAAATTAATAGACAACCTCAGCAGTTTCATTGTTTTCTGCTTTTGTTTACTAAATACAAGTAAAGTAAACCTGCTCAATTAAATCACTTGCTGTCTAGCGCATCAGGAAATTTCCTGATGCAAACTACCCTATGCAAATTTTCAAAAAATTATCCAGAAAACCCACATTACTGTTTGTAGGGGCCAGGTGCCTTTGCCAATACTATCTTGGATTTCTGTTTCGAACAAATCCAACCTGCGGTGCAACCCTGTGCAAATAAGCTTCACTGAGAAAAATGGGGCTTTACTCCCAGGTAAGTGTGCATAGGATTATGTTATTAAATAGAGAACATGTCAAAGGCAAAGCTATGAAAATTCACTTCTGTAAGGATGGTAGGCTTATTTGGGGCTTCTAAAATTTAAAAGGCTCAAAATACTTAGTTATTTTTAACACGTGGAAAGTTATGGATTTTTTTGGTCCTGCATTTAACACAAAACAATTTTCCCCCCAACCGCATGCCCCACCCAGATGACAAAAGCACCAAAGAACAAACAGGATTACACATCTTGCAACCAGGTTTTCACAAAGGTAACAGCGCATTTATTCACAGTAAACAAAAGAGGAACACTTCTTCCCTGCATAAACAATGTAGTAAGAAACAATTCCAAGACAAATCACAGTTTCTGAAAGCGCTGTCACTGAGCTCGCACACTTAACACTTACTTAAATAGTTAAAGAATCACAAAAGGTGTTGCAGTGGAATACAAACAGACATACATAACCCATATAATCTGATGTAAGACCCTTGGGCACTGAAGAAAAATAAACAACTAATTTTAGAATCCCGAGGACTCCATAGAATATGATGCAATGCCTATCAACAGGTATGTTCAGGTTATCGTTTCAAAAGCTGCAGTTGGAATTTTTAAGAACCAAGCTCCCCAGCTAGGGGCTCTTTCTATCGTTTTCATTTTTAATCGAGAACTAACACATAGAATATGCCCTTTCACCATACAAACAGAGGCAATCTTCAGGAGTTTGTGAATCTTGACAAGACTCCCGCTACAGGTCTTGTTTGCTTTGCTTTGCTCTGCAAACTTTCAGAGGATCTGAAAAAATACAGCTTGATAGCCCCATTGTAGATGTTAACAAATAATATTTCTATCCCAACTTCCGGGGTTGTATCCAATATCAGTCACACTCAAGAGCAGTAGACTACTGAAATTAACAGGCATGACTAACTTAGGTCCATTCATTTCATCTGGTGTTGGACACAACCCTTCAGTCTTTAAGAAAAACAGTGAGGAGGCCTATCTGAGAAGACTCCTCACATAACAAAGAAGATCAGGGTTCTACGCTGTGTATAGGGTTGCCAGACCTCCAGGTACGACTTCCAGTCTCTGGGTTTACCTGGCTCCTTCCAGGTGGCATGTGGAGGGCTTGAAACTGCTCTCTCCCCTCTCCCAATTAACCTCAGTATCCAGGGCCTGCCCAAGGGTCACCCCTGGGTCTCAGGTTTGGGGCCTCAAATCTCAGGGTCTGGGATGCTACCAACCTGGCAACTCCAGGGAAGGACTCCAGTGTAACAGACTCCCTACTGTAGATCTTCATCTTCCAACACAGTGAGGAGGGCTGCAGATATAGGGATATATGAGAAGGAGAGGGCCAACAGGTATAGGAACATATGTGCCTGGGTACAGGAACAAGTTAATTTGGGCTAGTGTGGCAGTCACTCTGCTATAGCTTCTCCCCACATGGAAATGTTAACATCTGGAACCAAAGGCACCCGAGTGGGGTCCATCGCACTGCAACTGCCCATCCAAGCATTGACTGGTCAAGAGGAAGGAGGCCAATCAGACAGACAGGCCCATCCCACTGGCCCTGCCTACGTTGCTCTAGGCTTCCACAACATTGTCCTGACAGCGTGGGAAGAAGCCATGTTGAAGCACTGCCTGTGGGATTGCGATAATGTGCCACTTCGGAGGGTCTCCTAAACCTAAGGAACGGTTTTTCAGCGGTACAAGGAGATACGGGCAGTGGGGGTTAGGCAAACAGATCTTTGGAGGCAAGACAACATGCTTTGCTCAAACTCTTTCCAAACCATCCACGCCCCAAACAAAATTTTCTCAAAAAGCCATCTTGCTTAAGGGGATTAAGCTTCTTCATCAGATAAAGCCAGTCCTTTTCCTGTAAGATTAGGACTTCAGAGCAGCCAAGAACCCAACAGTTAATAATTTATGTTGATGAATTCCCTGGGAAGAGGGAATGATTGTTAAATCATTGTAGCAACCATAAGGGGTCTCTTAGCAACTCTTAGCAACTTTAACAAACTACACCTCCCATAATTCTTTGGGGGACGCCATGATGGTTTAACGTGGTATCACAGTGCTTTAAATGTGTGGTGCGGATGTGGCCAAAGTGCGATCAGGTGCGGCCACACGATGGACTCCCGATCAGAGGTGAAAGGAATTGTATCAGCATCTCTTCCTTTCCAAAAGCATGTGCAGAGGGGAGAGGGAGGGTTGTACAAATGTCTCATTTTGCCTGCAAGAACAAGATGAGATAGCCAGTTGATTCTGGTTTCCAAGAGGAAAGCTGTCAGAAGATGGGCTTTTAAAAGCATTATATCAAGAAGACAGGCATGCTCTTCATGAGAAAGGCGGAAACAAAAAACAAACAAAAAAAGGCCTTAAAAACACACATACACACAGCTACCACATGACTACATAATACACAGCATTTTGCTGTTAAATACTAGTGTAGACCATCTTGGCTTGTGCTCTCTTTCATTTAGTATCTGCAAGCACAAAGAATTATTATTATTTTTTAAAGGTAGGTTAAACACGAAAGCCTCTGAACATTGTGCAATTCCTTTGCACAAGTTCCCTACACTACGGATGAAAAGCAACCTTAATTTCAGAAGCAATTTGCAGATTGTATACAAACACACACACACACACACACACACACACACACACACACAGCTACCTCTTCATCATTTACTGCCACACGCATGCAAAAAAGGACAATGTGCCACAACTGAGATGTCAGGGTTGACGGCAGGTGCAGCCAACTTCCTAATTCTATCAAATGGCCCATCATCCCAATTACGTGACGCTCAAGAACTCAGACAATCCGGTTGCTAAGTGCGCCGAGTGGTTATGTATTCTCCGGTTGCGGGCAACGCATGCAAAACATCATACAATATCCCAGGTTTTGCCTGGAGACTACTGCTTTATTGGAAAGCCAGCTAACTTACATAGCTGCAAGGCTATTCCATTCAATACAAGCAGAGAATAATTCTATGGGTTTTACAGTTACTTGGGTGCCAACCAACCATCTGTCACTTTCCCCTCATTTGTTCTTCTATATCTTAGGCTCCTTTCCACCTTTAAGCAGAAATATTACATCTCTCTGTGGCACATCATTTTATATAGCGGTAAGCCCATCAGAGAAAGGACAGATCAGTCCTCCAGGGTTTATACAAAACACTACACACAGAGGTTGGCTCAGATCTATCGGATTTGATATCCTCAGCTCCACGATCCCAGAAGCATACAGAGAAATGGAAGGGAATGTCTGCCATTTTATCATTGAGCCACCTTGGTTTTAAGAGGATCAGCAACTGGGTTAAATAAATTGTATGAGCTTTCTTTAAATTTGCACACAAGTGAAACAACAGTTCTGACTAAGGGGAAAACACGCACATAACACAGACCTTGTTTTTAGATGTGTGCATTTGCTGAAGCAGGCACCATCTTAAGAGAGACATTCCATCTTCTGTGTGCATGCTAATGTTTCTCAAGATGATTACCACCTGCTGTTTCTGTAATTACTTGAATTAAAAATAGCTTTTAAAAAAACCATGATGTCCAATTACTTGGGAGCACCTTCCTGAAAATCAAAGGTGGTTTTTCCCTCCCTACACAAATCAATTTATCTTCTAAGCAGACAACTAGATCAGGGGTAGGTAACCTAAGGCCCAGGGGCCGGATGCGGCCCAATCGCCTTCTCAATCTGGCTCACGGATGGTCCGGGAATCAGCGTGTTTTTACATGAGTAGAATGTGTCCTTTTCTTTAAAATGCATCTCTGGGTTATTTGTGGGGCATAGGAATTTGTTCATTTTTTTCTTTTCAAAATATAGCCCAGCCCACCACATGGTCTGAGGGACAGCCCACAGCTGAAAAAGGTTGCTGACCTGTGAACTAGATTATACAGTTGACTCCTTAGTGGTGCTTCATGCTTTTCTGTACATGTTGTTTTGCCCCACCCCAATATTCTATGACTCCTCAGTATATACTTCAGTCATCAAAAATAACCAGCCAGCTAAATGATACAATCAATAAAGCGAGTAACCTGCATTAGAAAGATGTCAGAAAGGGACAGGAAGGCAACAACAAAAACAAAATCCCAGCAGGTTACTTTCAGCTTTGGAATTAACACAATCCACACAAAATGGTATGTTATCAGTAGGCTTGAGGGGAAACCGAAGATTTACAGAAGTACCAAAAAAAAAAATAGTAGGGAAAAACCCAAGTGATGACTGAGCATGCTCAGTGGTCAGAATGATGGTCAGCTGAGTGTCAGTTGAAGGAACAGGAATGAAAAACCAGGGATGGAGAATGGGCCTTTTCTGCAGTGGGTCCCCATTTGTGGAATGCTCTCCCCAGAGATGTTTGCCTAGCGCCTTCATTACATATCTTTAGCTGCCAGGTGAAAACTTTCATCTTCAACCAGGCCTTTGGCTGATTAACATTCCACAGCCTTTTAAATACAGTGGTACCTCAGGTTACATACACTTCAGGTTACAGACTCCGCTAACCCAGAAATAGTACCTCGGGTTAAGAACTTTGCTTCAGGATGAGAACAGAAATGGTGCTCCGGCGGTGCGGCAGCAGCAGGAGGCCCCATTAGCTAAAGTGGTGCTTCAGGTTAAGAACAGTTTCAGGTTAAGTACAGACCTCTGGAACAAATTAAGTACTTAACCTGAGGTACCACTGTATGCTTGTAGGAGGGGGGTTATTGCTTTGTTTTTTGTTTTTATTATGTATCTTATGCTTTCATTTTGTATATTTAACATTGTGAACTTCCCCGTGATCTTTGGATGAAGGGTGGTATACAAATTTAATAAACAAACTGAAGTGGCTATCTTGCAATTTTACAGGGTGAAAAGGATTGCGACACGTCACAACATTTAGCTGCCGGTTGACTTGTAGTGCAAATGTCAATTTACTTCCAAGGCTTGTGCTCAAGATCAGGGTGCAAGTTCTATGAGAATAATGCACTTTACTTACACATTTCTTCGAAACAGGAAACTTTTTTTTAGGGAAATACACAGAATCCAACAGTGTCATTATAAAGAGGCACAACTAGGAAAACAAAAAAAGCTTTCTTGACACTACTCTTCATTACAAATGTAAATGATTAATTGGGAGCAGACTCACTAGCAAGATAATACATTAGTGCCGTAAGAACAGTAACATCAACAAGAATGGAGTTTATGTCAAGTAGGTAAAGGTACCCCTGCCCGTACTGGCCAGTCGTGTCCGACTCTAGGGTTGTGCACCCATCTCACTTAAGAGGCCGGGGGCCAGCGCTGTCCGCAGACACTTCCGGATCACGTGGCCAGCGTGACAAACTGCTCTGGCGAGCCGGCACCAGCGCAACACACGGAAACGCCATTTACCTTCCCGCTATAAAGCGGTACCTATTTATCTACTTGCATTTAGTAGTGCTTTCGAACTGCTAGGTGGGCAGGAGCTGGGACCGAAAGACGGGAGCTCACCCTGCCGCAGGGATTCGAACCGCCGACCATGCGATTGGCAAGCCCTAGGCGCTGAGGTTTTACCCACAGCGCCACCCGCGTCCCTTTATGTCAAGTAGCTTCATTGAATTCATAAATGTGGCAATTAAATAAATGACAAAACTATCAAAGGTAATACACTGGTACCTCGGGTTACAGATGCTTCAGGTTACAGACGCTTCAGGTTACAGACTCTGCTAACCCAGAAATAGTATCTCGGGTTAAGAACTTTGCTTCAGGATGAGAACAGAAATCGTGCAACACAGGCGTGGCTGCAGCGGGAGGCCCCATTAGCTAAAGTAGTGCCTCAGGTTAAGAACAGTTTCAGGTTAAGAATGGACCTCCAGAACAAAGTAAGTTATTAACCCGAGGTACCACTGTATGCCCCTGTTAAGACTAAGTAAAACGTACAATTCACTTTCCTCCATTTCCTGGTACTGCGAGTCTAGTGTGATACCCCGACGTCCTATATGGCAGTGAATATGTAGTAACATTAGGCCTTTGGGGAATGAACTAGGAGAAAAGCAGCACATAAAGTCTTGGGGAGAAAAACTATAACGCTGTTGCGAGAGTCTTGTGATTCTCAAATTATATGGAAGGGCAAGATGAAAAGGGAAACATTAAGAGTAATTTAGTGGTTAAGACAGAGTGGAACTTAAGCCTCAAAAAACTGGAAAACAGTATACACCTTGAGGCATCAGTCAGGTGAAAACGTTTCTCTTTGACCAGGCCTTTGACTGATTGACACACGATGCCCTTTTAATACGTGTTGAGAAAGGGGGGCGGTTATTGGGTTGTCTTTGTTTTTGTTTTTATTATGTATTTTGTGTTTTTTATATTGTGATTTTATGTTGTGAACCAACCCTGAGATCAACGGGTATGCAAATTTAATAAATAATAACAACTAACAAAAAACTCAGTTTATAGCGGAATAGTGCCGAAAAGTCAGAACCGCTATCAGCCGAACTAGATTTTACAAGCACTGATTTATGTGAGGATGGAGAAGCTGGTCTGCCTTTTCAAAATGAGTGCCCTATATTCATGAGCTATCAGAAGGCAAGATTTCATCAAGATAACATCTGAGAGCAAGCTTTCACAATGTTTTGCGAAATGTGTGTTATTGGTATCTTGCATATTCCTGCTGCTTAGAAAAGCTTTGAAGTGAAAACATAAGAGATGCAAAGCTTTTTATTATATACCGTGTTGTATGTTGTATTATTCTGAGATTTATAACAGCGGCGGCAAGATTTTTTTAAAAAAAAATTCATGGCTTGCAGTTTAAAAGCTCTATATAATTAAGTCTTGGAAAAAAGAAAAGAAAAAAAAACCAACCATGCACACAAAAAGCTTGCAAGCAGGAATACATAATCATAAAAGAATCACAGCTTGGTGTGAACATAGCAGCAATTAATAATATATTTCTCAGTAATAAAGTGAAAACTGTAGTAACTTAAAAGCAAACAGAAATTAGACTCCCTCATAATTCCGCCCATTATAGGCTTCAGCATATTAGAGACAAGTCTTTATTACTTACACCCCAGGCTCAGAAGTCTGCACAGCCAAACAACAATAACTGTGCGCCAGATCTCAGGATATGTAAATCTAACACAGAATCCAAAATCTGGATCATAACCCTGACCAACTCAAGCAGATTGTGGCTTTGCACTTATTAAGAAAACATACACACAAAAGGACTCCTTTGTATGCAACAATAAACGATGGTTAACAGATTAGTACTGGGATTGAGCAGAGCACCAGCATGAACTGCCCCAGTACTCCCACTTCGCTCTTGCCCTCGAGCAAAGGGAACAATGTGCCATGATGCCTTACCTTGTTATTACAACTGAACCCAAGATCGTGGTTTGCTTCTCCCATTAAACCATGGTTTGTTCGTGGTTTATTCTAAGCAGATGTGCACAGTCCAGAGGAGGAAATAAGGGCCATTTTACACATTACTCAGAGGTGATCCTAGGCTGATCCTTGCAACTGAGTATACACAACCAACAGGTCGTTACAGTCAACCGTGACACCCCTGGCATGCCTATGTCTGTACAATACATATATTCGCATACACCTGTTTGTCAAATTTACACACTTGGGCTGTACATGCACACACCTATAGGAAAAAGGAATCTTGTGAAGTAGCTCTAAGACAGAGAACGTGCATCTCTCTCTCTCTCTCTCTCTCTCTCTCTCTCTCACACACACACACACACACACACACAGTTCTTTCTCCAAATTGTCCAAATTACATTTTCAGCTCAGTGGTGCCTTACAGGATTGGGAATGTCATGATGGGGAGCATCCAATTAATAAGCAAAAGCATCTGCAGAGCATATTTCTATCTCTCTTCTTAAAGGCTTAAAAGGTAAAGGTAAATGTACCCCTGACTGTTAGGTCTAGTCGCGGACGACTCTGGGGTTGCGATGCTCATCTCACTCTATAGGCCAAGGGAGCTGGCATTTGTCCGAAGACAGCTTCTGGGTCATGTGGCATAACTAAGCATAACTAAGCTGCTTCTGGAAACCAGAGCAGCGCACGGAAACGCCGTGAGCAGTACCTATTTATCTAATTGCACTTTGATGTGCTTTCAAACTGCTAGGTGGGCAGGAGCAGGGACCAAACAACAGGAGCTGACCCCATCGCAGGATTCGAACCACCAACCTTCTGATCGGCAAGTCCTAGGCTCTGTGGTTTAGACCACAGCGCCACCCGCGTCCCCTTCTTAAAGGCTTACTGCTACCCATATATGCCAAGTCCCAGCTACAAAACTAAAATTAAGGGGGAGGACACACCAAGCTATATAGCAAAGACATTTAACACATCTATACTGATCTTCCGGACTCGCATGGTTAATTTTAATTGCAGAATTTCATATCTGAGTGCAGAACTCAAGAAATCTACCCTCAAGGAGCTTGTGTGCCATAGTCACTAAGAGACTGAACTTCCAATTGGGAAGATGAAAATCTCACCTTCTTTGTTTATTGTGTTTATGCAGCTGGCTATCAGTAGGTATCCATTGGTAACTTACAAATAAAACAAACTTTTAAAAATGCAATATTTAATAACTGAGCCATTCTGTCTCAGTCCTGAGATCTGCAATATGTGGGATAATAAGTCAGAATTACCGGTACTTCCCAGGACTGTTGTAAGATTACACCAAGAAAATGCATGTGAATCGTTTGAAAGAGCTATATAAATGTTGAATATTGATATTAAAGCTTAACACAACAACATAAGCTGAGCCCTGCTAGGTCAGGAAAATGGCCTGTATGTTCCAAAATCCTGTTATCACAATGGACAACCAGAAGCCTATGGGAACTCCAAAAGCAGGTGGTTCTGGGGATTTAATAGCCTGTGCTTTTGGAGCTGCTACAAAGCAACACACCCCAATAATAGCATGAATGCCAGAATACCAGGCATTAGTTAGTTTAGTTCATCTCATTTATAGAATTAATACAATCCAACCCAAAAATACAATCCAACCCATGAAAAAATCCACCAGCTCTTATTATATAGTTTACCTAATGCAAAACTACAAGTTTCAAGAACCAAAGAAAGAAGGTAAGTAGCACATTTGTTTCAATTAAGTCACCAATTTAATTCTTTAAGTTAGGCGCAAACCCCAGAAAGGAGGAGCAGTAAGACCTTCCATAGCCCTTTCTCTAAGAGCTCTGACAAGCTGGTGCTAAAGGCCCAATCTAGTTTCCCACTAGCAGTCTTTCTCAACCTTGGGTCCCCAGATGTTGTTAAACTACAACTCCCATCATCCCTAGCAAGTAAGGCCAGAGCTCAGGGATGATGGGAGTTGTAGTCCAACAACATTTGGGGACCCAAGGTTGAGAGGCTGATTTAGCCAACTGAACTCAGTCCACAAGATTCACATGGTCATTGATATGGGCATACGGGTAGCCAGATGTTTTGAAATCTGTGTGTACATGTGGGTCTCTTAACAAGATGCTTCTGAGTAGCCATTTGCAACCCTTTTCAATGTAGCAGGCCACTTAAAATCAGAACTGAACAGTTTCCAAACTGCCATCGATGGGGCTCTAATCACAATGTGTGGAGCCTTAAAATGCTTTTTCATAACTGAAGGCAAAGTCCAAGACTAGAAGCTGCGCAAGTTACAAAGAAAAGCCAAAGCTCTCATTAAAAACGTACAAGGAAATATTTTCTAAAAAATAAAATCCTGGCAATAGAACTTGGGCACTCCAAACATCTAAGGACTTGTAAGCATTTCTGAAGTTGACAATGCCACAACAAGCTCCCAGATGCTAATTTCTTCTTTTCTGAGGAGCTTCACTGCTTCCTCAGTATTAATTTTGCCAGCCAAAACATCATATCGAGTCAAAGGACAACAGTCATTTGACATGAAGACTTTGTGCAAGATTACTTAATGTACACATGTCACATTTAAAGCGCTCGTGTACCCCAATCTGCAGCAGAAAGCGATTTAGCCCACCTCACTGAGGTAAAACGAACTACCAAAAACACAGAAGGAAAACCACTTAACCAAAACACCCCCAAAGAACTGATTCTGCTAATACTCTCATCCTATATCAGCCCAGCTGATTTACATTTTATTATTATTTCCACACGCGGGTCCCTACATTTAAGGGTTGCATTTGACAGTGTTGCTCAGCTGAAAGCAATGCTTTTTTAAACAATCAGAATCACAGGAAGGAAGCAGCTTTTGGCTACCCTCTCCCTGGCAGCCCCCTCCCTACACACACCTCTCTCAATCTGCTCTGCAGGGTTGAGGGACACTCCAGAACAGACTGGGGAGCATGGAGGGCTGCAAAGGGGAGGTGGAATGGCTGGAAAGCGCTTCCCTCCCTGTTGCTCCATCTGCTGAGCATCACTGCTGGATGCAGCCTCTGTTTCTAGAGGACCAGCTGCAATCAATTTGTTGCACAGCAAAAACACCTAAGAGGCAAGCTGAAGACTTAAGTTATTGTGGTGCAAGATTTTGTGGGCCAGAGTCCACTTCAGCCAGATACATACATGCAAACGTAACTTTTGTTCCACACATTAAGTGGCCCAATAAATGTGCACAAAACGAGGACACGTAAATGAAAGCCCGGACACTGGTATTCAGTTACACATCTTATGCTCCATTTCCCCCAGAAACTGGCAGCGTACTATTTTCATTCCACCACTGGATGTGCCGAATTTCTATTTTCCCCTCCCTCCCTCCAAACCCCCTCGCTGCACTTCCTAAGGATGCACAGTTTCCAAGACTGCTTGAAGGTTTCAAAAGCTACATCCTGGCATCATTAACTGAAAAACCAGCTTCTGTAAGCCTGCTGGTGGATATCAAACTCTCCTCTCAGCTTTTCCTCTGAAGCCTGCTAGCCAGCTCATCTGCCACTGCCTGGGAAAAAGAAGAGAGACATTTGACATTCTTAATCTGCAAGGACTTCATTAGGCACTACCGGAAATATAAAGTATGGCGAGGAGCCGGGGGTGCGGGGGAGACAAGGAAAGCCACCATTAAAATGTAAGATGTTTCATCTCCATAAGGCAATAGGAGTTAACACAAGTCTTGGAGGGCCCTCTCCTGTACATTCCATACTTTCTAAGAGACAACACACACACACTTGCTGTAGACAAACGCAAATAAGCCCAGTTTATCAAACACATTTACAGGGAGACACTTCTATAGCTCAGAAGAATACTCAGCAGGAGAATATAAAACCCAAAATAAGTTTTCATTCAGAAACATGAAAACCAAGATATAAAATCATGCCTTTCAAAAGTTTACGGATACAGTGAGGACATTAAAACCATACAATGTCCAAACCAAGCAGGATTTATCAAATGATTATAAATCTGCTCCACAAAGTATATTTTGTGTGCAGCCCAAATCAGAAAGCCCAGGGCAGAAAAACAACAACTATGGTTGTTTGCTTGTATGTACTCTCACACATGCCAATAAATATTATTTTACAAATGCAGACACAGGCTATAATCTAACAGAATCTTAGGAGCACTTAAGCCTATTGATTTCAATGGGATTAGGACAGTGGATTATGGCACATACAACATTGTGAGATGGCTACAGAGTGCCTGCTGAAAAAACAGGTCCTTTCTTCAAATACAAAGTTGAGGTCCAAATCAGGTATCTTTTTTTAATTCTTATATGCCATTCTCTTTGGGACACTGCATATGTTCCACCAATGCCGGGAGAATTTAATAATTCTCCACCATGCACTGTACGATGCTAGTTATTTTTGCAGGTATTCATGTACCTACCACAAAGTGCCCTATATAAAGAATGCAACGTGGAAGAGGGAAAATGAACTTCCAACATTGTTCGCCTCTTGCTAGTAAACACTATTGCTCCAAGTAGCTTCTTTCTGGGAGAGAAAAGGAAAGCCACTGACTGACACATCTGATCAATGATAGAGAACACTTGTGCTTCTGTCCAACACGAAGTTGGGCTTACCTCTGTGCAAGCATACATAGGGGTCTGCTGAAATGCACATCATCAAGGCGTCACCAGCTTTCATTAAATATGGCTTCTTCTTTTTAAACTAGCGGGGAGTGTATGTGCCTAATTTCAGAAGCAAAATTATTTGCAAAACAGCCTAAAATGCCTAACGCAACTATTATTCATAGTTTAGGTAGGAATGTACTTCCCGGACGTTATGCGTGCCAGAACAAACAGCCTGCCAGTATTTGCGTTTATTTATTTATTTGTTCAACTTCTAAACAACAGATTTACGGCACAGTCCTAAACAATAAATCCTCAGAAACAAGGCCCCCCACCCCGTTCCAGGTTCAACTAGACTTAAGCCCGGGTAGGTGTGTGCTGAACTGAAGCCTTGGATGTAGAAATGGAGACAAGTCCTTTGCCATGATGCAGCCTTGCAAATAAGTTACCAGCCTACTAATAATAAAAAACAAAAAACCTACAGGGTCATGTATGCCCCCTTTAGCTTTTAGGCTAAGGGACGTCGTAGGAGGGATGTTTTGCACATTGTTTCCCTATGCGATCATTAGATGCAATTCTTACTCACCACAAGCAACCAAGCTATTGCTTATTTACAGGCTTGCCCTATTTCCTGCCCCATAAATACTTCTGGGATCTCCCACCAGTGTGTGTGTGTCTCTATGTTGCACTGCCTTTCCTGAACAGCTGCTACCCCGTACCTTACCATGCACTTGTAAAACCTGCCAATTCCTGCGGTACATTAGCACATTTCACCAGGTGGGCCAATGCAAATGTTTTGCAGGCGATGTGCAGCATCCATCAGGTAAAGTGAGCACGTCATTCCCTTCCTCCCAGTAACCAAGGCGGATGCTTTAGCGTGCTCATTTCAGGACAAAGCGTTGTTATGCTATTTTATATCTCGCAAGAACTTGGCTAAGAGTAGAAACAATCACCCCCTCTCTCTGTAATTTGGGCTGCTAAGCACATTATAACATACATGCTTTTGTGATATGCTGACATTGAAAGAGACTTGAACAGCTAGGCGTTGGCCAGAGATTCCCCATAAAAAGCTACTTCAAAGCCTGACATCAGCCCTCCTCAAGTGTTCAGCCCAAACACACCAATGGCTAAAACTAGGGAGGGGCTCATCTCAGTCCAACCTCGACCCTCCTGCATTGAAAGGGAAGCGCTTCTAAGCACATTCAGCCAAGCACGCTTAGACCTTCAGATCTTCCCATTCAGTGAAGGTACCTGTTTGATGGACTTGGTAATGAAGCATGTATAGTGGTACCTCGAGTTAAGTACTTAATTCGTTCCGGAGGTCCGTTCTTAACCTGAAACTGTTCTTAACCTGAGGTACCACTTTAGCTAATGGGGCCTCCCGCTGCTAATGCACTGCCGGAACATGATTTCTGTTCTCATCCTGAAGCAAAGTTCTTAACCCAAGGTAATATTTCTGGGTTAGTGGAGTCTGTAACCTGAAGCGTATGTAACCTGAAGCGTATGTAACCTGAAGTACCACTGTAGGTACCTTGGAGTGATGCTTGCAAATGCACCCCTCCACTCCCTCTCTCTTTGCATGTTAAGGCTGAGGGCTGTCATCAGCATCCATTCCCCTACATCTTGATTCCACAGGTGCTACCACCTCTAGCAACCCTCTTGCACCACATCTTAACAAAGGTGGCGTCCAGCATCCTGAGTTTTTGGCTGGTCTTGGTAACCCGCCCAGATGTGTAGCTCCCCTGACACTGTTGTTCCACCAATGTGGGGAAGTCTCTTCCGTGACACCACATTGAACTTCCAGTACTTCCAAAGCGTAACATGGCCACAGAGAGCTCCGGAGAAGGACCTGCCAGGAGGCTGGAAGAACATTCACCATGGCAAGTGTGGCAAGTGAATCTGTAAGCCCCTGGTATGCAGAAAACCGTCCTACCATTCTAACACACCTGACCCGCTGTGTGTGACAACTGTATTTGAAGAAACAGCAAAACACTAACTTTCATGGCAGTTTGCACATCAAGTTAAACCACTCTGATTGTTTAAGTACGATTTAATGCAAACAAGCTGCCTGTTGGTGGTGCAAGCTGCTCAAATGTTCCTGTTCTGATCCTCCAGGCGCAACAAACCTTGGCTTGTTGTGCTGTCAGAACCTGCAACTGTGGTTTGTTTCCCCTACATGCCCAGGTTCAAATGGTACGACAAGCCAGCGCTGCTGCTCCCAGCACAGCTACGAACAGGAGAGCAGCGAAGCAGGGGACTTTTGAGAAGTGTGCACCAGCAAACTGTTCATTCACATTAAACCGTAGTTAAACATTAACTATGGTTTTATGAGATATGAGGACCAGGCCTATTAAATTGATTCACACAAGGAATCAGGCCAACCGTCCTATCGAAGCTAGTGCTGTATACCTTTTCTGGAGACTATTCTCCAGGACAAGGTCTCAAGCAAATATCTTTCTCAGACCTGCACGTGGAAGTCCTCTTCGAATCTGTGTGCTAAACATGTGTAATAACCTCTCTTCATAAGATACAGCTTGCCTTTGAACAAAGATTCCTCAAACCTAAAACTGAACCTTCTTTTATCCATTATTGTTGTTAATATGCCGTACATCTCAGAAGCCACATCTCCCACACACAAGTGCAAGCAGAACAGATCTGCATGAGTCTGCGGTGCAGTAAGTGCCACATAGTCCGAATTCCATTTATAATTTTGCAGCCCTTACAACTGTGTCGTATGAAACTTACATCAAGGTGTGTTTTCCGTAAGCCTGCCTTCCAGATGTAATTACTGCACAATATATATCAGAATCAGAAAGAAAGGCTTCACCTGTACAGGCGAGATTGAGAAGAAATCAATATAAAGAAGATAAATGCTTCTTCTCGAGGTCTGCAGAATTTCAAACAGTGAGAAGTTTTAAGCCCCCTTTCTCCACCTTCTACAACCTTTTTTAAGTCAAATTGAAGGAGCTACTAGAACAGAATGAGGCACCTGTAGCCCAACAAGATCTGAATGGCCATGCATGACGTCCTTCATCCATGACCAGCTCTCCACGCTTGCCGAGGCTGATTAAGAGTCCCCACTCCCACTTCAAGAGATAATTTCAGATGCAGTTGAACTATTTCTATAGAAGTCCAGTTTTGCTCTTTTACAGTACAATCCTACGCATGTTTACTTGAAGTTAACCACACTGTACTGAATAGAGATTACTCTCGGCTTGTGTGTGTGCATGCGCATGTATAAAATTGCAGTTTTTTTTAAACATCTTTCTTTTCCCCACCCCGTTACACTTTTATTTCAACCCATAAAACGATCCAAGATAAAAAGATGGCATCAAAAAGGTCAATGTCACAAAACTTTCTGCTTTTAATCTTAGCCATAAAGAGGTGCTAATAAAAAAAAAAAGTATTAAAAGCCTAATAAAAGCAAGCCACAGCATAGTGGAAGTTGCTGGGGGGAAAGGGGGTGTAGATGCGAATCACATGAAGTGACTGCAGGGTTTCCTAAAGTTAGGATGCAATCCCATTCGATACCCACTTAAGAATATGTCCCATTGAATTCAATGGGATTTCAATTGCTAACAGAGATGCCTAAGATCACGCTTCACATGGTTCCCTTACTATCCCAGCTTGAAGGTCCCCATCTACCTGAACCATATCTGCAAAGCAATCCTGCACATAAAGTAAGTGCCATGGAGTTCAATGGGGCTTTCTCCCACTTAAGCAGGTACAGGATTGCAGCCTGCTCCGTTGATCTGAATTGGGTTTTCCTTGGACATGTATACGATTGTTTTTTCAGTGAACAAGTCAACCAGGTAACCTTTTAAGCATTGTGTATATGCATTTGTGTGTGTGTGTGTGTGTGTGTGTGTGGATGGATGCATAACAGGGGCGTCATCCTTCTGGCAAATTTGCTAGCTACTCGCAAAGAAAAAACAATGAATGAAAGAAGTTGATCATGGAAATGAATTCATTGGCAGTTTGGGGTTTTTTTTACACTTTGTTAGTAATACACAGGCAGGTTTCAGATATTCCTGTTTCCAGCTGTGGCAATCAACACTGTGCTGAAATGAAATGCAGAAGGATATGGTGTGTGATTAAAAAAAAATCATACCTTCACAGCACTTGGAAGGGTTAATGCTAAATTTAAGAACAGCTCTTTCTCAGGAGATCTGTGTGCATATGTTGGGGGACTTTGGGGATATGTGTTGAACAAAATCCAGGAAAAGACTGAAGCTCTGTAGTGCCTCTATTGGTCCATCTATGTTACTGTATATGGTGGGAAAGGGGAGGGGGTAGAGAACTCTCTCTCTCTCTCTCCTCCAAGCTTCCCTGACATTTTTAACTTTTCTCAGCTCCAGGCTCAAGCCTGCAAAAGGGGAAGGGGGAGCAAGTTTGCTGCGCTCTGCAACTGTTGGAGAATCTTGCCTTAAACCAAGGTTTTCCACTGTGCCTAAGAAGTGGGGGGGGGGACAGCCAATGCACTCATCTCTCCCCCACCCCACCCGCCCACATTTAACACAACACACCACGGAGGCAAAAGACTCAAGTAAACGCCCGCCCAGCAGCCTGGGAATGATTTTTGGCCATGCCCAGTTCTCCAGAAAGAAGGAAGGGTGGGGGAGAGATTTTTAGGCCAGCCAGTCTCCTGTGCTTTTCAGAACCCCCAATTCTCCTGCACCTCCTTATCCCGGATCTGACCTTCCTCCAGTTCTAACTCATTAACACCGCCCTCCTCACTCACCCCCCATCAAGGTCAAATGATGTGACACTAGCCCAGCTTATCAGGCTGAAAGGTGTGCAGAAACGCTGCAGGTAAAAGGTGGAAGAGGTCAGGAAGGTGGGAAGGAAAAGGGTTTATCATCAGGACCAGCACCGGTGTCAGAGGCTGACGCCCAGCTGTTATCTCTCCTCACCCAGGCGGCATGGCTGGAACCCACTGCCTGTGCACACACAGCCTTTAGCACAGAGGAGGGAAAACGCACCCCCCCCCAAAAAAAGACACACACACACAGCTGCCATTGCTACCCTGCGATGCCTAGGGAAGCACTGCACCAAATCTGAGATCTCAGCAGGGGGAGGGAAAGACTACAAAAGGGGAAAGGTGTGTGTGTAAAAAGGTGGGAGGGGATGTCCACTCTCTTAACCCCCCCTCCCCAAAAAAGAGATCACGATGGAGGAGTTTAAGGGGAGGGGGTGCAACCCCCGAATTTTGGGGTTTGGCTGCCTGTTCCTCCTGGAAATTCACCAAGCAGGAGTGGGGTTGTGGGTTGTTGTTTTTTTTTTTCGGGTGGTGGGGCTGGAGAGATTCTATGTGGCTGCTAAAAGGGTAGAGATAAGGCGAGCGGATAGGCGGCAGTACTATTATAGTGGCAGTCCTATTAGACACACACACACACACAAACACCCGGTCGAGGAAGGGAGAATAGCGCTGGCGGGCACAATCACACACAGCCACTCATCACCGAGGCAAGGCTGGATGGGATCGCACTACGCCGCTACACGCTGAGCACTGCGGGAGGAGCGCCGGGCTCGCTCGCTCGCTCTCTCCTTCATTGATTTGCCACAAGTATAGAGCGGGTGATGGGCTGGAGTAAGGAGGGAAGAAACCGGAGGTTGGTTGTTAGTGGGGGGAGGAAGAAGGGAGGAAGGAGAGAAAGAGTGATGGAGGCAGGAGAAGTTACGAAGAGTGGTGCTAATGGGCTTGAGGTTTTCTCCTCCATTCTCCAGAATCTCCCCATCCAAATAGGAAGCGATATTCCTTTTCGTTATCCTCACACGCGCACACGTATTTTCCAACAAGCAGCAGCCAAACACGCCTTCCTAGGAGAGAGGGGGGGGGGATCGGGTAGATCTATAGATGTACTGGGTCCCCCCCCCTTTTGGTCCACACAGTGACAGCACACACACCACAAATGGGGGCGACTGGAGGGGACATGTAAGCGCAACGGAAAGACGAGACACACGGATCGCGAGGTAGAGAGAGAGAAAAGATCTTGCCCCCCTCTCTCCCCCCCCCACCAAAAAAATACCGTTTTAAAAAATAAAAAATCCATCCCATATTAAGATTTCCACTCACCGGGGAAACACACCACGTAATGGAGCACAGAGACGGTGATTTTCAAGAAAAAGATCCAGCAACACGGTTGCAGTAGCCTCCGCATCTCCAAAGCCGCACATCGAAACAAACAGAAGGGGGTTCTCTCTTTAAGTATATTTTTAAAAATTCAGAAGGATGAGGATTCCACATACACCAGAAAAAAATAATAATAATGTGTGTGAGAGAGAGAGATAGAGAGAGAAGGTGCGGGGGTGGGAAACTTGTTGAAAATAGTATTTTTTGAAAAAAGTTGCACACTTTCCTGCCCCGTCTCTGGAACAAAAAAAAGAGCGGGGGAGGGTGGGGGTTAACCCGAAAAAGAAAAAGAGGGAAGCCGGAGCGATGGACCAACCCCCCCGCCCCTCACTATTAAAAATAATAATAGCAAATTGGCGCGCGCGCGCAGCCTCTTCCTTTCCGTCTTCTCTGCCCTGAATTTGTGCCTCTGGATGTGTGCAAAGATAAAAGAGTCCCGGAGTTCAGCAGACCCGCCGCTCCAGGCCTCGGGAGCAAATGCTGGCAGCAGGGTGAGGAGGCGGAGGGACGGGACTCGGGAGCCGAGAGCTCACAACTTCCCTCCAGCCCGCAAAAACAGCAGCAGCAGCAGCAGCGCCGGCGCCGGGGATCGGTGGCTAGCGAGCGCCTCGGCTGGGCTCGGACTCTCTCCTCTCGCCTTCATGCGGGCAGCACCGTGCAAGGCCAAAGGGAAGGAGGCATTCTTGCAAACAGCAGTCGGAGCAGCGGCGGCGGCGGCGGCGATAGTAGCAAAATCCACTCCCCAGCCCCAGCGATCGAGGGCTTGCAACAGCAGCAGCAGCGGCGGCGGCGAAGAGTCGGGCTGCCCGGAGCAGCTCTCAGTCCATCCCGCTGCTAGAAGTTGGGGCTCCGGAGCAAGCTGGCGAGGAACAGTCAGGCAGGAGCTGCTGGAAGCTTTCCATTCTTCCATACAGGAAGTAACATGTGAGCCTAGATCCTGGCTGAGACTTTAAAGCGGAGAGGGAGAGGGAGCGGAAGGGAGAGAGAGAGAGAGAGGAGAGGAGAGGCGGGGGCGCGCAGGGGAGGAGGGGGGAAAGGGGGGGTCTCGGCTTGGCGCGCACTCGAGGCTCTTAAAGCGGCAGCGCCCGCTCGCCTCGTTCTCGTCTCCAGTTCTGCCCGCGAGCCGGAGGAGGGAAAGGGAAGGCAGAGCGCGCGCGCGTGTGAATGAACGGGTGCATTTTGGGGAGAGACCTTTTTATGCTTGTATGGAGACACGCCGTTTCCTTGCACGCGCACGTCTCCACTGTGCACATTCACACACACACACACACACACACACAGCAAGCGATGTTCTTCTTGAAGGGAAATCCTGGAGGGATTTCGTTTCCACGTTCGCGCACGCGTTTCGCCAAGCTCTCCAGCACGCCTCTCTGCGAGCGAGGGACGTTTCTTGAAGCCGCCGTCGTTGACGCCTCTCTCGCCCTTGCCAGACGTGCAGGCAGTGTCCGGGGACGAGGCAGGCAGCGGCACACGCCTGCAAGAACTTCTCTCACACTCCTCTTCGGTGGATTCCTACACGTGTCCTTGCACGCACGTGCGCACACAACGCTTTCGCGTTCGCACAGTTGCCACACGCTGGACGGCTTCGCACACTCGCATCCCGCGCTGGAGACACAAAGGGGATATTCTCATTCGCGGTAGTATTTCGAGAGATCAAGCCAAGACTAGCGAATATATTGCACAATATTCCGTGCACCACGAAGATGACGCTGTTCGACAGTGGAACGGACTCCCACGAGAGGCAGTGGACTCTACTTCCTTGGAGGTTTTTAACCAGAGGTTGAATGTACCACCCGTCACGTATGATCTAGCGGGAGATTCCTGAATTGCAAGGGGTTGGACTAGATGACCCTCGGGGATCCCTCCCAACTCTACAATTCTGTGATACTCTTCCACAGTTAGATACACTCATTTTGTTTCTCGTGCAACCACCCACCATTCAGAAAAAGGGAAATCTTTCTTCCCGCTTCGGTCCAAATACACACAATCTTTCTACCTCGCGGACACATACGAGTACTGTATTCCCACTCTCACGCGTGCACACGCAGCCGCCGCTTTGTGCTGAACGCTCCACGCATTACTTACTTACACACATACACCCTCCCACGCACTTCCAGGCACACACTCTTTCACACACAGAAATATTTCCCCCTATTCTCTTTCTTCCTTCCTTCCTTACACACACACACACACACACTCCCTGCACTCATGCACACACACAAACTATTTTCATGTACACATCCCCGCTGGATGCATATAACCATATTCATTCGCACGCTCCTCGTCACACACACTTGCTGTAGTGGACGGGGTAGCAAATATCAAGCAAATATTGAACGCGCTCCCTCTTACACATGACAGACACACACACAGAGAGAGAGAGAGAGAGTCTTTCTGCATGGCAAAAGCCTGCGGAATCATCCCCCAGCCCCTTTTGCAAAATCAGGCCGGCTGCATATTTTTTCAATTTCCTGACAGCAGGGGGACTTAAAGCAATATCGATCCACTTAGCACCGGGGTCTTTTCTAACAAGTGCAATACAATAGCTAGCACCTGGATGTGTTTTTACTAAACAGTTCTAATCCGATCTAGCATCATAAAATAATGCAGACATATGCGTCTGTGTGGGGGTGGGTGGGTTTATTTTTTAAACCAGACCCACAACATTTTTGGAAGATCCCAGCATTGCGATATGAGCAGTGGCGGAGAGGTTAAAAGGAACCTTATAGCTGTGATCAGAACGAAGCAGAGCCCAGAGGCTAGGCTGATCTCTGGAAAGATAGGAGGGAGCGATTTCCTTTTTAGCCCATGCGTTTAAATAAAAAGCAATCCGGGAGAGGCGTTCTGGAGGAAATGCCTTATCTGTAATGAGTTTTGTCCCTTCCTTTAGACTGGGAGATTTTATCGAGTTTTAGTTATAAGCAGCGCAGTATTTTGCCTTTATGCTGCTCCTAACTAGTGCCTGTGAGCTGAGACTCCCTCCCACCCCTGCCGGATAAAATGTATAATTGAGTCAAGATAATTTGGCATTTGTAATTTTTCTTTAAAAGACAAAAAAAACCCACATCCCACACTTATCTAAATTGTATCTCTTTGAAGCTACTTGTACTATTATACCACCTTCGATACACGCTGGTGTATTGTTGTTGTTGTTATTATTATTTATTTATTTTAAATGCAAAATTATTATATGCAATGTAGCTACAGCAAGTGTGCAAAAAATAAAAAAAATTCTGAAAACCTGGAGTTTTGAGAGTTCCAAATGTATTCTGAGCATTTCTATAACTTCATACAGAACATTATGCATATGGCTGGCCAATGTGTCTCTCTCCCCAACTCCCCATGCGTTTTTGGTAAAGCAAATTATTCAAGGGTGGGTAGGAACCATAGCTCAGTGATAGGACACCTGCTTTGCATGCAGAAGGTCGCAGGTTCAATCCCTGGTATCTCCAGGTAGGGCTGAGAATGTCTCCTGCCAGGTCTCACTCAGTCTAAGGCTCCAAACCCGCAATCTGGGTAATTTGTCAAATGTAGAATATGGATAAGGTGTTTTGATGCAGGGCTGCCTTGCAATCATATGAATATCACCACTATTATTGTTCAGGTTTATTATTATTCTTGCCTGCCCTTCACCATGATGCCCCAGAGCAAGTTACAACAATGCAAAATGCGGCATTACAATCAGAACAATTGAAAACAATATGCTTCTTCACTCAGAAACAACCTCTCATATGTACTCTGTGGAATGTACTGCTCCCATTCACTTACACCCAACTTATATCCACTTAAAACCCATCTGAACTGAATGGCGCTTGCCTTGTGAGTAAACAGGTCTACGATTGAAATGTTGCTTAAAAAATAAAAAGGTATGCCATTCTGAAAAGAAATGATTTGCCCTCCACCACCACCACCCCCCAAAAAATGCTATTAATATTTTTGTATTAATATTCTGGTGCCTTTTAATTCTGGGTTCACCCGTACCTCCAACAGAGAGTTACAGATAGCTCATTTGGTAGAAGGTGAGACTCTTAATCTTGGGCTTATGGGTTCAAGCCCCATGTTGGGCAAAAGATTCCTGCTACATGACCCTTGTTGGCCCCTTCCAACTCTACAATTCTAAGATTTGATGAAATTCTCAGAGATCCCTGGAAAGAGGGATTGACTGCGAAACCACTCTGAGAAATGTTGCTCTATGAGGTGAATAAGGGTCTCCTAACAACTCTCAACACCCTTAACAGCTCCAAGGATCTTTTGGCGGGAGCTGTGGCTATGTGAAGTGGTATGGTACTGCTTGTGAGAGGCAGAGAAAGGAGGAGTAATTTTATGTATGCACAAAGATAACTTGAGGAGTTCAGAGACATGGCAACACAGCAATCAGCTGTTTTCGTCAGCCAAATGTGTGTTTATTTTACCTAGTACAGCCATACCTAGGACGTCGAACAGAATCCGTTCCAGAAGTCCAAAGCCTTCAGAAACCAAAGCATGGCTTCGGTTCCAACAGCCAATCGGAAGCCGCAGAAGCCCCGTCAGAAGTTTGGTTTGTAAAAATAGTTCGTAAACCGGAATAGTCACTTCCGGGTTTGTGCCATTCGGGAGCCAAAACGTTCGTGAACTAAGCTTCGGTTCCAAAACCGAAGTACGACTGTATTTGACCAACAAGCTGACGTTACCTGGAAGAGGAGGGACAGCATGGTGGCAAGGTCAGAGCTGTGTGGGCACACCAGGTTGGATCTGACAGTGCCCAGACCTGACCACTGGCCTGCCCCCCACTCAGGTAAGCTGCAGTGATACTGCCAAGAGAGTAGCTCTGCCCTACTACATGGGCTGCTACTGCTGCTCCCTTGATGCAAAGCATTCCAGCCTCACTACATAGCTATAAAACCGCACTGGTGATGGAAGGAGAAGAGCCATGGACCCCTGTCTATCACACACACCATTTCTGTTGGAACTGTGCCTCAGGCGGTTGACTAGCACAAATAATACTTCTAAGGCCACATTCACGCCATACGTTATGATGCCACCTTAAACGGTTGTGTCTTCTCCACAAATAATAATAATAATAATAATAATAATAATAATAATAATTTATTATTTATACCCCGCCCATCTGGCTGAGTTTCCCCAGCCACTCTGGGCGGCTCCCAGTCAAGTATTAAAAACAATACAGCATTAAATATTAAAAACTTCCCTGAAAGAATTCTGAGGTTTGTAGTTTTCTGAGGGAGCTGAGAGCTGTTAGGAGGCCCCTATTTTTGTCACTTTCCTCACAAGGTTCCCTGTGAAGAGAAACAGTTTGTTGTTCTGGATTGACTGTTAAGGCGCTCTGGGAACTCTAACTCTGGGTAGGGAATAGAATGTCTCCTAACAGCACCCTTAACAAACTACAGCTCCCAGAATTCTTTGGGGGGAAAGCCATGACTGTTTAAAGTGAAACCATAATGCGTTAAATGTATGGCGTGATTGTGGCCCGGTTCAATGTAGAAACTTCTCCAGAAGGCAATAAAAGTAATTTTTCTAGATTAGCAGTGATCCACGTCCTCAAAATGTGCTTCCTTCACATATCCAATCTATACAGTGGTACCTCGGGTTAAGAACTTAATTTGTCCTGGAGGTCCGATCTTAACCTGAAACTGTTCTTAACCTGAAGCACCACTTTAGCTAATGGGGCCTCCTGCTGCTGCTGCACCGCCACCGCACGATTTCTGTTCTCATCCTGAAGCAAAATTCTTAAACCGAGGTACTATTTCTGGGTTAGCGGAGTCTGTAACCTGAAGCATCAGTAACCTGAAGTGTCTGTAACCCGTACTTTGTATGTTTTCTCCCACAAAATCGTATTTTCAAGGCCAGACAAGCAGACAAAATACCATCAAAGCAGCTTCCTGTGTGCTTTTCTCTTGTCCAAAAATTCTGCCTTGATGTGTAAAAAAAACCCCAAACAAATTGGCTGCAGGCAGGGGGAAATGAAATGGCATGTTGGTGACCTGATGCTCCAAATGAGGATATTCCTGTTATGGCTCCAATTAGAGAGGGGGAAAATAAGCAAAGGGGCTAAACTACCTTAAAGGTTTTTTTGAAGGCTAGCGGTCACCCCCTCCCTATTTGTGCTATTTTCTGGAAGCCCAGAGGATAGGAACTGATGGTGTATCCATGTCCTTTATTTGGGAGGGTCCCAACCAACTGTGAGCTGTAATCCACAATATTTTGATGTTAGCCCCCAATATTTTGATATGTTGAGCCCCAAAATAAAGAACAATGAAATGTTTTGTCAGAGGGTCCTCCTTGGTATGTGGTTGGCCACTATGAGAAAAGGATGCTAGACTAGATGGGCCATTGGCCTGATCCAGCAAGCTCTTATGTCCTCATGGTTCCCATGTTCATGAGGTAGGAGTTTGGTAAAGTGTTACTCCATCCACTGCTGTCCCATTGACAAAAAGCTACTTGGGTTTTTATTCATCAAATAAGTCAATATATTGTTGGCATCTGTCTGTCTCATGAGGCAATGGAGGAGGACACCTTTAGAGGTGAAGTCAAACCACTGGAGTTACAGCGCCTGCTGGGGCTGTAGAGACCGATGCGGGAGAGACATGTTTTGTTACAGCTGGAGCAGATGAAGGCGTCCTCTTGTGCTGCTGCAGATGCACCATGGCGTTTCTTCTTTCTGAGCTCCCAGTGGTCATTTATTCTCTGGTCACTGCTGTGATGATCTGACTTATTGTCTCCAGGCACTGCGGTCATCTGCAAGGGATTCCCATATAGTAGGGTTAATGATGCAAGCCTTTATGTCACCTTTGCAGACGTCTTTGTAATGCAGAGTCAGCCTGCCAACAGGCTTAGTGTCTAAAGCCAGTGCCATTTAGAGCATGTCCTTGGGGATCCTGCCATCTTCCAGTCTGTGGTCATGACCAAGCCAGGGGAGAGCACATAGAATCATAGAATAGAATCATAGAATCATAGAGTTGGAAGAGACCACAAGGGCCATCGAGTCCAACCCCCTGCCAAGCAGGAAACACCATCAGAGAACACCTGACATATGGTTGTCAAGCCTCTGCTTAAAGACCTCCAAAGAAGGAGACTCCACCACATTCCTTGGCAGCAAATTCCACTGTCGAACAGCTCTTACTGTCAGGAAGTTCTTCCTAATGTTTAGGTGGAATCTTCTTTCTTGTAGTTTGGATCCATTGCTCCGTGTCCGCTTCTCTGGAGCAGCAGAAAACAACCTTTCTCCCTCCTCTATGTGACATCCTTTTATATATTTGAACATGGCTATCATATCACCCCTCAACCTCCTTTTCTCCAGGCTAAACATGCCCATCTTTGTTCGAGGCTCTGTCCTGCCATGTAATGCCCAAAATCTTCCTGGCACAGTACATCTGGAAGATGTAGAGGCATTGCTCCTGATGGTTGTAAGCTGCCCACAACTCACTTCCATAAAGCAGGATGCTGAACACACAAGCCTGGTAGACCTTCATCTTGATATTATCGGTCATTAGCATTGCATTCTCCCAAACCTTTTGGAGAGGCGAGCCATTGCCGTGGCTGCCTTGCCAATATGTTTGTCCAGTTCAGCATCAATGGAAAGGTTGTTGGTTAGGGTAGAGCCCAGGTAGACCAAGTGCTGGCAACATCTTGACCCAGATGTTGGTCTTCATCAGGCTGAACTCCCTGCAGGCTTGGGGAAAATGGATGCTGGGTCTCTGTAGAGCTTTCTTGAAGTGCACAGCCAAGGTTGCATCATCTGCAAACAACATTTCTTGTATAAGAACCTGCCACACTTTTGTTTTGGTGTGGAGACATGTCAGGTTGAACAGACCCCCGTCGCTTCTTGAATGGAAGTACTGTACACACTGTCTTCAGTCGAGCTGAAGACACAGGACAGCAACCGGGGGAAGAATATGCCAGAGAGAGTTGGAGCGAGAACATAACCCTGTTTCACACCGCTCTTCATAGGGAAGGAAGGCATCTGAGGATGAACTGTCACACTGGACTGTGCCATGCATGTTCTTGTGGAGGGATACAATCATCTTGTGGAGCTTAAGTGGTCATCCTATCTTGTTGAGCAGTGTGACGAGTCCTTTTGCAGATCCATGTAGGGGGCTTTCATACGACATTTCCTTCCACTTGATTTCACACCTGCTGCAAGAGACACAACAATGCTTTGTTCACATTTTGAAACTTCATGCTCCACTTTTGTGGAGCTGCAGCCAAAGTTTTATCAAAAATAAAACCTCCACAAAATCTAAATTATGCTTAAGTGTTGACTACAAAGCAGGATATAAAACCAGGGTTTGAAAAAATGTTTGCAGACCAAGGCTTGCATTAACTGTGATTAAGTGTTATACCTGCATCAAATCTTTCCTTCTGGCTTTAACATCTATGAAATATTTCGAAAGGCATAATAGTTAAGAAAGACGTACTTTTGGTGCAGAGGCTCAGAGCAGAGCATGCACAACCCAATTTCCCCTGCAGCCATAGGTCAATCATTATTACATCATTGGCATATATCAGATTGAGATCGGGAATGATGGGAGTCATTTTTCTTTTTGCATTAGCAATTTGGTTGGGTTGAGGAGCCATAAAGATATATGACAGAGGTCTGGCAAATGGAAGCAAACAAGATTAAGCAGTTAGCTATTTCCTTTCCAGTATCTCCTTGCCTATGGCACATTGTCTATCAACAAGAGGTAGGTACAAATTGTTCCTTTAACTGTTCAAATAGAGAAAGCCGTATAAAGGCCATGTTCCATTTACAGCTTTGATGCTGTGCAGCTGGGAAGAGTGTCTCTTGCTGGGGTGAGCCAATTGTCTTCCCAAAGATTAAAATAAAGAGTTTCCAACTCCAGATAAAGGTGGGATAGAGAAAACTAAAATATTACAAAATAAAGTCAAGCTTGATTGAGAAAGTTGCAAAGGTTGCCATATATTATTGACCGTGAAGCACAGTGGCAACATCAAGGTGGACAGAATAAACCCAGGATCTCTTTCTGTATGGCTTCCAAGCAAGGGTGAAGAAAACATGTGGTAACTTATATTTTATTTTCCCTGTTTGAGCAGGCTTTGGGTAAATACCACTGGTGTGTCTTCCTTGGGCATCTGAGGCAGCAGGGCCCACCTCCCAGTTGTAGAAGCGGCTCTGAGGGAGTGTTTTGTTTCTTTTACTGCTGCCTCCATCAGCATATGGACATCACTCTTGGGAATGGAATGGAAGTCTGTTAATTTATCTGATCCGACAAGGGAAATAATAGGAAACTGAAACTCAGATTCACATTTGTCATATGTATGAATTAGTCTAAAAACTGGGAAAGAGAGCAGCAAATATTGCAGGGAGTTCAAAGATGAGGAGGTTTATTGAAGTAGACAGATATTAATGGCATTAATCATTTCTAAAGCAGGCCTGTTAATGTATATGAAGAATTGGATGGGGATGGAGGGAGAATAAAGAGGAAAGCGACAACTTGTTACAATTATACCTTGCGACGCTGCATCATGTCTTTGGCTGGTTTATATTAATGCAGCTCTGTTTTGCTGGGTATGATTCAGGAACTCATGAAGTTGCCTTATGCAGAGGGAGACCACTGGTCCACCTAGCTCAGTGTTGGCTACACCAACCTTTCCCCACCTTGGGTCCCCAGATGTTCCTAGCTAGCAGGACCAATGGTCAGAGATGATAGGAACTGTGGTCCAACAACACCTGGGGAACCAAGATTGAGGAAGGCCAGTCTACGCTGGCAAGCAGTGAATCCCAGAGTTTCAGATAGGGAGTGTCTCCCAGTTTTACCTGGACATGTCCAGGATTGAACCTGGGGTGGTCTGCATGCAAAGCTTTACCAAATTTGTTATCTTTGATACAAGTGAATGAAGAAATAACGGATGAGCAAGCCTTTTCCACGAGTTCTGATACTACTACAGTCATACCTCAGGTTACAGACACTTCAGGTTGTGTGTTTTTGGGTTGCGCACCGCGCTGAACCCGGAAATACCAGAACGGGTTACTTCCGGGTTTCGGTGCTTGCGCATGCACAGAAACACTAAATCACGCTTTGCACATGCGCAGACGTGCCAAATCGCGACCCGCGAGTGCGCAGACGTGGCACTGTGGGTTGCGAATGTGCCTCCCACACGGATCACGTTCACAACCCGATTGTCCACTGTACATTTTTGGAGAGAGACATCTTCCCAGTGCTATTTTTCTAGAAAGAGGTGTGCCTGAACTCACCACGAACGCCTCCCTTGTTCTCTCATAATGGCAATGGCGCCCACCTGAACAGTGCCAGAACTGAGTTCTGGTGAGTCCTGGCTGAAAAGAAGCCCTGCATCTTCCTGCAATTCAGAAGGCACATTGGGCACGTTATCCACTGGGGCAGATTATTTCTCAAACATAATCTTCAATCCAAAATGCTAAGTGGTTTAGATTTCCAAAATTCAGCACAACCATGCAAATAAATTGTGATCAGTTTCCCAGTACAGTGTTGTGTCCAGAAAGTGGACATTACCGATATCTAAGCTTTAGTAGTTGGGTGGGGTTTTTTTGCTCCTGTACCAACACCTTGAATTGGGCCCAGTAGCTCACTGGCAGCCAGTGCTTTCAAATCTGGTGACACATTGGTTTCATTGGGCTGCCCCACTTACCACCCTAACAGCTAACTTCTGCTGCCTCTGGACTGTCTTCAAGGACATCCCCACATAGAGTGCATTGCAGCAGTCCAGGAAAGAGCCCTGTTGCATGTTTAGGTCTATATTTAGTTGTGAATGCACAGTTTTTCTAACACACATATCACATATAAATCATTCATCAGGGAGCCTGGTTTGGCTGCAGCTGCCTGTTGAGCACATATCCATCGGCAAACCTGCATTTATTACTTTGCAATGGAAGGATGGTGAACTTGTGGCCCTCCTGATCTGACTAGACTACAACTCCCATCATCCCTGACCATTGGTGATGCTGACTGGAGCCAATGGCAGCTGGAGTTCAACAACAACTGGAGAGGTACAAGTTCTTCCTACCCATGGTGCGATGTGTGAAACAAACATTTTGTTTTCTTTTTTTAAAACCCTGCCTTTTTGGGGACAAATCTGTAACTCCCATTACTTGATCCAGAAGCCACCTGCGCTTTAAAGTTTAAGCCGAGAGGCCCCTGTTCTGAAGCGCAAGAATCAACAAAGGGCAGTGAGGGAATGGATGGAATGAAGAGAAAATGGAGGCACATCAGGGTTTGGGGCAAATTAACTAGTTTAGCCGCATGACAGGCAAATGGAAGATTTGGAGCAAGGCTTTGTGGAAGAGGTAGTTGATGAAAGGATTGAAAAATGAGAAGGAGAGTGCACTTTAGACAAGAATTCAATGACCAAAAAACGTTATTAAGTGCAGAGTTGAGGCATAAAGTTAGGACAATTTAAACTCCAAAATGTGAAACCGAGCAATTCCCTCCTGGCAGTGGGCAGGAGAAATTTTGCTTTGCAAAATGACATCGTTAAAGGAAATGAAGTTTAAGCTTCAGAAATAATTAAACAAGCCCATGCTTTAAAAGTATGCCATTCCATTTCAGTTTCCCCACCTCAATGTTAACTCAATAGATTTTAGCTATATATGTTATTTTCACATTTCCACTATTTCTGTGGTGGCAATGCAGATATCCACCCAAATAATCCCCACTGAAATCAATGGAGTAAATTTTTTTTAAGGCCTGAGGAGTCATTAAACAGCTCCTGTTATTTGTCTAGTTAGTAGATCCTTGTTGGAAGTTAACATTGCTGAATGTTCCCATTGCTTGCATATTTAAGCCTATATAAATTGTACCTAAAGTGATGCTGCTTTAATTTGACAGCCTTTTACGCCAGTCTTGTGCACGCCTATGAAATGCTACCCAAAAAAGGAAATAAATAAATAAATCCACATCTAAAAATAATTAAAACCCTTGGCACTCACATTGGCGCATGGAAGCATTCAGGAAAATCCAGTCCACTAGTTCAGCCACAAGAAACGCTTATCTCAGATTTGTTTGGGGAACCTCCTTAGAGAATGAAAGCTATGCAGGGCTCCAGGGACAGGATCATCACAACTTGAGACTAAACTTTCCTCCCCACTTGCCATGAGTTTCTCAGGCCCAGGGGAAAGTCAGTGTGTAGGCCTTGGCTCTAGTTCAGTGGGCCTTTTGTGCCGCTAAGATACTGTAAATAGATTGCAATCTGGGACACACCCGAGAGGAAACTATGGTCACATCCACACCAAACATTTAAAGCACATGGTTTCCCCCCAAAGAATTCTGGGAACTGTAGATTACCTCTTGCAGAGTCACAATTCCCAATACCTTTAACAAACTATAGTCCACAGACAGGGCCTGATTTAGGTTTGATGAGGTCCTTAGCTACTGAAGGTAACGGGGCTCTTTATATGTCCAGCTATCCTTTGTCAACAACAAATTGTTGCTGTTTTCTGTATTGAATATATGCTATATGGCAACTTATGGACCTAATAGGCATCTAAAGCCATTTGTACATGTCTTGGACTGCAACCAGTCCAAGCAGAATGTAGGCACCCTGTATATAGAAATGAGCAAACCAGTGATATTTTAGGGAGCAGGCTAGCAGGCGGGGCCCATGACTTACATCCTAGGAGCCTACACAAAACAAAACACTGTTGCTGTATGTAGGTTTTATTTTATTTGTTTTTTACCTTATATTTTGGAAATGTACACCCAGGTTTTTTTTCCTTTAGTTTTTTTGGGGGGCCCCAAGAGAGTGGGGCCCTAAGCTATAGCTTGTTTAGCTTATATGTAAATCCGGCACTGTCCACAGAATTATTTGGGGTGAACCATGTGCTTTAAAATGTGCACTTAGTTTGTTTTAAATGGATGGTTGTGGATGTGACCAAATTGTCACCAAGAGGCAAGGACAGAAGAACAATTAGCTCCCACTCCCATTGTGTCCTCATTAGCAGACCTTGAGCTTGGATATGTTATCCTACCACTTTTCTTAATGCAAACAAACATTATAAATAAATATCCAATCTTTGGGGGAAGTGGTTTGTTGTGGAGGATCTCTCAGCTGAGGAACCTGAATTTGCCAGTGTGTGATTAAATCCCACCCAAAAATAACAACAGTCTGAAAGCTCCCACTGGTGTCTTGGTCACTGCTGGACCTCAAGGTCATAACTCCACCCATCCACTTCCTCCCACAGGAGCAACGACCCAACTCACAGCAACTCTGATTCCAAGTATTTATGTTTAGAGTTTTATATTTTTGTTGTTTCATCTCCTCCTGCAAACCATTTGAATTTCCTTAGATTGCCAGTCCCAAAGCAATGGAGCCATTAATATAGATTTAAAAAAAAAAATGGCTGGATAGAGCAGGATATAAAACAAAGGAATTTTTAAAAAAATATGGCTGGATAGAGCAGGATATAAAACAAAGGAATACATTCACAAATGACTAAACTGAATTTCATTGGGAACTACTGTACAACTTTTGCTGTTGCTTTCCTGGCAGCTGGAATATAGCTAAAAACTGGACCAGCTTCTTTAACAGCGAGGAACAAAGAAACACACACACATTAAACATTCTGCTTAAGCTAACAAAGAGTTCAGGGTAAGCAGCAGCAATATTATTCAACATTACAATGCAACATTCGTCATCTCAAAGGTTCGCTATCAGCATAAAAGGGAGGAAGAATACCCCAGGCCATAGGGGGTAGGGGAAGGAAGAGGAAGATCTGTTAATACTAAAAATATGTTAATGGATAAAAGGGCAGTCAATGCACAGCTGTTGTGTATCCGCTTTATGTGTTAAATTTCAGCACGGCCATTCAGGAAAACGCTGAATAGTTGGAAAGGATTCAGAGCGCATAAGATCATAAACTGAGCCTGCTAGGTCGAGCTGGTGGCTTGTTTCTAGTCCACTGTTGTGTTCTCACAGCGGCCAACCGATTGCTTGTGGGAAACCCACGAAAAGGACTTCAGCACCAGAATGCTTGCTCCTGAAGGGAGATGAGCGCCACACCCCATGGTCGCCTTTGACTGGACTTAACCGTCCAGGGGTCCTTTACCTTTTTTTACTTGCTCCTCCTGCAGTTTCCTGCAACTGATATTCAGAAGCTTGCAGCTTCTGACAGTGGAGGTAGAACACAGCCATCATGGTTAGTAGCCATTGATAGTCTTGACCAATGATACCCAGCTCTACCTCTCTTTTAAATCAGAACCAGTGAAGGCGGTGAAGGTCCTCTGTGAGTGTCTGGAGGTGGTTGGAGGATGGATGGCGGCTAACAGATTGAGGTTGAATCCTGACAAGACAGAAGTACTGTTTTGGGGGGACAGGAGGCGGGCAGGTGTGGAGGATTCCCTGGTCCTGAATGGGGTAACTGTGCCCCTGAAGGACCAGGTGTGCAGCCTGGGAGTCATTTTGGACTCACAGCTGTCCATGGAGGTGCAGGTCAATTCTGTGTCCAGGGCAGCTGTCTACCAGCTCCATCTGGTATGCAGGCTGAGACCCTACCTGCCTGCGAATTGTCTCACAAGTGTAGTGCATGCTCCCGCTTGGACTACTACAATGCACTCTACGTGGGGCTACCTTTGAAGGTGACTTGGAAACGACAACTAATCCAGAATGCGGCAGCTAGACTGGGGACTGGGAGTGGCCGCCCGAATCATATAACACCGGTCCTAAAAGGTCTTCACTGATTCCTAGGATGTTTCCGAGCACAATTCAAAGTGTTGAATTTAAAGCCCTAAATGGCCTTGATCCACTATACCTGAAGGAGCGTCTCCACCCCCAGTGTTTAACCCCGACACTGAGGTCTTCCTCCAAGGGTCTTCTGCTGGTTCCCTCACTGCAAAAAGTGAAGTTACAGGGAATCAGGCAGAGGGTCTTCTCGGTAGTGGCGCCCTCCATGTGGAACACCCTCCCTTCAGATGTCAAGGAGATAAAGAATTATACAACTTTTGGAAGACATCTGAAGGCAGCCCTGTATCCAGAGGTTTTTAACGCTCGATGTTTTTAGATATTTTTCCACAGTGGCTGGGGAAACCCAGCCAGATGGGCAGGGTATAAATAATAAATTTATTTATTTATTTACATCCCACCCTTCCTCCCATAGTTTAACTATGTGTTGTATGAAGAAGTACTTTCTTTTGTGTGTCCTACAACTTCGAACATTCACAGTCCTAGAGTTCTAGGCTGTGCATACAATACTGTATGCATTTAAAGTACATTTAAGGTTCTCCCACCATAGCTGTCAACGTTTCCCTTTTGTTAAGGGAAATTCCCTTATTCCGAATAGGAATCCTTGCAAGAAAAGCGAAAAGTTGACAGCTATGTCTCCCACCCAACCCAAGGTTACTGGGAAATGTTGTTTGTTAAGCGTACTGAGAATTGTAGCTCTTTGAGTTACTGAGACCTTGCGTCACTGAGACCTTGGTGGGTGATATGAAATAATTTCTCTCACTTGTATCCACCCCCCTTTTCGGTGTAGAGCACCAGTATTCACTGTTCTGGATGCCATTTAAATTACCCACAATATGTGTTGTCTGCGATGTATGTGCATCATCAGCATTGCATTATGGGGAAATTTATAAGGCAGCTACACCAACAAATCCATTACTTGTGTCTAATGCTTTCTTGTCAGCACTGGGCAAAACAAACAAATAAAGGACACAGAGGCCAAAGAGAGAGAGAAAAGGAGCGAGAGAAAATAACTTTTAAAACTAATTTTTTAAAGATAAAATACTGTAACAAAACATGTTGATTTGCATGTATAGGAAAGAATGTTCTTAGAAAATTATAGTAAAGGTAAAGGTACCCCTGCCCGTACGGGCCAGTCTTGCCAGACTCTAGGGTTGTGCGCTCATCTCATTCTATAGGCCGGGAGCCAGCGCTGTCCGCAGACACTTCCGGGTCACGTGGCCAGCGTGACAAGCTGCATCTGGCAAGCCAGTGCAGCACACGGAACGCCGTTTACCTTCCCGCTGGTAAGCGGTCCCTATTTATCTACTTGCACCCGGGGGTGCTTTCGAACTGCTAGGTTGGCAGGCACTGGGACCGAACGACGGGAGCGCATCCTGCCGCGGGGATTTGAACCGCCGACCATGCGATCGGCAAGTCCTAGGCGCTGAGGTTTTACCCACAGCGCCACCCGCGTCCTTAGAAAATTATACAATGTAACAGAATGAGAAAACTAGTGGGTATGGAGAGCATACTCACAGGTCCTGCTATCTGCACAATCGCAATTTGATAAAGACGTATACCCAAACCTTGCTATACACAGATTCACTTATCTGAACAGCCAACTTTCTTATTTTCTTGTGTGTTTTTTTCACTTTGTTGGTTGGTGGCAGCCATTTTCAGGCGGAAACCACAGTAGCAAGAGTGGACAAATCAGGGGGCAGAAGAGATTGGACAAAACAGTCTTTTCCCTTAGTCTCTCTTTTGATAATTGGCTACAGCCATTTCAGGAAGAAACCATGGCAAGGGGGGGGGGGGAAAGGGTGTGGACAAATGCTGTATTAAAACAATTTCCATAGGAAATAATGGAAACAGTGGACTCGTTATGCAAACACTTGTCTAACAAAAGGTTTCCAAGGGACGCGTTGTGTTCAATAATACTGCGTGTATTTATGCAGTAACAAATAGAGTGTTATAAACAGTGAGGTAAAGACAGTGGTATACAGAAGAGAGAGAAAGGGAGAGAAAGGAGGCGGGGGGGGAACGACATTATTTAATTTTTTTAAGTGACTCAACAATATTATTTTAAATAGTAGGTGTAGGCTCAAATTGTGAAAATATTCATTAACATGTTTAATAAAGTCAAACCAAATCACAAATGATTTGCCAGTCTTGCTTTGTCTTCTTGCAACTCTCAGTTAATAAGTGATGTAGAGGTCCAATATTAGTCCTTCTGAAGCTCCAACATTTTCCCAAGACTGCCATGTGCTGGTTGCAGGTACAGTGGTGCCCCGCAAGACGAATGCCTCGCAAGACGGAAAACCCGCTAGACGAAAGGGTTTTCCGTTTTGGAGGTGCTTCGCAAAACGAATTTCCTATGGGCTTGCTTCGCAAGACGAAAATGTCTTGCGAGTTCCTGCGATTTTTTTTCGCTCCCCACCCCAGTTCCTGCGATTTTTTTTCACTCCCCACCCCCTTTTTCTAAGGCACTAAGCTGCTAATAGCCTTTTAGCAGCTAATCCGCTAATCCCTTAAGCCTTTAATAGCCGCTAATAGCCGCTAAACCGCTAATAGCGCTAATCCGCTAATCCGCTAATGGGGTTGCTTCGCAAGTCGAAAAAACCGCTAGATGAAGAGACTCGCGGAACGGATTCTTTTCGTCTTGCGAGGCACCACTGTATTAATAATAATAGTAGCAACAACAACAACAATTGTAAATGCATAATTAAAGTAATTTATAACATGCAACGGTCACAGGAATAGGGTGAGCCCTGAAAACACACATCTCAGGGTCAAAGGCCAGTGCAAACTGCATTCTCTGAAAGCTGTATAGCAAAAAAGCCAAACGCACATCTGCGGAGAAGAAATTTCACAACTTAAGGGCTGCTACAGTAGGGTTGCCATATGTCCAAAATTTCCTGGACATACCCAGAATACTGCAGTTGGAAGCAGTGTCCAGGCAGAAATAGGCAAAATGTCCAGAAAAATCTGGACACATGGCAACCCATGTTGGAAATCTGTTCCTTTAAAATAGCTCAAAAGCATCACTATTTTATTACATTTCCCCCAAAGCTCTGTCTGGATTTTCACTGTTTGAAAAATGGCAACCCTGGACAGGGAATTCCCTCTCCCAGGCCACTGCCACCCTGAACTTCTGAGGGCAGTGGAAATATTAAGAGAGGCCCCTCTGCTGATCCTAACACCCAGGAGTGTTTGTGGGGAAGGGGTTCTGCGGGCTGCAGCTGGGAACTTTTGCATGCACACTCTTACCTTTGAGCCAAGGCTCTTCTCTGTTTCACTCCCTACCTCACATTCAGAGCCTGCCATACACATTTCTCCATTTATTGTGGAGCGTGCTGTGTGCATGGTTAGGATTTTACACCTCTGCTGTAAGAAGAATTGTGGCTCCTGCGAATTTCTCCCCATTAGTGCATTATCCCCTTTTTGTTGCTGTTGTTGACATGCACTGCTTTAGCTTGCGAAATCCTCTTAAAAATGACAAGGGTTTTAAGAAATGATATAATTCCATCCCTAGAGCTCAAATTACATCAAATCTTCTAAAGGGGGCAGGGAACCCCAGCAGGATCAGGTATATGCCGTTGCTATACCATAATGTCCTTTTTAAAAAGGGCAGGGTAGAAATGAACGTTTAGCCTAAGCATGCTTATACTGAATGCCTTCGCCACACTTGGAATGTCACCTCATAGAAGCTGCATCTAAGTCAGGGGTGAGGAAACCCAGGCCCAGGTCTAGGCCCTGTAATCTGGCCTTCAGAACTCTCCCAGAACTTTCTCCTCAAGGCACACCCTTTCCTTGCCCAGCTCAAGACAGGAAAAGTGGTGGCAAGGGAACACCTAGATACTTAAAATGAAATCAAATCTCTAGGACCTGATGAGCTGCATCCAAAGAGCTTGTGGATGCACACCCTGCAAGTGTCCCTATTTTCCAGGAACAGTCCTGGATTTACAGAAGCCATCCAGCTTCTGAAATGATCCCAAAATGTCCCACTTTTCCTTAAGATGTCCCTATTTTAAACCCTAAACGGCCTCGGCCCAGTATACCTGAAGGAGCGTCTCCACCCCCATCGTTCTGCCCGGACGCTGAGGTCCAGCACCGAGGGCCTTCTGGTGGTTCCCTCATTGCGAGAAGCAAAGCTACAGGGAACCAGGCAGAGGGCCTTCTCGGTAGTGGCGCCCGCCCTGTGGAACGCCCTTCCACCAGGTGTTAAAGCGATAAACAACTACCTGACATTCAGAAGACATCTTAAGGCAGCCCTGTTCAGGGAAGTTTTTAACGTGTGATATTTTACTGTATTTTTGGTTTCTATGGAAGCCGCCCAGAGTGGCTGGGGACGCCCAGCCAGATGGGCAGGGTATAAATAATAAATAATAAATTATTATTATTATTATTATTATTATTATTATTATTATTATTACTATTACTATTACTATTATTATACTCCGCCCATCTGGCCGGGCTGCCCCAGCCACATACTTTGATCACCGATAGACCATTATTTATAGAATGTTCCAAGTTCCCAGTCCTCCTCTCCTAAAAATATACAGAAAAATGTCCCTTTGAGGCTTACAATCAGCCTACCTGGTCATAACTGTCAAGATCTTTTTTTACATAGCTCAAGCAACCCAAAGAGAAACCCAATTAATTTCTGCTGAAGAGGGGAAGAGGGGCCTTAAATGTAGGCGCCACTTAAAAAACCCCATAACAACATAAAGTGAAATTATATGTAGACATAGTTTCTTTGTTTTTTTAAAAAAACGTGCTGATAAATGTGAAAATATAATTGTGTCTCCATCCGTCAAAGGTGTCAACTCTCAAATTAAAGAGAATTTGGGAAGAGGGAGATTGAATATGATGTTGTAAAAGATTAATTCACACCAATGAAATATTGAGATGCCATAACCGTTCCTGGAGGTGCATGAACAGTGAAAGGTTACTTCTTATGCAAACAAAACGTGTTGTGTATCCTTAAGGTGGCAGAGCTTTAAGCCGGGAGCGTAGATGCTTCTGAACCCAGTGGCTCTTGCTGTTGTTGTTTTCTATATAGCTAAGGGACTGTGGGTGACTATTATGCCTCTATAGCTAGGACCAGCCTTCATCAGCCCTCGTTGATTCTACCACAAGGGGGAGTTCCTGCTTGAGTGAAGAAGTTTCTCCTTTTCACATTAAAACAACAACACCCCTCCCCACTCTTTTTTGCAACTTTGGTTCTTCTCGGCTGTTTTAGCACGTCTCTGCCAGCAGCTGTCAAGCGAAACAAAGAAAAATTAAACGACACAATATATATTCATAATATTGCTTGAATTAGAGAGAGAGAGAGAGAGAGAGAGAGAGAGAGATATGCTGGAACTCTGTTAAAAAAATTTGGAACTCTGTATACTAAGCTGTTTGTTAACTTTACTTGCCCTGTAGCAAGTAGTCTCAGGAGGAAGGGATATCAATCAGAGTTTTATAATTTGTTTATTGCCAACTTTTTAGCGTGAAAGACAGGCACTTTTAGTGCCATGAACCCTCCACATCAAGAACTGCTGAGAAATCACCTGAGGAGCTTGTGGCCTCCCAGAAGTTGATGGACTACAACTCCCATCATCCTTGACCATGGACCACACTAGCTGGGGATTATGGACATTGGGGTCCAGCAATACCTGGAAGGCCACAGTGCATGTGCAATATATAGGCGTGTGTGGGATCAGGAGTTGCATGCCCTCCAACATTTCTCAGATGAAAATAGGGACATCCTATTCCATTATTATTATTATTATTATTATTATTATTATTATACCTCACCCATCTGACTGGGTTGCCCAAGGCACTCTGGGTGCCCTCCAACAGATATAAAATCATAATTAAACATTAAAAAAAAATGCCTTTGGATGACTCGTGGGTCAGATAACTCCATACCCATCAACATTTCTCTGATGAAAATAGGGACATCCTAAGGAAAAACGGGACATTCCAGGATCAAATCAAAAACTGGGACGGCTTCTGTAAATCCGGGACTGTCCCTGGAAAATAGGGACACTTGGAGGGTCTGGAGTTGCTCAGAAAAGGAGGCTGTAGCATGCGATAGGAGTCAACTCCTCGGGGCCGAGGTCCCTTCGTCCCCTCCAATAAAATATTTGAGCGGTCCGGGCAAATGGTATGCATGTGCCATGTTCATGTGATCGGTGATGTGGGGCAGGGCTTACTTGGGCCATTGCCCCAATATTTTATGACCAGGCCTTTGGTCGGGCCCAGCCTGACCCCCTCCTCTGGCAATCTGCACAGAATTTTGCTTAATGGTTGCCATCAATTTGATTTTAATTAATTTTATAATGAATGTTTTTAGAATGCTGGATTATTTTGATTGTTGTTAGCCGCCCTGAGGCCAGCTTCGGCTGGGGAGGGCAGGGTATAAATAAATTATTATTATTATTATTATTATTAGGAAAGGACAGGAAAAGAAGGAAAGAGGAAATGGTGTGACAGAAATAAGAGAAAGAACGTGAGGAGGGAGGCAAAAGGGAGAGGAAAAGGAGGCATGCCTACGGACGGATGGGGTGCAATCATGATGAGAAAAAGTTTCGTGCACTGAATTTCCTCACACTTTAGAGAAATATGGGCTCGTATCTTTCAGCTTCCTTTTTAGGGCAATGAAACAGAATATAGATATACTGAGACAGACAGACAGACAGACAGACAGAATGACAGACAGACAGACAGACAGACAGACAGACGACAGAAAGACAGACAGACATAAAATATCTGTTTTAGTGGAGGGAAAAGAAACAAAATCCCTCTGAATATCCTGCTGTGCCTTTGCTTCTGCACTCCAACAACTATTTTGATGTCTTTGCTCCTGTCTTGTGCATGACTCACTTCTCCCAGCTCACTGTTGTATGATATTAGCGTGGTCCACAGCTATTTTGCTGGGATGTGATCCAATGAAACAGCATGTTCTGTTGGCGAATGTTGGCCGGCGTCGCTGCTGAAAAGTCGTCAAAGGACTGCCACCCCCTTCCGCTGAATGAACTGTGACTAGACAAGCTGAAACGGAATGAAAAGAGTTTACAAGCGTTGTGTCTGAAGGTCCTGAGAATTAGAGGGCCGGAGCCAGCTGAACCGCAGCCAAAGCAATCAACCACTCCGTTTTACAGAAAAAGCGAAAGAGGAGGTGTAGGGGGAGAGAGAGAAAAGGGGGGGGGGGAGGAGTGACAGCGGGTCATTTGGAACGAAAACAGGAATCACGACGGCCAGCTTTAACAATGTTTCAGACCATTTTATACGACGGAATGAAATCTTTAAACAAATGGCAAGAAAGCAAATGCAGCATTAGGGAGCCATAGAGTTAGTTCTGCATCTCAGCATGTTTACGCTTGGCAGGGCTGCTCCACAAAGAACTACTACCTGCTCGGTATCCCAGACTCCTAGTGCATCTGCCCGCATCTCTGATCAGAGGCAAGTCCCATTCAGTTCTATGGGCTCACACCAAAGTTAGGGCTTAGTTCTTGGAAGCCCCAGAGCGCCAAAGCTTACCAAGTTCACCCTCCTTGAGATTCAAGATCTACCATACCTATAATATCCCTAACAGATATTCCCATTTGAGAAAGAAGAAACCAGTTAGTTATTGATTTGATCCCGGACGAACATGTAACTATTGTTAGGATTCTTGCTCTGTGTTTGCAGTCATGAGATTGTTGTCTATCACATGATGGTGTATGTTTTCATTCCACAGCATGGGAAGTGACGGAGACAGGATGTTTTGGTATTACTGTGTTCTGTGAAGCGGGACTATTGTCCTTTGTTCTTTCTCTCTTTGCTGTCTGATGAGAAAGAGGAAGGAGCTAAGGCAGAGTGCCCCGAGTGTATTATATGTAAATAAAAGTAGATTAGCCAAAATGCTATGCTACTGAGTTCTGTTATGCAAACTGCTAATACTCTGCAGGATCATAAGTGTGCTGATGCCTCTTGGTATCAGTTGCTGTGATGTTCGGGCTGGAGAAAGCTTTTGAAACTCCTGAATGACTGACCAGGAGGGAGAGAACATGCCAGTCGGGCATGTGTCTCTACCAGGGTCCTACACAGGAGTAGGACAATCCTAACATGTACATAGGTAACAGCCTTCTGCCAAGCCAGACCACAGGAGTGTTTTCCCAACACTCAGTTGCCTTACGACTGAAGTTTTCCCAACACTCAGTTCCCTTACGACTGAAGTTGGGACCTTCTGCAAGCAAAGTAGATGCTTTACTACTGAGCTATGACCCCATCCCTTGGGTGAGGCGACAGCGATTGTCTTGTCCCGGTTTTGTGTGCCAGCTTCTCTTAGTGCAGCAGTCTGTGCTGAGAATATTCTGAGTATTGAGTTCAAGAATCTGCCCCATGTAAAGTGGGAGCTGCCCCGTTATGATCTCGGAGAGGCAGGAGGGAGCTAACTGGTCAAGATCCGAGCTGAAAAGATTGCCCCTGTGCTAAGTGCATTTGGGTTCTGGTTGGGAACCTATTCGGGTTGGCTGGTTTTTATTCCTGATTTTAATGTTCTCTATTGATTTTACTGTACTGCACTTAGAGGCTGTTCAAGAGGCACCTTATTACTGTAAATAAAATAAGATAAATGCCACAGGTGTTTTTTTTTGGTGGCGGCTGCTGCTTTTAATGCGTCCGGCAACAGCAGCTGTTGCCGCCACTCCCTAGACACTTAAACCAAGGAACGGCTGGCATTATGGACATTTGTCAGCAGGGCAGCTGCCCACATCTGTATGTTTGGGATGCTGGCTACCACAGAAAGGGGCAGGCATCACTTGTGTTAATAGGAGAGAGAGACTTGAGAGGTGGGTGAACTCACGAATACAGTGATACCTTGGGTTACATATGCTTCAGGTTACAGACTCTGCTAACCTAGAAATAATACCTCGGGTTAAGAACTTTGCTTCAGGATGAGAACAGAAATTGGGCTCTGGCGGCGCAGCGGCAGCAGGAAGCCCCATTAGCTAAAGTTATGCTAGTTTCAGGTTAAGAACGGACCTCTGGAATGAATTAAGTACTTAACCTGAGGTACTGTAGGGTTGGTTGCCACTTCGTGTGAATCTGTGCTCCGAGGACCCAATAGCAGATATGGAAAATGTCCAACATTACCACTGTATATGAATGAAATAAATGGTGGGCAAAAGAACCTCCTACTTCCCTTATTGCAAGGATTGGGAACGTCCTATGCCCTTTTAAAATGTGTTTGGGGGGGCGGTTATTGGATTGTTGTTGTTTTATTTTGATTATGTACTTTGTGGTTTGATATTCTGATTTCCTCCTGTGAACCGCCCTGAGACCTCCAGGTATAAGGCAGTATATAAATTAAATCAATCAATCAATCAATCAATCAATCAATCATGTCTGACCCAGGGCCCAAATGCAGTCCTTCATGCCTCTCGTTCCTTGGCCCTTGGGATTATTCTCAGGCCACACCCCCTCCCCAGCCACAACCTTTTTCCATAGGCCACACTCCCCCATTGGACCGGCTCCATGTCCTCCTTGAACGTTTTCACTGTGCTGGAATGTGACCTTGAACTCTGACAACGACTCTTGCTTGACTTAGACGTGACTTCTGGTTTCTTCCGGAAGTTGTGTTGGAGGCCTTGCAAGAGGACACTTCAGAGTCCCTGCGACTTTTAGGGTCTCGTGAAGCACTGGAAGTCACATTGTGGGCCTCGCGGTGTGAGTGCCAAGCACCCGGAGCCCTCTATAGTTGGTGCCAGTGACACCTGGTTACCCTGGCAACCTTCATATCTCCCAGTATCTGTTCACACCTTAAGGGAAAAGGGAGGGACAGTTCTTTTGCAATGCTAATGGCCCTCAATAACCCTATATTGTTTCTTAATGCATACCCTCCAACATTTATCTGAAAGGGACACTTGGAGGATCTGTTAATGGCCCTAGCTTGGCCAGGTCATTTTGAATAGGCTAGCTCAGGAATTCCAATACAGCTTGTATTGCTCCCTTCACCACCAAATAAGCAAAATCCACTATTTATTCATTTCTAAAGTTTAGAGGGGGGAGTCCCCCTAAATCATAGAATCATAGAGTTGGAAGAGACCACAAGGGCCATCGAGTCCAACCCCCTGCCAAGCAGGAAACACCATCAGAGCACTCCTGACATATGGTTGTCAAGCCTCTGCTTAAAGACCTCCAAAGAAGGAGACTCGACCACACTCCTTGGCAGCAAATTCCACTGTCGAACAGCTCTTACTGTCAGGAAGTTCTTCCTAATGTTTAGGTGGAGTCTTCTTTCTTGTAGTTTGGATCCATTGCTCCGTGTCCACTTCTCTGGAGCAGCAGAAAACAACCTTTCTCCCTCCTCTATGTGACATCCTTTTATATATTTGAACATGGCTATCATATCACCCCTTAACCTCCTCTTCTCCAGGCTAAACATGCCCAGCTCCCTTAGCCATTCCTCATAAGGCATCGTTTCCAGGCCTTTGACCATTTTGGTTGCCCTCCTCTGGACACGTTCCAGTTTGTCAGTGTCCTTCTTGAACTGTGGTGCCCAGAACTGGACACAGTACTCCAGGTGAGGTCTGACCAGAGCAGAATACAGTGGCACTATTACTTCCCTTGATCTATAACAATACTTTTTTTCCCTGTGGCTTGTTAATTATTACCACTGTGCTTGTCTCATTGCAGCTCTTTCACTTAAGAATAAATAAATAGATGTCCAATTTTTAAATGTTAGGATCCTCTTCAGTACAATTGCTTTCAAAACTGAAATCTTAGTGACTAATGCAAATAAAGGATAATTCTCATGATCTCCCCCCCCTGCAGTGTAATTGCTGAGAGTTTATTCCTCATTTCTCCCACCCGCTTTTCCTACATATTTATTTATAATAAAACATAGCAAAACTATAATCACATATGTGAAATAAAATAAAGCAAAAGTTGAAGGGTATATCTAGAACTAATCATATAGAAACAAATGTCCATACCGGAATCAAACATAAGAAATTAATAACCCTGGAATAATAAACTGAAGGATAATGTAAACCAATTTATGTTACTTGGAACCTTGAGAATTCACATGATTATCCAGCTTTTAGGTCTTGTTTTTCCTTAATGGAGGCTCACAGGACATAAATATTTTGGAGAACTTCGATTATTATAATTTTTTTTTTTGGAAGAATAAACTCATTTTTAATTAGGTAGGCCAAACTGCTTTGAACACAGCTGTGAAAAGGATTGTAAATAGATTATGACTATTAATCATTACGAATTGTCAGAATAATGCCCAAAAATAATGTGCCAAAGAAGATGGGGGAGTGAAGGAAAGAACACATCTGAAGTAATCAAGCGGGGCGAGGGCGGGGGGAGAGAAAGAAAGAAAGAGGGAAAACTGGGAGAGATTAATTTTAGTCAGAAGCTTATATATGGCACGTTGTGTTTTCTGGCCTGAACAGAAATGCCTGCTGAGTGAGGGTATTCAGAACTTCATTAAATTGTAATCTGTGTACACAACAGTAGTACTGTGCAAATAAATGTTGTGAAACAAAATAAATAACTTTTGAGGAATGAATGAAGCTGGCAGTCGTTTGCTAATTAATTAGAACAAAGAAATGAGCTCTCCTACGCAATCTGAAGAAATAAAATAATAAATCCAAAAACGGCCCTAAGACCCGCCGTTTATTTCCATCTGCTTTGATCTAACTTTGATAGCTTCCCCTTCATTCATACTTGCTCCAAGAAGAAAAGATTGCAGATCGGCCTTCACAAAGCTTAGGCCCTACACTTGCTGGTGGACTGCAACTCCCATCGTCCTGAGCTATTGACCATTCTGGTTTAGGGCTGACAAGAGTTGGGAGTCCAGTAACATCTGGAAGGCACCAGGTGGTCAGGGAAAGCTGTTGTCGATCAACAAGACTCTCAGAAAGGGATCCATCATCAAAATCCAACAGGAAGTGGACATGGTGAAAGTAATGAAGATGGCAGCGGAGATAAATGTGGAAAGCGAGTGGGAGCCACGGTAGATAGCTGTGCTCCAGGAGATGACCCTGGAAGATGGAAGACTCTGGTCAAGTCATGGCTGGATAGTTCCATGTGAAACCCAAGACAGCGAAAGCTAGGAATGTTGCTTCAACTATGATCACCTCAGACTGAGCCCCTGTCTCCTCTGGGAGAAGCTCCTCTGGTTAAATGGGCCTTGTCTGTTTCAGCAGCTGTTGACTCCATGAAGGTGCTGGAAGAACAGGCTCATTCTGTACCTGAGCTTCCAGGGCAGTAGGGACATTGTGTCTGACTGCAAGGTCTCACATTCTTCATTCATTTGTGGCCTGATTCCCCAACGGCACTAAATTTAATCCTATGGTCATGGCAGTACTTCATCCATGTTTTCTTCCACGGAGTTGTGGCATTTACCCAGCCTTTAGTAAATATTCATTTTGATATATATTTGTTTTTAGATAGTATGGCCCAGGACATCAGAAACGGGGCCTCGCAGTCCACATCTTTAATAAATAATCAGAATAATAATCTCTACTCAAGTACTTTGAGCCCAAAGGCAGGCCTTGGTCCCTTCCACTGAATTTCTCATCTACGTTTCCCTTTTGCAAAACGGGAGCTATAATAATTATAGCTACGCTGTCAAGTTGTTGTGAGAATGAATAAGGAAAGATTACAAAGTGTGTTTTTATTAATAGCATTCAAATCAGTAAACTACTGGAGCTCTAATAATAATGTCCAATACCGTAACAAAGAGAGAGAGCACAAATGTGCTCTCAATCTGTATGTTTTTACTCAGTCTGTATTTTTATTTGACTTTGATTTTTTATCGCAGAAAGATGGCATATAAATATCCAAATAAATAAATGAAGGAGCAGCTTGCATGTCGGAGGGTGCTACTGTTGGTTTTTGAATGTTCAGGGCTGCATTTATCTATGCAAGTGCTGTGCCTCCTGCCTGGAAGTTAGCCGTTTCCAGGAAATAAATTACCCCGAGGTTATTTGCATGATGCTGGCTTCTCAACACTTAAGCTTATAATAATCCATAGCCCTATGCTCTTTTGCCAATTACTCTTGATGTGCCTTCAGTTTAGTCTACTATAAACTTTTGCCGTTGTTTTTCTAGGGCACTTCTGTATTTGGGCTTCAGGTGTAACTCAAATGTGACCCTCTGTTTGGCAAAAGCTCAGCCTAAACGCATCGCCGGCATTTATGTTTATTTATTTGCCTGTTCATTATGTCTATATGGTGCCCCTTAAACTAAAAATAAGAAACTAATTGAAATGCAAAATAAAACAGAAAACCATTAAAAGGGGAGGAAAAACTATAGAAATACAACAAAACAGAACTCACCACTAAGCTATACAGTGGTACCTCTGGTTACGTACTTTTCGTTCCGGAGGTTCGTTCTTAACCTGAAACTGTTCTTAACCTGAAGCACCACTTTAGCTAATGGGGCCTCCTGCTGCCGCCGCGCCGCCATGCGATTTCTGTTCTCATCCTGAAGCAAAGTTCTTAACCTGGGGTACTATTTCTGGGTTAGCAGAGTCTGTAACCTGAAGGGTATGTAACCTGAAGCGTATGTAACCCGAAGTACCACTGTAGTTTTTTTTTCTTTTTCTGGGGGTGCTCATGGGTATGCAGTACCAGCACCATTTTTTTTTCTAGAAGAAAAGCCCTGGTGGCAGTGAATGAGAGGAAAATCCTGCTTGTTGAGATTTAGCAACATGAGATCCCAACTTGTCTGTAATTCCCTAATAGATAAAACAGGGTACATGCACTCTACCACATGGGGCTTTGGTGAAATGGCAATGGCAGAGTACAAAATGTAGGTGGGAGTTGAGTTCTTGTCACAACTGGGGGTATAAATAGTAAAATTATCGTTATGGAATGAGGCGTCCCTATTTTCATCGGAGAAATGTTGGAGGGTATGCTCTCCTCTCCAGAGGCTTCCAGTAGGCAGAAGCATTGTTGCCCCCAACCATGGAGTCAGAGGAGACCAAGGCCCTCTCTGGTTTTCCCAACCCTTTGTGCAAACTGTATCAACTTCTGCACGTTTATTTCTCCATGGGGAGCCTCTCAGCCTCTTCTGTTTGTTTGCCACTGCACCAGCGCACCTACCTGTGGATTTTCACTCTCCTAACAAATGCTCTGTGCCTTCTCACATCTGAGTTCGAGACAGATGCCTTGAGCTGTAAGCACCACCACTTTGCAAGGAGCAGTTGCATAAACACCCTGCTGCCAGCGAGTTTCTCTATGAAACGTGGCACAGCTCTTTTTCAAGTTCCTTTTGTAGCTTCTTCCCACCCCCCCTTTTTTTGCACAAGTCCTGTTTAGGTCCTCCTCCTGCTTAAAACCTGAAGCTACTGCTTGCTTCTAATGATGGCCTCCTCTTTTCTGTATTTACTGAGAAATGGGCTATGAGAAAACAGAGGCTACACTGCATGGTTCTGCTTCATTAAAACCCACGCATGACACACACAGCATCTAAGAATGTTCAGTTCTTAACAGAGAGACCCCGTCTCTCGCCAACCAAGTTCATTTTAACCCTATCAGGAGGAAAAAGATATAAGCCAGTTTTGGCCATCAGGAATAAAAGAAGTGATCCAGCTGTGCTGGCTGGGATGATAGGATCTGTCAAGCGAAACATCTGGAGGTGGATGCTTTCACCTAAGGCATTAGAAAAGAGACACCACTTAAACAAAGACTATCTTTTCATTTCACCTCCTCTTCCTGTTTTTCGACAAAGATTTCGGAAGAAGATAAGAAGAGCCCTGCTGGAGTTAGTCAAAGGCTTGTTAGTCTAGCTTCCTGCTCTCATAGCACATTTCTCCAATGCAAACAGGGATGTCCTATTCACTAATAATAATAATAATAATAATAATAATAATAATGCCCCACCCATCTGACTGGGTTGCCCCAGCTCCTCTGGGTAACTTCCAACACATATAAAAACACAATAAAACATTACACATTAAGAAATGTCCCTATACAGGGCTGCCTTCAGATGTTTTCTAAAGGTTACTTATCTCCTTGGCTTGGGGGTCGGAGGACTCCATGCCCTCTAACCCTTTTCTGAAGAAAATAGGTCTGTCTTAAGGAAAATCTGGGCATTCTGGGTTCAAATCAGACACTGGGATGGGTTCTGTAAATCTGGGGCTGTCCCTCGAAAATTGGGACACTTTACCTAGGACACTAGGGACGCGGGTGGCGCTGTGGGTTAAACCACAGAGCCTAGGACTTGCCGATCAGAAGGTCGGTGGTTCGAATCCCCGCGATGGGGTGAGCTCCCGTTGCTCAGTCCCTGCTCCTGCCAACCTAGCAGTTTGAAAGCATGTCAAAGTGCAAGTAGATAAATAGGTACCGCTCCGGCGGGAAGGTAAGCAGTGTTTCCATGTGCTGCTCTGGTTCGCCAGAAGCAGCTTAGTCATGCTGGCCACATGACCCGGAAGCTGTACGCCGGCTCCCTCGGCCAATAAAGTGAAATGAGCGCCGCAACCCCAGAGTCAGTCATGACTGGACCTAATGGTCAGGGGTCCCTTTACCTTTACCTTACCTAGGACACTGACCCACTTACATGTTTGTAACAATAGTAACCTAGTATGAGCTAGGCACTCATGAGGAATAATCACACATGGGATGAAACACAGGGGTAAAACCCTCAAACTATGGTTCCCCTAAAATGTCCCTTGTGCTTAATTTGATCCCCTTAGCTAAATATGTTTTTGCAGACCATGATCTTGGCTCAGTAACCCTATTGACCCAAATGTATCGAGCATTTTGGGTGGATCAGTGCTATGGGAAATGATTCATAGACAAATTGATTTTATGTTAGGAAGGGAGACTTTGTCTGACATATTGAACAGCACAAGCCCATTTAGGTCCCTCATCCTGTAATAAACAATCAGTGAGTCCAGCCACCTGCCCACATACGGTTTATTTCAGGAAAAGGAACCTTAAATTTCACTCAATTTAATCTCCTGCCATCTGAGGCACAGAGGCAGAGAAAGCACCATCTTTGTGGTACATGGCAGGAAGGAACATTAGGAAGAAGAGGGAGAAGGATCGTTCACAATAGCTACTGTGAATGGGCGGGGGGGGGGGTGGACACAACAAAAAAGAAAACTAAACAGAAGCACCAGGTTTATGTTGCAGGCAAGTAGGTGCAGAGTAGTGCCTGTTACACTTTATGCATTTGATAGCACACCATCTAAATGGAGATCTAATTTTTCACATCCAGAAAGCAGCAGGTATTCCCGATCAATTTATAATATGAATCTATGGGAAACAAGTTTTAAAAGAAAGCAACTTTTTGGAAGTGCTCCCTTGGTGCAATTTGCAATGCTGTTCTCAGTTCAAAAAAGCATTAAAAATATGTTTAGAAGCATGCATTTAAATTTATCGCTTTGTGCAGGGTTTTTTTTTTCTAATGCAGATTAATGTGTAAACAGGATGGAGTGGACTTCAAAATTAAACACATTTGAGAGTGACATGGACTGGGAAAAGACTGGATCCGTCCACCCTTACGTGTGTGTGTGTGTGTTTTGAGGCTCTCCTGAAAAGAGAGATATTTATAAATATACAAGGAGAGTGCTCCAGGGTGTCACCCTGTGAATGCTAGAGAGAAGATTGCAGGCTATTAAGGGAAAACATCCTCAGTCATTATCCCAGGTATGTTTAGCCTGGAGAAGAGAAGATTAAAGGTAGACATCATAGTGGTCTTCAAACAGCTGAAGGGCTGTTATCCGGAAGATGGAACAGACCTGTTTTTCTGATGCTCCAGGGTGCAGGGCTACAGCCAATAGATGGAAATCGCATGGAAGCAGTTTTCAGCTAAACAGTAGGCAACACTTCTTGATGGTACCTGCTTGCTTGACGGTGGAACAGATGGTCATGGCAACTGGTGAGCTCTTCTTCTCTGGATCTATTTAAACAGAGGCTTGATGGCCATATCTCAGGGATGCTGAAGTTGCAGCCTACATTGCAAATCCAGCACTTGGGTCTCCAGCTGTTTTCGGACTACTGTTCCCACAATCCCTGCCCACTGGGTTTGCTAACTAGGGATGATGGGAGTTGTAGTCCAAAAGCAGCTGGTGACCATAGCTGTCAACTTACAGATTTGAAAATAAGGGGCCAGCAGCCTTGAAAATAAGGGACCAGCAGCCTTGAAAATAAGGGACCTGCAGCCTCACCTGTTCCAGGCACTCCAGTCTTCCTGTCCTCCTGCAGTCTGGTCAAACTCATGCTGGTAGCTTCGAGAACACTGTCCAACCAACTTTGTAACCAGAGGTTCAACTGAATAGAATCTGAATCACATGCACCACGAGGCCTATGCAGCCTCAACTTAAGATGGCTCCCCGGCCTGGCTTTGCACTGCAAAGTTTGCAGCAGCACGTGCAACAAAATGGCGTCCAGCATTCAACCCCCCCCCCCCTCAGCTTGCATTAACTAGCCACACATAAGGCATGCAAGCTCCACCCCCCAGTCGTTCTTAGACTTCTTATTGGGTGAGCAACACAGCCAAGCAACACAGTTGGAGCCTCCCTCCTCCCTGGCCGGCAGGGAGGAAGGGAGAGGAGCAGCTTCCTTTGAAATTTAAGGGACATTTAAGGGACATCCATCAATAAGGGACAGCAGCGGGACATGGCGCTGGAATAAGGGACTGTCCCTTCAAATAAGGGACACTTGACAGCTATGCTGGTGACCTAAGTTTGGGAAACATTGGATTAGATTACCTCCAAGGTGTCTTCCAATGCAGGGGGAAACAAAGTTAGTGCAATGACTTCTACCTACACAAAAATATTTCCTTTCCTTCTTCCTCTTCCTCTCTCTCTCTCTCTCTCTCTCTCTGCTCCGCCCCCACAAATTTGTTCTGGGGTTTTCCCAGTCCTCTGGAGCATATTTGGTGGTAGCACAGGGGCATGCAGATTTGGAGAGGGAGAGGAAGTTTCATGCGCAGGCGGAAGCCCTTGCACTGATGACTTTTTCGGATACAACTTTGCGATTAAGGGGTGTTAATATTTTTCTTGTCGAGTCTCTCGCTAGCAATCCAGCGAGCCAAACTTAGAAAAAAATATTTTATCAACTTTCACAAGGACTCATACTTTAGTTGACGGACCAGATGTCTACCCAGAGTATTTTCACACCACAGATTATTTCTTCTTGCATTACGGCATCCTGATCCCACAAAAGATTCTATTTGTATTCTGAGGTGGTGAAAGATGCAGGTTTGACAATGGTGGAACAAATAACAACCCATAATAACTATGCATGGGAGGGCAGCTTTACCCCCCTCCCCTTCCCCACCCACCTTCTTTGTTAACAAGGAGGAAAACTTGTCTTGACAGTTGACAGATAGACCTGCTCAGCCTTCTCCCAGACATCATTGCTAAAGAAGAAGCAAGCAGGTTTAATTGAATTGAAGCTTCTCTATCATTTGATTTATAAGCATGTTCTGTTCAAGTTATAGTTAAGCAAGGTGCTGAAGTGTATTTGGCTCTCACTCTTTAACTATCCTGCGGTACTATACCTTCCCTGTCCATTGTGCTGGTAGCGGCCATAGCTCAGTGACAGAGTACAAGTGAGACAATGGAAGAGGGCACCTTCAGGGTTGGAAAAGTCAGGGGAAGCTTGGAGAGTGTTCCTCCACCTTCATTTTCACCTTGCTGGGGAGCAGGGCATTGGATGAGTCAGATGAACTGCATTCTGTCTCTCTATCTCCAGTCTTAGATTTGCAGGTCTAGAGTACTTCAAGTCACAGGTGCTGCCTCATGGAATTTCTACTGCTAAGCAAGAAAACCCCTCCAGGCTGTAGCAAAGCAAAGAGAACCAACATGGGACTCAAAATATATTCCCCTTAAGCTCAACCTATTGTGATGAGCTGAAGTCCTCCAGTCCATTATGTATTGGGAGATGCTATATTAATTATTAGAACTGGCTCAAAATTGTAATCTTTTGCGATATACACTTTTGGTGACGTGCTTAGCATCATATGCAGAATAGAACAGCAGTGTGACTGAAGCATTTGCAAGCATTTGTTTTTATTTCTTTTTAGGTTTGGAAAAGAAGTGCAGATCCTTAGGCCCAGGGACCAAATGTGGCCCTCCAAGCCTCTTTCTCAGGCCCTCGGAACTCTTCCTCAGACATCCCAGGCCCCTTATCACCCCTACCTCCATGCCCTCTCTATTTTGGCCTGGCTGAAAGGTTTCCTTGAACGCTGCTTCCTTGGAGGATGAAGAGGGGTGTGTGTGTGTGTGTGTGTGTGTGTGTGTGAACCTTTGGTTTATTTGTGTCTGGAATGTAGCCTACCTCAATTCCCTGGGCTACTTTTGCCTCTTGCCTCACCCACCCTTGGCACAAAATCCCAAGTAGTTTGCCCACGAGGGAAGCCTGAAAAGGGCTCCTAGAAAATGGAAGGTGATCAGTTTTCAGTTACCTCTGAGGACTATTTTGCTGCTACAAATCTTCTCTGAGGCTCTGTAGATTGTGTCCCTCCTGAAAGACACCTGCATCGTGGTAGTTTTGTATTAGCTTCTCCCATGTGATCAGAACACTTCACCAACTCGATTTCTTTCTCATTTGCCAGCATCTTGGAACATTAAATGTGATTCCTGGGAGAGTGCTATATATCAGTTATACAATGTATTTTGCCGATTAGAGAGATTTCTCCACTGGCATCTACCTCTGTTCCTTGTAACGCCATATCTACACCCTGGGTTATCAGTGCATCTGAGCTGTTTTGCTTAAGGTCATTTTTTGTCCTCTGGTTCATGGTTTCTTCCTTTGCGTTAATTGTTCTTGCTGACCTGTATTTCTAATGAAACTCAATGTTTAAATAAGTAACTACAGCAGAGAACTTATTCCATGTGAAAGGTGACATTATGAATGCATCAGAATCCAGATGGCAGAAGCATATCTGCCTATCCTGCTGCTTGGCACAATATGGATGACATTGATGCGATCATGGGTTAGGAATATCTACCAATTCTAGTCATCTGAAATATGAACACGATATATAATTTCAAAAATTCCGGAACGATTTACGCCGAATAAGAAGGTCAAGCGAAAACAGCCAATATTTTATCATACAATTAAAGAAATAACTATTAGGCTCACGAGAAACAAGTAAATGTTCCAAACCTGAATTCTTCCCAGGGACACCATTTTGAAGACAAGCTAAAGGGGGCCTTCCAATATTACAAAATGGGCTTTGCTAGGAAATGGGAAAAGCACAAATAGGAAGGAATTCAATGTAGCACTAAGCAGACTGCTCCACCAGGCCAGTTTTGCTTGCTTGATGGAACAATTTGTCCTCTCCTCCCACCGGGTGGTACTAGTGGAAGTCTTTGCACAGGCTTCTACTGGCCTGACTCATTAGCTGAATCCTGCCCAAAGGCGCATTTTCTTTAAGAATTCATGCAGTTCTTAAAACCTTCAGCATACACTGGCATCCTTTTCTCAAGGCTTTTTCCAACAATCGCCAGGATTAAAAATGACTTCTATGCCCTATGAAAGTTGGGAGCCTTACAGTGCAAGCCTAAGCACATCTACTCAGAAGTAAGTTCCACTGAGTTCAAGTTCTAAGTAAATGCATTCAGATCCACATCCTTCCTGTTTAATCCTATACATGTGGACTTAGCAGTAAATCCCACTTGAATGCTACTTTCTTCCAAATTCGTGTACATAGAATTGTATCCCCCGTCTTCGAATAAGCCCCTCAGGAGGTACAGGCAGCCAGCAGAACTTGCGTTGTTCTTCCTGCTTCCCTAGTTTACATGAATGAAGTTAAGTACATAAATGCAATTTCATCACTGATGTTTTGCCATCCTGTTAGACACAGCCACAGAGAGAAATAATCTGGAGCACCAGGACATGGGTAGGCAAACTAAGGCATGGGGGCCGGATCCAGCCCAATCGCCTTCTAAATCCAGCCCGCGGACGGTCTGGGAATCAGCGTGTTTTTACATGAGTAGAATGTGTGCTTTTATTTAAAATGCATCTCTGGGTTATTTGTGGGGCATAGGAATTCATTCATTTCCCCCCTCAAAATATAGTCCGGCTCCCCACAAGGTCTGAGGGACAGTGGACCAGCCCCCTGCTGAAAGTTTGCTGACCCCTGCAGTAGGATGAAATGTTGCCTAGACAATGCCTCTGGTTCTTGATTTCACCCTAGAACTACCTGGGTCACTTTCAAATGGGATGTTCGGTGGTTACTACGTATGCCTGAGGGCTAATTTAATAACCCCTGAGCACAATGCTCACCTCCTTTGTTTCCCAGGCTTGATTGCTTTTTTGCATATAGTATTCTTACAAAAGTTGGGTGTCACCTCCAATCTCTGCCAAGCAGTAGCAAGATCCCAAAGGCAATCCAGGCAACTAGGGTCTGTGTTCCTTTGAGAATCGAGACGTGGCAGAGGCTGTTATAGCTTGAAGAAATATGATTTATTCATATACTTGTTGGGTTGAAATAAGCGACAGACGAGTAGATGGTGTCATGTGGGAGGCATCTCCTCCACCAAGTCTCGGAGAGTCCCTTTTATTGTATATTACACCAATTGCCTCATATATGCTTGGTGCTGATTGGTTACACGTGGTGTGCGTACAAGCGTTACAGTGCGTATACATACAAGGGGTTACATGAAGACATTACGCATCATTAGATAGAGGGAACACAGGAACACAGTAATCTATGATTGATAGGGTGGTACTCAGAGATTATACAGAGTGCACTTAACATTCTTCCAGTCTGCGGTGATAAGGAGAGGATGTATATAGTTAGATAGGAAGGTCATGACATCACTTAGACATTCCGAGCTAGCGGTGCTAGGGTAGCTGAGAAGGGAATGTACAGAAATACAACCTACGCAGGATCTCTAGGAAAGCAATACTCCACATATACTTACACCTGAGTTTGGATGGAGGGAGTCCAGATCTTACAGCATGCTTATCTCAGGAGGGGGTTTGTTCCCCACAGCAGTGCACCACTGGAGTCTGAAGCATCTCTCCCTGCCTGCCTTCAGCTAGCTAGCCAAGATTGTCCTGCCTTCTTGTTCCCAGCAGACCTTCCTTGGCAACCTCTGCCTGCCCAGGCCCAAGGATTCCTCTTAGATGGGCCATCAACACCTTTTGTCATGTTACATCTCTATCCCAGGTGAGGCCCTGGTTTGGGAAGGAAGTTTGGCCAGTATTTTTCCACTGCCCTGTAATTTCCCCTCCAATACTCCAAATATTAGCTAGATTCTGACATTCGTTAATTTCTCGGGTTTAGGGGGTCTTGCTCCCCGCCCCAAAATTCATAACAGTATGTTGCCTCCTCCACAGTTCCAGATTGTGACTGTGCGTGCCATCGTGCTCATCCTCTTTCTGCAATTCAGTCTTGCGCTCGTCTGACACACACATTGCAAAGTAGTGGGTGGGAAGCAAATTTCAAAGTATGGGATGCGTAAGATCCAATTCATATGATTATGACTGTTTTAAATGCGTCTTGAAATAACAAGCCAAGCAGATACATCTTGCATCTTCCAGTGCTCATGCAATGGAAAGAGTGCTTTACTGAGATCATCTGCACTGCGCTCACCACCATCGATTCGCCCTTAGAATATTAATGATGGAATTGCGACGCAAGCTTGCAAGGCTAGGCAGTTGGTTGATACAGCACTCTGGCATCTCCTTCCACTACAAGGCCCTCTGCAGGCCAGTTGGTGTTCACTTTCTGCCTTTGGGAAATGAAGTACAGTGGTACCTCGCAAGACGAATGCCTCGGAAGATGAAAAACTCGCAAGACGAAAGAGTTTTTCGTTTTCTGAGTTGCTTCGCAAGACGGATTTCGCTATGGGCTTGCTTCGCAAGACGAAACGTCTTGCGCCTTTTTTTTAAAACCGCCAATGCATTCCTATGGGAAACCATCAATACACAGTGGTGCTTCGCAAGACGAAAAAACTTGTAGAACGAAAAAACTCGCAGAACGAATTAATTTCGTCTTGCGAGGCACCACTGTATGGTTAATGGACATTTGCAAGGGCCTGAGTCATAGCTGTCAACGTTTCCCTTTTTGTAAGGGAAATTCCCTCATTCCGAATAGGATTCCTCGCAAGAAAAGGGAAAAGTTGACAGCTATGGCCTGAGTTGGTTGCATATGTGAGTGGTTAGGCGGTGAGCCAGCAGAAGAGGTGTGGCTCAGGTGGCGGATAAGGCATTGGGTAGGATCCGTAGTCATGGAAGGAGGAGGAGAGTTGTAAGCCTCTGCCTTCCCCCTCGAAGAATTCAGGGTATCCCATTAAAGGGGTCCTTGGTTAGATACATAAGCCCAGGCAGGGACTGAGAGCCATAGCCTGGCACCATGGGCAGCGGGCTCTCTGCATGCCACCTGCGTTTCTTTTATTTGGGATGTTTCTGCTCCATCTGACCTATGTTGTAGCTCTGCAAAGGATGCAGATCAACTGATTTGGAGCCTTCTGCCAGCTCTACGGCAGCCTCCCCTTTCTCTCCTGTGCTTCTTATGTTTATGGAGTTCAGCAACTCCATAAACCTTGTTGTATCTTTGCTTAACACATTTCCTTTGAGTGCCGTGGCTCTTCCCTCTTGGGAATTAAGCAGCTTCTTCCACAAGTGCCACCCAATTTGACATGACATGTTTACAGCACGCACTCGCTGAGCCTTAATTTACAGGAAGTCTCTGCAAACGGGAAACTTTGCTAAACACTTCTTATTGAATGGATATCTCTCCATGCCTCGATCAATGACGCTTATTCTGTGGTTTAAGGGTAATCTTTGGGTTGCTCAGCAAACAAAACACCTGGCTTTTAAGTTACTAGGTAATATTTCATGACATGGAATGATCCTTACTCTCCTCACCCACACACCCCGTGCTTGGCTCGTTCATAAAACAGGCCAGTGATGGAAATCAATGAAAATGGCGAAAATAAAATGGATTAAAAAATTGATGGTCTCAGCAAAGGGCAAAGGAAAGGTGAGAATCTAGGAAGTTGTAAGTATTTATTACTACAGTATATGAGTGATATTTATGAATGTCGGTCAGTGGGTGCTCTCTCTGAATAAGAGGCGTCAATGTTTTAAGATTAAATGCAGAGAAAAGGTTAAAAGGGGGAGAAACAGCAGTTTTGGAAATAATTCCACCTTTTGAAAAATATAGTAAACATTCCAAGGAAGGGGAGGATGTAGTTATAGTATAATCTGGTTATACATCTGTTCTGAATACAGTGGTACCTCGGGTTACATACGCTTCAGGTTACAGACTCCGCTAACCCAGAAGTAGTACCTCAGGTTAAGAACTTTGCTTCAGGATGAGAACAGAAATCGTGCTCCAGTGGTGCGGCAGCAGTGGGAGCCCCCATTAGCTAAAGTGGTGCTTCAGGTTAAGACAGTTTCAGGTTAAGAACAGACCTCTGGAACGAATTAAGTACTTAACCCTAGGTACCACTGTACATGTTAAAAATAAACTAGTTTTCAGCGTAGGCCAAGGTGTTGTAATCGGGATGTAGGGATCAAGGCTGCTAGAAAGTGTTTACAGTGAACAATTCTGAATGGTCAAAGGTTGTCAGGTATGTATAGTGATGGTGACATGATGAATTTGGTAAACCTATGTCCCACTCTGCCCACCGGAGTTCGTGACAGGCTTTGCTGTGAGTAAGTTAAAACAAGCAACCAACGCCAGGTGCCAGAAGAGATGAGGTCAGAAACATACCAAAGTGAGGCTCCTAATATGAGACCCAGTAGCTTAAGAAGCAAGTAGCCTATAAAGCAATGAGCCACTGTGCTACTAGACCAGGTTGAAAGTCTTGCTGTTGACATATAAAGCCCTGAGCAACTTGGGACCAGGTTGCACCTCCTATTGTACAACCAGATACACGTTAATCCTCCAAAAATACACTCATTGTAGTGCTGTATCCTCTTGAGATTTGCCATATGCCCACTAAGACCACACACTCATTTTTTTTACACAGGATTTTTGTGTGGGGTAGGCCAGCTATGTTGAGATATTAATCTGATCTATCAGTTTGTGATGTGTTTCATTCTCATTTTATCAGTGTAATATTATTGTTGAATTTATACTGTCCACTGCCACGTAAGCATATAAAGGGCAGATGCTGTCATTCTAAAGGCCTTGCACCGGAGGCTTAGTTTAGTAAGAATCGAGTATATACTTCCAGAGTTAACACTAAACACATTACTTCTGGTAAATGAGCCACCATAGACACTAGAGGGCTGTGAAAATTTGTGTCCCAGGATTTTCAGACTCGTCTACCCATGTACTATCTGAAACCAAAGGGGTGCATTGGTTGCCAGATGTGAGATTTTTTCAGCTCTCCTACCCCACTACAACACCTAGGTAGATCTTCATCTTCTTTGGTGATCACTCGTAGTTGAATAAAATTGTCTTCCACGAACATGGTTTTAACAGTGAGTCCCTAAGTGACTGTGGAGGCCAATTCTGGATAGATCTACCTGGGTAGATAACATAGTATCAACAATGGAAGGGAATATTCACTGGTGAAGTGGGAAGATGGGGGCTCAGAAAAATGGTAATTTTTGGAGATGGGATTGGAATTCATTTGGGATGTTAGAATTTACATGACTGCCAAATCAAAACTCCATATTCAGAGGATGAAAAACAGGAGAGTGTTGATTTCCATGCCATGCTTGTAAGCTTCGTGAAAACATCTGGCTAGCTGTTGTTGGGAAATGAAAGCTGGATGAGATAGATATTGATCAAGCAGAGCAGATTCTTGGTGACTTTTGTTTGCAAGAGGGGGGAAAGTAGGGTTGTTTCCAATGTAAGTTAAAGTCACTTAGTGGTATCCTTGTTGCACTAGTTTTCATGCAACAGAAAACTCAAGTGTATTACCAAAGACTGTTGCGCAACAAGATTGCACAAGAATCAGCCATGCAACCAGCTTCCACTAGCACAACTGTTTCACAAACTTTTCATTGTGTCACCTGCTAGCTTAAGGGCTCTGAAATTAAATGCTTCTACTGTGACATCATCCTGCCAACCTAGCAGTTCGAAAGCACATCAAAGTGCAAGTAGATAAATAGGTACCATTCCAGCGGGAAGGTAAACGGCATTTCCGTGCACTGCTCTGGTTCGCCAGAAGTGGCTTAGTCATGCTAGCCACATGACCCAGAAGCTGTACGCCGGCTCCCTCGGCCAGTAAAGCAAGATGAGCGTCGCAACCCCAGAGTCGGTCACGACTGGACCTAATGGTCAGGGGCCCCTTTACCTTTACCTTCCTGTGACATAAAGACTGCAGTGTATGTAAAAACAAAGCACATACAGTTAGGTGTCAACACAGGCATTTTCTGCCACGAGAGAGAAAACAAGGACTTTGCTAAATTTTTATTTGTATTTTGTAAAGACCATTCTCCTCAAGACTTGAACATATGCCCAATCTCTCGTGCAAAATTCCTGGGCTTCCTGTATTTCAGAATGAAGATGAAAAATTAATCACTGGAAGCCGAATGACATGGCTTTCTCTTCACATCTCTCCTCTGAGGTGCTGAGTGCCTGAAACTGTCGGTTTTAGCCAAGAGGCACAGTCCTGTTAGCAGTTTGGTTTAGGTTCACTTCTCATCACAAGTCTAATGAACTCATTCAAACTGTGCAAGCCTGAGTGATCTGGACAGGTGAGGGTTGACAACTATCCTTGGCAGAACTCCCATGACATGGATACAGCTTAACAGCTGTGGCGTTCTTATTTTTAGAAATTGAGCATTGCAGAGAAAAAGAAAAGCCCCGTTCTTCCAGAACCCACAGTGCTGACCATCCCAAACGCTTTGCAATACTCATTCCTTTGCAGAGTGCTGTTTTCTATTTGAATAACCTATTCTATGTGAACATCACTATCCATAAATGCAGATTCTGAAACAACCCTTCCATACAATCCAATCTGTTTCCCTGTTTTTTGGTACCTGATCCCGCTAAACCAGATGCACTCCCGAGGATTGGGGGAACCCTTGGAACAGATTTAGGGGTCACCAGTGCTTCCCCCCCCAAAAAATGTTTGGGGTACTCTCATTTTGACTCAAGAGAATCACCATTTTATCAGGAAAAATAAATACAGTAAATGGACAAAAGTACAAAGAACATGCATTACCTCAGATGTCGTCCTTTCAAAAACCATGAATTTATAAACACCACACATCCACATTCCACACTGCTTCACACATTAAACGCTCGCTTCTGTCTGAGACGCAGGAAACAACGTGACAGGAAATGAGGCCGCCATCGGGGGTAGCAATGGAACTGATGATTCATCATGCTGTCCAACGGAACTGACGATTCACCGTGCAAGAGAAGGAACTATTTATTTTTTTTAAAAAATAGTTTCTTCTCCCGTTAGATTCACAAAATGTTTGTGGGTATGAAAGCACTGGGGGTCACAGAGGGAGAGCAGAAGGTGGGGAAGTTTCATTGGTTAACTAAAAGCCCTTGCACTAGTGAAATTGTTCAGTTGGATACATCCCCAGGTGTTTGCTCAAAGGTTATATATATATGTAATACATTTAAATAACATTTAAATGACACCCTCAATAAGAATCCTGGGAACCAGGACAACCTGCCCATGAGGTAGCCTGAAGCAATTGCCTTGGGGGCGCCCTGCCCCCCACTACTGGGGTTGCACAGCTTCTGATAAGATCTTGTGAGAGCTCCACAAAATCTCACAAGATGTAGCCTGAAGCTGCCACCACACAACCCCGGTGAGTAAGGCTTCAATGGGGTGGAGGGGAGGAGGGTAGTAGCACCTCAGGCAGTGAAATGGGACAGGTCATCCCTGCTGGGAACCGTAGTTTAAGGGTGTTGGGAACTGTAGCTCTATCAAGAGGTAAACTACAGCTCCTGGAGTGGGTGTGCTTTAAATGTATGGTACGTATGCATCCCTGGTTATGTTCTCCCCAATTTTTCCTCTGAAGAAAGTCTCCCACCGATATCAGTGGGATTTACTTCCAAGTAAGCATGCATATGACTACAGCCTTGTGATCCTAACAATAAACAAGAAATAGAAGAACATGGAATAGTGGCGATTATAGGACAATAAGTATGCAAATACGCAGAGTCTAAGATAACATTTGGAAACAACGGAAGTTCTAAAAAAAGGCAAAATGAGAGCTGAAAACGGAAATGAGGAGAAAATTAGGAAAAGGGCAGAAGGGAAAGACAGCGGACAATTTCAAATAGGAAATGGGAAGACTTATGACTATTTGGCAGGGGAATATATCAGATGTAAGAAGTTAGGAGAAAAAAATATGAAGATGGTTGGCTGAAAAAAATGAAATCCCAGACCTAACAATAACAACCCTAAACCTCTTTAGCCCATTCTCTGGAAGAGTAAGGAGTTTGGAGGGGAGTTGATTTTCCCCAGGTGGGGAACTGCTGGCAGGATCCTAGATTCTTACAACTCTTGCTCACAGCTTTGGCTCTGGAAAATTTATGTGGGCAACCGGTTATCACGTAACATCTCCATTTGTGTGCACGTGTGCCGTGTTTAAAGAGGGGTCCCCCTGAGCACAAAATGTTGCAGTGAAAGAGACTCTAAAGGCCAGTGTAATGGCTGTTCTCTTTGTAATAGTTCCTAATCATTCTCACAATGACTCATAAAGCAGTCTGCTAATGTTCCCAATTACTACAGAAAGAGGACTGAGTCTGAGGGAGGAATGTATGGTAACTTCCTAAGCGAGTTTACACCTGAACTGAGAGATTAACCCTAACCTTGCATGTGAAGTTGCCTTATTCTGAGTCAATCCACTGGTCTATCTAGCTCAACATCACAATAACTATCAGAAACTCTCTACAACCTAAGGCAGAGTCTTTCCCAGCACCTGCTACAGCAGCTGTGGCCCTACAGATGTTACTGATCTGCAACTGTCGTAATCCTGGGCCTTGTTTACTAGGGCTGATGGGAGTTGTAGTTCAGCAACTTCTAGAGGGCTACGGGTTCCCCATTCCTGTACCACAGGATCCTTTAACTGGAGATAGAACCTAAGGTTCAGTGCATGCAAACATGTGTTCTACCACTAAATTAAACCCTTTTTCCAGATTACAACCCCAAAACACTGACCACTACACGGAACTTTCCTTAATGCACATGGTATATGATGAAAATATTCACTTTACCAAGGGATGGTTGAATCTGTCAATTTCAGTTTCCTTCAGCTGCTCGTTTTACCAATCTTCAGTTCTCCCCATTTCCACATCAGTTTGCAATTTTGCAATATACAAAAATCCCCATGTAAATTCATTAACATTCTAGTGTGAATTTACACATTTTTTTTGCAAAGCATTTCTCCAAATGGTAACACATTTTAGTATATCTTCACTATGGCATGAATTAATAGGCATGCTTTGCCCCAATATATTCGTCTTCCATACATTGCTTAGTTGGAAAACTGTAATGAAAAATTTGGAGAAGTGTGAGTTTTTAAATGTGGCTGTTTCCATTCTCGTAGTGTTTTGGAGAGTGAACTGGGTAGGTTCCCCTAACAAGTGCAAATGGAATCAAATTTATTCCTTGACGGTACTAAAGAAATGTGCATCTATAACTGAAATGTTCTTTCACTGAATAAAAGACAATCATTTCAATATTTTTTGGGAGCAAGACCACTAGAGTTTTGGTTCCCTCACCTAACTGAAGAATATTGGGTTGGATCCAACATTGCAGGCATAGGCAAACTCCGGCCCTCCAGTTGTTTTGAGACTACAATTCACACCATCCCTGACCACTGGTCCTCTTATCTAGAGATGATGGGAGTTGTAGTTCCAAAACATCTGGAGGGCCGGAGTTTGCCTATGCCTGTGATATCGTATCCAATATTTTCAGGGCAGACCCATCGAAATGAATGGCCTTGACTAGCACACGTCTATTGATTTTAATAGGTCTATTCTGAATATGGCAATTGGTTCTAATCCTGGCGTCCAAGTCAACAAGACGTGGGCTGCGGAGAACTCAACCACCATCCCATGCAGAAATCTGCATACTTAACTAATCAAGATGCAGTGCACCATCCTGGATCTTAGAGAATGCAATTTGGAGGGGTTGTTGTTTAGGGACGCGGGTGGCGCTGTGGGTTAAAGCCTCAGCGCCTAGGGCTTGCCGATCGAAAGGTCGGCCGTTCGAATCCCCGTGGCGGGGTGCGCTCCCGTTGCTCGGTCCCAGCGCCTGCCAACCTAGCAGTTCGAAAGCACTCTCGGGTGCAAGTAGATAAATAGGGACCGCTTACTAGCGGGAAGGTAAACGGCGTTTCCGTGTGCGGCTCTGGCTCGCCAGATGCAGCTTGTCATGCTGGCCACGTGACCCGGAAGTGTCTCCAGACAGCGCTGGCCCTCGGCCTCTTTGAGTGAGATGGGCGCACAACCCTAGAGTCTGTCAAGACTGGCCCGTACGGGCAGGGGTACCTTTACCTTTAACTAATCAAAGCTGCTGCAGTTTGATAGTATTTAACCGGTGGAATGATTCAGCAGGAATAAAGCAGGGGAGAGGTTCTGCACGTAACAACATTTACAACCTGGAAATGAGTAATAAAAACTTAGCAGTTATAAAGAGTGGCACAAATGCTCACTGTCTAAAGGTCAGCCCAGCCCTGTGATCTTGAAAGAAATGTACTTTTCTGCTCTGGGTGACCGGACCATGCACTCCATCGAATAATGCAGTGCTTCTTTTCTAAAAAAAAAAAATTTAGGGGTACTCTCATTTTCCTACTCATATTGAAATACTGCCCCTCAATGAGGCCAAACTTAGATTCACAAAATGTTTAGGGGAATGTGTACCTCTGCGTCCCCCCAGAAAAAAGCACTGTAATAATGGAACAGGATCGTGTATCTGACAGAATCTATCCAATAAAAAAAGGAAGTAAAATAAGGTTCAACCATCTGCTTAGCCTCTGTTGGGTGATCTTGGGTTTCTCTCTCTCTCTCTCTCTCTCTGACCGACTGACTTATCCCACAAGGTTATTATGGGTGGGGAAGCCATGTATTTCACCCCAATTTCCTTGGAAATAAAGCTGAGATACAAATGTAATAAATGAATGATTAGATGAGCGAGATCCAGGACCAACAAGAGCAGGTGGTGGGTCTGTTCTAAGTATCTTAAGATCCACAAGCGTAAATCATACCCTCCAACATTTCTCCGATGAAAATAGGGACATCCTATTCCATTCCTCTTCCTTTCCATTCCTCCTTCCTCCTCCTCCTCTTTGTGGTATATTGAACGTGGTCACCAAACAAGACAAGGAAACCTGGATATAAGGATAACCCTTTTATTTGTAACGCGTTTGCAAAGGCGGGCCCCCGCACTCAAGAGTACGAAGAGAGGCCCCGAGCAAGCCTCGGATCCTGACTTTTGTTCCTATTGCTGCCGCCCCTCCTTTAGAGGCTTGGCTTACAATCTACCTATTGCAATTTAACACGATTCTAATACATAGACCAATCTACACTCATTATCCGAGTTTTACCTAATATGGGAGCTGTGCATTTTGAAGCTTCTTGTGGTCTTTGTGGTCTAACTGACAGGAAGCACGCGCAAGCTGCTGACTCTGCCTGCATACATGGTCTTCTGTAAATTTCCACTGGATTTTGAGGCACAATTGATTACTCCTTCTCACAATCCCCCCCTCTTGTTGTATCCTGCCTCAAATTCACATAACAATTCCCAATGTTCTCCTTCTTCGCCCTCCGTAGGCACAGGGGCATACCGCATGGACATTAGCTGGGTTTGGACCTGCCTTTGCGCTAGTAGAGAAAGAGAATTATTGATTGCCCTTACAAATATGGGCAAAACACATGGAATTAACACACACCCAGCAGCTATGAGTCCAATAAGGGCCACTATTGCCTGTAGCCCGGGCAATTTGGGAAACCAAGATCTAAACATGTCCTTGAAGTTCAACCCCTCCCATGTTTGTACCGGGACATGTGCTAGCCTAATCATGCGATCTGCTATATCCTTAACTACTTTTCCACTATCATCTATTTCAATACAACAATTAGTCAGGTTAAATTTACCACAAACCCCTCCTTCCTTGGCCAATAAATAATCGAGCGCTAATCTATTTTGCATAATATAAGTGCGGCTCTTGGCACTTTCTTTAGCCAGTTTAGTTAAAGCAGAAGCAGTTTCATTAGTAATTATCTCTACCACAGCTTGTAAGCGTATTATTCGGTTTAGCAAATAAATAGGATCCCGTCCGAATGACCCTGCAGTCCCATCATTAGCCCATGTCGCTGGCCCATAATACTGTATTATTCGTTCCGGGGGCCATTCGGTGTCTTTCCAATTCCCTATATGAATAGCCCGCTTTTTCCTGGGCCCTATTTCATCATAGACAGGCATTCCCAATTTGGATTTTACTTCTAAGGGGAGCAAGAAAAAGCTAGGCCGCAAGGTGGCCAACACGCATGAGCCTGTCCATTTTAAAGGGAGCCGGTTATATGCATAGGACCCACATGCCCAATAAAATCCATCTGGGGTTGTCCATTCTAAAATGGTATTTTGGGGGTCCTGCAGAAAGGTCATATTAGTCATGTTGGCTAAAGGTGAGGGCCACTTTTTGGAGGAATTATCCGAGCTCCACCATTCTTTACTATTCCATTGCCCTAGGCAGGGCATATTCCCTACCCATGTTCCATTGGTGTCATTCCTTAGAAAGCATTCTGTTCCCACCAGCTGATTAGAGATCTGCCATATCTCATTTCCCAAATGGTGGTAGGTAAAATTCTTTTGGCTTTTATAGACCTCAGTATAGTTCACCTCATGGGCTACCCAGGGCCATTGATCCCCCATGTTGGTGCCCCCGCATACAAAACAATTCCTGACTGTTAGTTCTTTTGCAATTGTTTCGGCTAAGCTTAGAAACATGTTGTGAGCTTTAGGTGGAAGAGGGAGATGGTTGAGTTGTTGCATCTCCTCCTCGAACTCTTCGTAGACTGATAGGGGCTTTTTGGTGACTCTGGTAGTATGCACTTGGATGATTAAATAACCATAGGGGTCCTTACCTGTGCCCTCTATTCCCAATCCTAGGTATATGTGTCTCGGTGTGGTGGACACCGATTCCCTGGCCCATAAGCAGATAGGATTACATTCCCCCTTTTTACAATCTGTGGATGCGCCCCTCCTTGTGAGGTTTATCCCCTCAGGTCCTCTATATGTGGGCTTCGACTTGACCCCCTCTGTGTACCAATAATTCCATGCTCCACCCCCTGCTCCCACATTGGTCCCTCTTATCTGTTTGAACAAGTACTTCCTGTCCTGTAAATATGACTGTTCCCAGCTGTGGGACCCACATGTCACTCCTGCCTGGTTGTTCGGGCCTTGTCCCTTGGCTATAGCGGTGCATGCATCGAAACATACGTGGACTGCTTTCCCTCCCCTCGTTACATTGTGTGCTATGTACCCCTGCCTGTCTTGGGCTATAGAGAACATTTTCTTCCTTTCCCCCCCTTTGTTTGCAGTTCCCCCTTTGTATCCATATACATATATACTTGAAGTGATCGGCCCCACCACCAGAGGTTCATAGCATTCTGTCTTATTTTCTTTGGTCTGACACCTATAATACTGAGTTTGATTATATATACACGGTCTTAATTGTGTGAGGCACTCCGGGGCCACATTGTAATACATTAAAGTCCTGGTGACTTTATTCCCTGTCTTTGTGGTCTGAATACACTCTGTACATTCCTGGTCCTGGGTGCCCGAACAAATCCGGGCAATGCCCAGACCCAGGAAAAGGAGCATTAACCCTCTCATGGCTCAGGGAAAATGTCTCGGATCTGGCGTTTTCCTCAAATATCTCAAGGCTAGAGTCACCGTGGGGGTCTCTAGTAACTCACAATGGACCACCCCCTGCAGAGTGACTCTACAATATTGAATTATTATGTCCTCTACAAAGACTATAGAGCATTCTTCAGTACAATGCACGCAACAAACACATGCTTCACAGTGAGCGCAGCAACAACATTCGTAGAAACACTTGCAAGTACAAAATAAACACATCAGGAAAGCATTCACTGTCCTTAATCTCCTCCCTGGTTCCTGGTCCCTGATCTGGTGAGTTTCACCTTCAACGGATTGTCTGGGCTCGGTGTTGCCGTCCAACTCTCAGGCGGGGCCCTTTTTACCCGGTGATAGTGAGTCCATCCGTGTTCTCAGGTCCGTACTGCTGACTCAGTGGTGAGCAGGACCTGGAAAGGACCATTCCAACTCGGGCTGAGTTTCTCCGCCTTCCACGTTTTGATCAGGACCAAGTCGCCAGGCTGGAAAAGGTGTTGTTGTTCCAACAACGGGGGTCTTTGTGCCAAGACTCCCTGCCTATGGAGAGATAATAAGGACTGGGACAGTGACTGCAAATATTTCCTCAGAAACAAGTCTTTGAATACTATCTGGGGGTTCCCCAGCTGTGTCAGGTAAGGCCGTCCCATCATCATCTCAAAAGGGGACAATCCCGTGTCCTTCCTAGGAGCTACCCGCATTCGCAACAAAGCCAGGGATAGATTTTTCGTCCAAGGTAGTCCATTTTCCAAGTATAATTTAGTCAAATGTTTTTTAATTTCTGCGTTTGCACGCTCCACCTTCCCGCTACTTTCGGGGTGCCAAGGAGTATGAAAGTCCCATTTTATTCCTACCAACCCCATGACTTCCTGCAGCACCTTTTGGGTGAAATGAGTCCCTCGGTCTGAGTCCAATGTCTCGATCATTCCATACCTAGGAATGAGGCTTTCTAGTATGTTTTTGGTGACTACTTGAGCTGTGGCCTTTCTACTGGGGTATGCTTCCACCCATCCCGTCAGGTGGTCTTTGAAGACCAATAAGTACTTCTGCCCTCCCCTCTCCGGTAATTCAGTGAAGTCTACTTGCACTCGTTGAAAAGGCCATACTGCGAGGGGTCTCCCCCCTCTTTCTGTCTTCTTTGCCCGCGTTTTATTAACCTTCTGACAAATTAAACATTTCCAGGCGATGGCATGAGCCATTGGCCACATGTCACGGCTCCAATACAGGGGCTTAACTAGGTTAATCATTCCTTCAGTCCCAAAATGTCCACTCTCGTGCACTTTCTCCAAGATTCCCATCATAGTTGTTTTGGGGAGTACCATTTGTCCCTCTGGGGTCTCCCAACCACCCTCCTTTTCTTTCCATCCTTCTTTGACCATGTATTCTTTCTCTCTGGGGGTGAATACTAATTTGGCCGTGTCTAATGGGGTCAAAACGGGGACCCGGAGAGCACATTGTTGGATGATTTCCTCATTTGGTGTACCCTCCGCCGCTTCCTTTGCCCTTAGGTCCGCCCATGCATTTCCCATCTCTTCCGGGCTTTTCCCGCGTGTATGTGCCGATATGTGTACCACGGCTATCCTTCGGGGTCCGCATAGGGCATCTAACAGACGTTCAAGGAGCATCATGTGTTCTATCTGCTTTCCATCTGCCCTAATATATCCTCTCTCTCTCCATGTTCTACCAAAGGTGTGTACTACTCCCCAAGCATACCGTGAATCTGTCCAAATGGTTACTTCCAGACCTATCCCCAACTCCAAGGCTCGGGTCAGTGCCATTATTTCACATTTCTGGGCTGACCAGGTGTTTGGGAGGGCCCCACTTTCTATCGTGTCTCCATTTTCCAGCACTACAGCATATCCTGACCTCCTCTTTCCCTCTTTCACATAGCTGGATCCATCTACAAACCACCGTTCTCCATCGGGGAGAGGTGTTTCCATCAGGTCTTCCCTGACTTTCGCCATTAGCTGTATGTCATTTAGGCAATCATGCTCATCTAATTCCCACTCCTTCCTTTCTCCCCTCAGGAACTCAGCGGGGTTCAAATTCCTGTCTGTTCCTATGGTGATGTCAGAACCAGTTCTCAATATACCTTCATATTTTACAAGGCGGCCGTCAGTCATCCAGGTGGACGCGGCCCCTGTCATAACTGAATTAATCTGATGGGGGCTGTGTACTATTAGGGCTCCCCCAAAGGTCAATTTCCTGCTCTCAACCACTAATTCTGCAGCGGCCGCCACCGACTGGATGCATGAGGGCCAGGCCCGTACTACTGGTTCTAAAGTCTTGCTCAAGTATGCAACGGGTTGATATCGCCCACCTCTCTTTTGGGCCAAGACCCCTACAGCGGTTTGGGAAGTTGTGGTGACATACAGGTGAAATGGCTGTTGGAGGTTGGGTAGGGCTAATACCGGTGCCTCAATCAGAGTCCGCTTTATCTCTTCCCAATGTTTTTGATCTTCCTTGTCCCATTCCACTTCCTCCTTCCCCATGAGTTTCTTATTCAGAAATTGTGTCAGCTTGGCGTACTGGTCTATCCATAGCCTGCAATATCCCAACAACCCCAACATCCTCCTGACATCGGTTTTGCTTTTAGGGGGTTTTAATTCTAGAATCCCCTTAACTCGCTCAGGATCTAATTTCCTGGTTCCCCCTTCTAGAATGTGGCCTAAATACTTAACTTTCCGCTCCGTAAACTGGAGCTTCTCTTTAGACACTTTCACACCCAGTGCTCCCAACCAGTTCAAGAGTCTGATCGAGTCCTGTTTGACCTCTTTTTCCTTCTCCCCTATCAATAATAAATCATCAAAATACTGCAAAAGACGGTTGGGACCCTGGGTCTGAAAATCCGCCAGCTTTTCCCCTATCGCTTGGCCAAACAAAAGAGGGCTCTCGGTGTATCCCTGGGGTAACACTGTCCATCGATATTGCTGTTTCCGCCCAGTATGGGCGTCCTCCCACTCAAAAGCAAATAGGTCCCTACTGTCTTCATCAAGAGGGCACGTCCAAAAGGCATCTTTTAGGTCTATGACCGTGTACCACCGTGTGCTGGGTGGTATTCGGCTCAACATGGTGTAGGGGTCCGGGACCACCGGGAAACGGGGCACTACTATGCTGTTTATATTTCTCAGGTCCTCCACCATCCGATATTTCCCATCTTTCTTTTGTACTGCCAAAATCGGGGAATTAAAAGGGGACATTGTTGATTCCAAAAGGCCCTGTTGTATCAGTCCTTCCACCACTGGTTGCAACCCTAATCTCCCTTTTCTCTTCATTGGGTATTGTGGGGTCCACAAATGGGTGATCCCTGGTTTGACAGTAATCCTAATGGGACTTATATCTAATCTTCCAACAGTTCGCCCATCCGCCCATACCCCGGGGTTTATCTGTTCTTCATCCTCCTCTCTCAGAACATACATAGGGGTTCCAGCATTTAAATCCATCAATTGGAATCCTAACTGAACCATCAGGTCCCGTCCCAATAAATTTATTCCCGAATCTGGTATTAGCAATAGCGACCCCACCACCATTCTTTCTCCCCTTCTGATTTCAGTATTGTCTAGCTGAACAACTTCTTTTGGTTTCCCACTTACCCCTACGACTTTTAAATTGTGATCTGTTTTGTTCACCCCTTGTGGTAACATGCATACAGAGGACCGAGTGGCCCCCGAATCAACCAAGAAGACTAATGTCTTCTTAAAAGGACCCACACATAGGTTCACCAGTGGCTCATTCCGGGTCCTAGGGCCTGAGCCGGAGGACCCCTATTCGTCATATAGGCTGAAAAGCTCAGCCACACCCTCTTCTGACCCCCGATCCCCTGTCCGTGGGCCTGGTCTTCCCTCAGGAGGGTGAGTCACCGGAAGTTGGTCCCTAGGAGTACGACATTCTCGGGCATAATGTCCAGGTTTGTTGCATCGGTAGCAAATGAGTCCGGTGGGCCGGAAGCCTCCTCCTCTTCCCCCTCTTCCTCTGTAGTTCAGACCTCCCCTGGCCTGCCCCTGTCCGGTTTTGCTTGCCTGGGGACCCTCCCAAGCCTTCTGCAAGGTAGCTGCCATCATTTGGCACTTCTGTTTACTTTTTACTGCATCCCTATTGACGTAAACCTGCTGGGCAGCCCTCACTAATTCTGAGGTGGTGGCCTCTTGCCAATTCATCTTTTGTAACTTCTTTTGTATATCTGGCCAAGCCTTTGTCACAAATTGCATCTTTAAGAGACCATCGAAGGCCCCCGAGTCCGGGACTACACCTGAATATTTGGTCAGGTGTTCCCTGATCCTCTGGACGAAGTCCCCTGGGGACTCATCCCTCTGTTGGTGAACCTCAAAAGCCTTGGTCAGGTTAGTACTTTGAGGGACCGCCCGTTTGATTCCTTCTATTATTATGTCCTTCAAGTCCTTCAAGTGTGTTCGATGGCCTGGCTCATTAGGGTTCCAGGGGGGATCCCTCAGAGGGAATTTCTGCTCTCCTGCCACTACTGCCACCTGGTTATCCCCTGCCGCCTGGTCTGCCAGCTGCCTCTCGTCCCAATAAGTCATGGCTGCTCTCCTTATTAGTGCTTTCTCTTCAGGTGTAAATAAATGTCCTAAAATGTACATTAGTTCGGTATATGTGTATAGGTGGGGTCCCATCCACATCTGTAAGAGGTTCGCCACCTCCTGGCTATTTTCATGTAACTTGGGCAAAGTCTGCTTTAGTTCCCTAAGTTCCGAGGGTTTAATGGGACTCACCACGTATACCATAACTGGACGTCCCTGTGCATCAATACCCCCTGGGGTTTCACGGAGGGGGAAACTATCAATTGTCTTATCTTCCCTTCTTGGCCCAGCTGACTGGAAGGGCAGACTTTCCACATCTTTTACGAGTTGGCCCGCCTCCCTCTTCAAACGCGAATAACGGTTGTCGTTATAAGGGGGTGGAGATGGAGCAGACGGAGTGAGTGAAACGCCTGCCTCTCCCGACCACGAAGGGGCCAGCCACGAAGGGGACGACCTACACGACCTACGCCCAGGAGATGTACAGTCTGTTGAATCTTTACCAGTTTGTACTTCTCTGTCCCCCGGTCCCGCCTTTGGCGTGTCCGGAGGGGAAGAGGGATTTTCCGGGTTCACTGGGGCTACCGGGGCAGGAGCAGGGGGAGGTTGGGCTGAGGGTACTGTTCTCTCATCCTCCGAATCCTCCTCCTTTGTCCTTACCGGGTATTGTTTGGCCAAGGGAGGGGGGTCTGGTCCAAAAAACTTAACGTGGAACCAGACTTCCAAATAGGGTTTCTCACCCTCTTTCTTCTGCCTAATCAGATAGTACTGCAGTTGTTTCATCCAATATGTATCAGTCTCTCCTTCTGGGTTCCAATTATAACCTCCCTCAGGTCCTATTGGATATTGGGGCCAAACCACCCTGCAGAATTTAACCATCCTTACTTTGGTCAAGCCCCTAGTATACTGTCTCACCCCATCCTCATTCCATTCCAATAGGACCTGCCCTAAGGGACTATTCGGATCGATGGGATCCTGCTTTCCTCCATTAGACCCTTTTCTACACGTACTCTGTCCCTTGCCCATTGTTACAATGTCTCACAACCGCTCACTCACAGATTCACGCGGACTCGCCTGGCCGTTTCCCTCGCGGGACCACGGAACCGCAAGCTAATCCTCTCGTCAGGACTAGGTCCTGATCCACACTCACGCGTCCGTATGGAGCCTCTCTTTCACTCAGGAGACGAATCACTCACCCCCTCCTTCTTTCCAATCCCAAAGCTTACTCACCCAATGCAGTTCAGCGCCGTTTCCCACGACTAGTGAACAGGCGGGCGTCCCCGCTGGGTACTCACGGTCCCCGACCACGATATCTCTCCTTCTCAGTCTCGGATTCAGTTCCCTATATCAGGTTTCCGTCAATCAGCCCTCGTGAACCGTCACAGACACGCCCGAGTCGGGTTTCTCCGAAAAATCGGAGTGGCGCCTACCCGTTCACCGGGGGTCGCTGCACAGCTCGTCGAGGGCCCCACGTTGGAGCGCCAATTTGTGGTATATTGAACGTGGTCACCAAACAAGACAAGGAAACCTGGATATAAGGATAACCCTTTTATTTGTAACGCGTTTGCAAAGGCGGGCCCCCGCACTCAAGAGTACGAAGAGAGGCCCCGAGCAAGCCTCGGATCCTGACTTTTGTTCCTATTGCTGCCGCCCCTCCTTTAGAGGCTTGGCTTACAATCTACCTATTGCAATTTAACACGATTCTAATACATAGACCAATCTACACTCATTATCCGAGTTTTACCTAATATGGGAGCTGTGCATTTTGAAGCTTCTTGTGGTCTTTGTGGTCTAACTGACAGGAAGCACGCGCAAGCTGCTGACTCTGCCTGCATACATGGTCTTCTGTAAATTTCCACTGGATTTTGAGGCACAATTGATTACTCCTTCTCACATCTTCCTTCCTCCTCTTCCTCCTCTTCCTCCTTCCTCCTCCTCCTCCTCCTTCTTCCCCACCTGTCTGATCAGGTTGCCCAGGCATTCTGGGCAGCTTCCAACACATATAAAAACATAATAAAACATTAGACATTAATGTGGAAGCTATACAGGGCTGCCTTCGGATGGCTTGGGGGTCAGATAACTCCATACCTTCCAACATTTCTCTGATGAAAATAGGGACGTCCTAAGGAAACCGGGATGGCTTCTGTAAATCCAGGACTGTCCCTGAAAAATAGGGACACTTGGAGCGTCTGTCAGATGCCACCAGCTGTTGACACATGTCCCAGTGAACTGAGAGAATAGTTGTGACAGCCCCTCACTCACCTTCCCTGGGGTACTTATGGCCTCTGTGCCCTGAGGGAGAGACTGAAGGGACAACGCTCAGGCCAATGAAGCCAGGGAGCTCATGTCCATCAGCTCCTGAAGGGACCATCCGCTGGAGGACACTCTTGATCCAAAGATGCTTCCCTGCATGGTTTGCTGAGGGAGCAGGGCACAGCTGGTGCAGGAACTAGCTAGGCCTTGGCTCACAATCCTCCCAGTGCCTTGTATGTGGTTAGGTATTGAGTCCTCTGCTAAGGAACCTCAGAGGCAGAGGTGGAAGAAGAGGATCTCCATGAAGGATAATCTCTCTTTCATTCCACCAAGTACAACTAGAAAGCAGAAAGAGGAAAGTAGATTTGAGGAGCATCTAATAAGTAGAGGGACTGAACAACAGGGAAGGGAATGGGAGAGGCATTTACTGGCCGCTATAGATGGCACAGACTGCTTTCTTTTATTTTTTCCTTGTGTATCCCACATTAGCTTGACTTCTGTGTTTGGAGTAGAGGCTATATGTATAGCTAGTCGTGTGGAATGAAAACGTAGCACAGGACCTAATTCACCCGCTACTCTTACGTTCTCTTACGTACTCTTACGTTATAATAAACATAAATACTCAAGGCAAGAAGGGAATCCAGCCTCTTGGGCCCTAGTGCTAGGGCTTTTGTGGTGGGCAGGTGGGTGTCCTTGCACTTGCCCTTCTGTCCTTTCTGCCCTAAGTTCATCCTTAATGAAACTCCACTCTTTGCTAACTTCATGTCACTGTTGAATTTAATAGTAGAGGGCCTTCCTTCCTCTCTGGGGTGTTGTTAGCTTCACTTCATTAATGCTTATAAGCAGTTCTAGGTCCTTGGTTGAGAGATGCTGCAAGTGCGTTCTGCATTAATAATTAGGGCAAGCCCTGATGAAGCACAACAACAGAGGAGGAACTAGTGGAGATCCCAGAAGAGGGAGAGGAACTATTATTATTATTATTATTATTATTATTATTATTATTATTATTATTGAATTATGTTCCATACACAAACAATAAGAACAAAACTTACAGTCATCAAACAGATTAAGTAAATAAAAGAAGAATAAAAAATGAATAAGGAAAAGTAAAATAATATAGAAGCAGAAAAAAGAAAGGAGAAATATGAAAGAGAAGAAAAGGAGAAAAAAAGAACGTGTTTGTGTGATAACAGTAAATCATTCATTGTTAGACTAATATTTTACAAACAGATTCTTAAATTAAAACACAGAGAACTACATACAAAGCTACCTAAGGTAAAGGTAAAGGGACCCCTGACCGTTAGGTCCAGTCACGGACAACTCTGGGGTTGTGGTGCTCATCTCGCTTTATTGGCCGAGGGAGACGGCGTACAGCTTCCGGGTCATGTGGCCAGCATGACTAAGCCGCTTCTGGTGAACCAGAGCAGCGCACAGAAACACCTTTTACCTTCCTGGCGGAGCAGTACCTATTTATCTACTTGCACTTTGAGGTTCTTTCGAACTGCTAGGTTGCCGAGCAATGAGAGCTCATCCCATCATGGGGATTCGAACAGCTGACCTTCTGATTGGCAAGCCCAAGAGACTCAGTGGTTTAGACCACAGCACCACCCGCAAATAAAGGCTTCCACCTTTCATTGTTCTTAGTAAATATACTTTCCTGTACCTCAATTGGTTCCTCAACTTAGTATCAGGACACTATTGCTTTTGCAGTGTAATTCTAGGCACAACCAGATCTTAGGTGCTGAACCTTGATTCATCAGGTAGTTACTTAAATGATCCCATTCTTTCTTAACTATTGTATTAGATTTGTGTCTTCATACATCTGTTAGCTTTGTGAGTTCCAAGCACTTGGTCAGCTTGCATAACCATTCTTCTTTGGTAGGTATATGACCTTCTTTCCAATATTTAGCCACCAAGACCCTTGACGCCGATGTCGCATAAAGGAATACTCTTATTTTATCTTTAGGGATATTAATTGTCATGATTCCCAAAAGGAATGGTTCCGGTTTTTTGCAGAATGTGATTTTCAGTAACTTTTTTATTTGAGGGAGAAGAACTATTGTTGTTGTGTGAGCTGAGAGAGAGCCATTGAACAAGGCTTAGACAGCGCAGAGTGGGCACCCCCAAACTCGGCCCTCCAGATGTTTTGGGACTACAACCCCCATCGTCCATGACCACTGGCCCTGTTAGCTAGGGATGATGGGAGTTTTGGTCCCAAAACATCTGGAGGGCCGAGTTTGGGGGTGCCTGGCGTAGAGATTTGAGACTCACAGGTTAACATCTTTAGGGGCCACAGGGCAGCTGACACAGTGGCCCACACTGCTCTCGCCTTCCGACTCCTCAGCCACTGCTCCCTGCCCTCAAGAATCTGTCACCAGAAGTGGCCATCTCACTTTGCCTAATGGCAGGGCCGGCTGAAGCAACGGGTCTGCCAGATTGAAAGCATGCCAGTATGAAATGCTGCTGGAACTTGCTGCGGTAATTCTGTCATTGTCATGCAGTTCAGTTCGGGAGAGTCAAATCTCTAAGGAACCACCTAGCCTTTGTGGAATGAGCAACAGAGAGAATTTCAGTTGCATGCCTAAAGGCAATGACTGAAAACCTGGTAAAGATCAATCCAGACAGTTTTCTATCCCTAGCACCCACTCACCCACCCACTGTAATGTACAAAGGCACTTGATGAATATTACAACAACAGAAAGCTTCTGCCCCCTCCCACACACAGAAAGGATCTGGCTCAATGAATGGAAAAATGGGATTCCTTTTAGTTAAGGCCTCCATGTTTTTCAGGGTGTGAGGGTGTATTCTCCCCTCCCTCCACCCACCAGCCACTAATAGAACATCTACTGAATTAAATACATTCCTAAAATGCACCGAGAGCAAGCCGGAATAGCTTTCTATTTTATCACTCAGCCTAGCCAATTTGTTCTCACGGGGATGGGGGGTTCTTGCAATAAAAACAGCCTGTGTCCTTTGTGCTTTGAACCAGCATCCTCAGTAAAAAAACTACAGAATTATGATATGTACATGTAACCTCTCCCTCTCCCCCCCACACCCATGTTTTATGGGTGCCAGGGCCACAAGTCCTGAATAGGTGCTTTCTGGGATGTCTTGTGCCCCATCAAGAAATTAAGGCTGCAGACACACTATACCTTTAAAACACATCCAAAGCACATTCTTTCCCTCAAAGAATTCTGGGCACTGTAGTCTGTGAAGGGTTGTTGGGAATCATGTCTCTGTGAGTGGTAAACTACAGTGCCCAGAATCCTTTGTGCTTTAAAGTTATAGGATGTATGTATGTAGCATAGGTGAACAGGAGTATATTCTAGGGTACAGTGGTACCTCAGGTTACATACGCTTCAGGTTACAGACTCCGTTAACCCAGAAATAGTACCTCGGGTAAAGAACTTTGCTTCAGGATGAGAACAGAAATCATGCCCCTGTGGCGCGGTGGCAGCGGGAGGCCCCATTAGCTAAAGTGGTGCTTCAGGTTAAGAACAGTTTCAGGTTAAGAACGGACCTCCGGAACGAATTAAGTACTTAACCCGAGGTACTACTGTATTCCATTTTACAGAGGACTGTCCTCCACTTGAAGGGCTGTCTGGGCAGATGTCAGGGACTAGCAGGGCTCTGTCAAGTGGGTGTCGGAGGCAGGGGACCCAGGAGAGAGAGCCAGTGATTTTTATGGAGTTTTGTGGCACTCGTGAGGCAGGACCCAGGGCTGGAGGAAGGGGAAGAGTATGAGGGGTTAGAGGCAGTGAGTTAGGAGTGAACTGAAAGTAAATCAAACCGTGTAAACTGCAGTTAACACTTTATTAGCAAAAGCATAAACTGCACAGACTTAGCACAGCAACTTGTCCCTGGTAGGTCCTCCCCCATGCTGAGACTGAAGGTCCCCACCTCACCACAGCTGCCTCAGTCCCCTTCTCTCCAGGGTTTTCCCCAAGCAATCGGAGACTGTGCCTGTGGGCAGCCAACCTCACCTCCGCTCTTCTCATGCCTCTCCTGGTTCTCAGCGACCAAGGGAGAGGGGAGCTTGTTGCAGCAGGAGGGAAAGATTGTTAGGATAATTAGTCCGGTGCTGCCAGTAAATCTTCCCAGATTGATTTATGGCTACTCAGTCCGGCACGCTTCCGTTGCGTGAACTCTGCTTCACTCCTACAGCAGTAAAACACCTTAGCAGAATAAGCGCAGCATACGTGTGATAAAGGCTTAAATTAAACGAAGGCAGATTCTTTCCTTAAAGTCTTTTATTGCTCCGATAACATTGGCAAAAATCCATCAGAGTTCAGCTCCATCTCTGCCAGCTCCTCTCACCGAGCGAGCTGCTGACACACTGACACTTTCGCTTTCACAGCACACAAAGAACATTCCAGTCATTTCCTGGCAGACGTCCCAGGAAATCCCTCCCCTTTAGAGCCGAGGCACAGCAGTCTAACTCATTACTGCTCCCAACACCCCCTCTTGCCTCGGATCGGAGGGTAGAATCGACCCTTGGTCGTTCCAAACCTAAACCTACGCAAAACTCTCCATGTCTCTGGAAGGAGAGTGGCTTCGTTAAGCCATCAGCTAGGTTCTTCGCAGAGGGACAATACTTCAGTGCTACTAATCCCTCTTGAACGCTTTGACACACATTCCGAACTCTCAGTGCTTCACAAGCTACAAGCGTTCTCTGAGCCTTTGCTCTACACTGTGGTTGCCCAGTCTCTGTGGGTTTCAAACGGTAAACCCACCTGCAACCTACTGCCTGTTTGCCTGGTGGCAATTCAGTGAGTGAAAACACACCTAGATCCTTCATGGACTTCAACTCTTTGTCCATTGCCTTGTGCCACTCAGCTGCTTCTTCCTCAGGTAAACTCTGAATATCCTCAAAGGACTCAGGTTCACATCTAGCTGAACCTACCCAGACACCTGAAGCCTCATACCGATCAGGAGGTCTCCTTGTCCTCGCTGATCTCCTCAGTGTGACCCTTGGTGACACTGCTTCTTCTTCCTCAACCTCAGCATCTTCCCCCTCTGACCTGCTGCGCCTTTTGGGCTTCACAGCTGGCTCAACGGGTGAAGAAGGCTCACTCTTTGGTTCAAGCTTGACTCTTGTCAGAGGAGGTGTTGTAGGTTCCCCCCTCTGAGGGAGTCTAAGTTGTCCCTGTCTTGGACTTTGTTGCTCTGGACCTTGGTCCCTTGCAACCACTTCATCATCCTCCTCTTCAGCGTCTGAGTCATAGGACTGTTGCATAACCACCTCTGGGTTTGCGTGCAGACGCTCCCAGCCTGCTTGCTCACAAAACTCTGCACTATTACTCACAACCAGTCTTGACTGATCACCACTGGGGTACGCAAACCTCCAGGCCTTTGAGCCAGGTTCATACCCTACAAAGATCATTTTCTTTGCTCTTGGCTCGCCTTTTCTGCGTAGAGCCTTTGGAATAAGCACCCAGGCTTCACAACCAAACACACGGAAGTAATTAACCTTGGGCTTTTTTCCATGCAGTAAGAAATACGGTGTATTTCCCACACTAGAGTTGTACACTCTGTTCTGTGTATGTACCACATACTTCCAAGCTTCAGACCAGAACTTTTGGGGTAGCCCAGAATCCCACAGGATTGCAGAAACTGCCTCTTGCACTGTCCTGTTTTTCCTCTCTGCCACACCATTCTGTTGCGGAGAGTAAGGAGCAGTGAGTCTGTGGCTAATCCCCTGTTCCCTGAAAAAGTCTTGCAGAGCGGATCCAGTGAATTCCGAACCTCGGTCACTCTGAAAAGCCTTAACTTTGGCGGAATACATCGTCTCCACAGCTATGATCCAATCCCTAATCATTTTTGCTGCCTCAGCTTTGGTTCTCAAAGCAAATGTCCAGGCGGATCTCGAAAAATCATCAACCAGAATCAAAGAAAACTTTGACTTCCCCAAAGATTCCACCGCCATTGGCCCACACAAATCTGCATGAATCAACTCAAAAGGTTGTGTGGTGCGTCTCTCTGATTTCGGATAGGAGCAAGTTACAATCTTAGATTGCTTACATGCATTGCAATCTAAAAACTTGTCACAACTCTTAAAGTCACACCCTTCAGTTAAACTTGGTGCTTTTCTAAGAAATGCCCACCCCAAATGAGCAAAGCGTCTATGCCAAATATGAGCACAACCATTGTGGGGCGCTACATTCACACATTGCCCCTTGGCGTCCTCTGCGTCTTCTTCTCCTGTGGACAAAGACAGGTTAACAGTAAACAAATTGTCTTTGGCATGCACTGTATAGACATGGTTGCCATCCTTGTAGAATTCGCACTTGTCACCTGCAAAAGAAACTTGAAAGCCCTCTGTTAGCAAATCGTGTACACTTAACAGACAATTGGTCAAACCAGGCACTGCAAAAGCCTTAACTTCATGCTTAAGAAAAGGACAGTAAAACAATCCTGTCTCAGTTAGTCTCTTTCTGCTTCCATCCGCAAAAGTCACATATTTTTCAGCTTCAACTGTCCTGCAATCTCTCAACAGACAGCTAGATGTCACTAGCGAGTTTGACGCTCCACTGTCAATCACAACAGTCAGTGAGTTGTGTTGTTGACATTCCTGGGTCGCCATAGCAACAACCCCCCTCTCACTGCCCCCTCGGCTGGGGCCTGTGTTGACTTTCTTCACTGTAGCCTTTGTTGCAACTCTCTCAGTTGCCATGGAGACTGGACTTCTCTCACGCAAGTCCACCGCTCTTTATCTGTACTTTCGCCAGATGTCCGACCTTGAAGGCTTCCACTGTAGACGGCTTCCCACGGGAAGATTTCTGTGCTCCATCACGTAAACAGCTCTTGGTAGTAGCCTTTGGAGAAAGAGGCTTCTCTGCGCTGTTGCTTTCTTCTGCCCCCCCACTCTCAGCAGCCCTGGGGCTCCCAGGTTGATAACCTGCACCCTCTCTGGTGGGTCTGGTGGGTCTGGGGTTCTCCAAGCTTGGGCTTGGCCCCTCTCCAGGCTTCTCAGACAGACTCATCTCAGCATCAAAGCAGCTCTCTGCAGCAACCACAGCAGCTCTACAGCCCCCCTCTCTTGGGAGCTTCTCCCAGCTGCTCTCAGCTGGGCTCTCAGCGCCATCTTGGCTCTCTGCACCTTCTGGCGTCGCAGCGGCCACGTCTCGGCTCACTCCTGCTTCACAAGCTTCTTGGAGTGCTTGCCACGCTGCACTAGGCCGTCTAGCCTCTCGTACCAGGGGTAACAGGTGTACGTCCACGTTCTCTGCTAAAAACGCTAGCACACGCTGCTCTGCTTCTTTCTGCACCTCTGTGCTCTCTGCTGCCTTCAGGGGTTTCTGCACAACACCCCACAAACCTGCCCCCACTAGGGACAGCTCCACATGAAAGCTCCACGCCAGCCACGTGCTGGGGGTAAGCTTCTGACATGGCAAAGGCTCACAGCCAAAACTGTGCTTCAGAGCCATCTTCTGCCCTTCTCAGCCCCTTTCTACTCACTCAGTCTCTCAAAGGGGATATTAAAGTTTTCTGAAGCTGCCTGAGCCATGGCCCTTCCCTTCTGTCGGCTTATACTCACTCAGCCAAAACCGGGAGTCTGTGGGGCTGTTGGCTCCTTGCGTCTTCCCTTTGAAGTTCCGGCAAGCGATCTTGCACTCCACAGCATCAAAGCCTTTTTCCACACGTGCTGAAGTCCATAACCTTTGTTAGGATAATTAGTCCGGTGCTGCCAGTAAATCTTCCCAGATTGATTTATGGCTACTCAGTCCGGCACGCTTCCGTTGCGTGAACTCTGCTTCACTCCTACAGCAGTAAAACACCTTAGCAGAATAAGCGCAGCATACGTGTGATAAAGGCTTAAATTAAACGAAGGCAGATTCTTTCCTTAAAGTCTTTTATTGCTCCGATAACATTGGCAAAAATCCATCAGAGTTCAGCTCCATCTCTGCCAGCTCCTCTCACCGAGCGAGCTGCTGACACACTGACACTTTCGCTTTCACAGCACACAAAGAACATTCCAGTCTGCTCACGTCATTTCCTGGCAGACGTCCCAGGAAATCCCTCCCCTTTAGAGCCGAGGCACAGCAGTCTAACTCATTACTGCTCCCAACAGAGATACATGTGACTCTTCACTAGCTGGACTCATCTCTGGCTCTTGGCCTCCCTCCTCCCACTCTTCTGCTTCAGCTTCTTCCTCTGATTCTGGACTTCTCTCTGCCACAGGATCCCCCAGCACACTACGACGTCTTACCTCTTCAGCTTCTGACACCTTGTCTTCCCAGTGTTTTTCCTTCTGACCTCTCATCATTGTCCCACCACCCGTCCCTAAGCTGGTGACCCTCAGAATGATAATAATCTGAATAATCTGAATGAAATAAATTTGCCGTGGAGCCTGGTGTCAATGTGTGGAGGTGGGAGTAAACAGACAAATACTAATATAACGAATTTCAAAACATGACCATCATTAACGTCAGTATTATTAAAAAATATTTATTTATTGCATGTATATACCACCTTTATCTTCCAAGGATCTCAAGGTGGTGTATATGGTCCTCCTCCTCCCCATTTCATCCTCACAACAACTTTGTGAGGTAGGTTAGGCCAAGAGATGGTTACTGGCCCAAGATCCCCCAGTGAGCTTCGTGGCTGAGTGGGTATTCGAACCCTGGTCTCCCAGGTCATGGTCCAACACTCTAACCATTACACACCTTGTTTTGATGTAAACTAGGACATACCTCAGGGCTGGCTATTAGTGACACCTGGCGTGATAAATCTGTTGCATGTAAATATTGAAATGTAGCAGCCTCCTAATATCTATTGGAGGTTTCCCAAGGCTACCCAGAATTCCTATTTTATGCCTCAAAGTTGTAATTTATCCCCTTTGCAGTTCATACTTGCAGTGTGAATTTGAAATGCGCTAATTCGGGATTTGTGCAGGCTACAATTCAAATGCCTGCCTTTTGGCAGTTTCCCTTCCTCCCTTGATATCCATCCTTCCATATGAAATTGAAGGACAGCTATATTTCAGAGGGAGACGGCGACGTGCTCCAAGAAGCAAGCGACTTGATGCAAAGGCTCTTGGACAACATTTTTAGGAAGTCGTTGAGATACAACCCTTGGGTTGCTTAGTTGTCCCCTGGGGACATTTCTGCCAACCTGAGCTCCCCTCCACCGTTTCCCACATATTCCCAAGGGCCCCCCAACCCCCAGGAGTGGATTGCCAGAGGGGACAGGGGTGGGTGGGTTTTTACGGGAACTTTGTTCCATTCGCAAAAGGAAAGTGAGGATTCAAGTGAATGTATTTTTCTTAGCAAACTGAATGAAGATCATTGAGATAGTCCAAATGATCACATTAGTTATAGAATCATAGAACTGTAGAGTTGGGAGAGACGCCAAGGGTCATCTAGTCCAACAACCCCCTAAAATGCAGGAATATCAACTAAAGCATCCATGAGAGATGACCATCCAACCCCAATATTTAGGTTTTGCCCTTACACTGGGGGAAAAAAAAGTTTAGAGTGGTTCTCAGAATGTACCTGTATCCCTTATTTTTTAATAAATAATATACGTGTCTTCCTTTGCACTGCTAACATGTTAAACTATTAGCAAAATTTTATTCACCTATGAAGGCAACTTAACTAACTTTCTGAAGACTTTTCCTTAAAATCTGGAAGGCAGCGTACTTGCTCACTTCCAAAGAAATTCTGCTACGAAGATGTTTGTAAGATAACGAAAGAGACATTGATCTGTTAATCAAAAGTAAATGCCCATAATAAGTGGCTGAGAGTTGGTATTTTACAAGGCATTCTTGGGCAATTACATTCCCCTTAATTTCATAGAGGGAGCTTGCATTAGCATGTCATTATTGGTGGCATATGTCTGCAAAATGGTTGTCTGCTAATGCGGTCGAAACAGGACCATTCAGCTTAAGCCAGCAAGAGAATTCACTACTTTGATTGAGAGGACAGAACAATAAAAATTTCAACGGATCTACCGTAATCCCAAATTGGCTGAAGGCTTCACTCCTCCTTTTGTCTAAATGCCTGGTTTCAGAACAAGAATGCAGATGCTTACAGTGTGGGCCTAGAATGTTTAGTGTGGGAGATTTCATCTTAGAAATTATGTATCAGTTTGTTTGTTTATTTATTTATTTCTAAACTGCCCCTCATCCAAATAGATCCTGGTGCAGTGTACCAGCATAACAAACAACAACAACATACAATAAAAGCAAAATACTAAAACAATGAAAACTGAGGGTAATGACATGCCCAGACTCATGTGACAGGATTTTCCCCTCCACTCATACCTCCCTGCAGCCCTGTCTCCCCACTCCCATTTCTACTACAGAAGGTCTCCCAGCCCTCTGGATCATATTTGGGGTGTGTGCAGGAGCTTCAGAGGTGTGTATAATCAGTTTTAACCTGCTGCAGAAAAGATTGTAGCGTTTACACTGTATGGTTACCGGTAGTATCTACCTCAGGGATCGGCAAGGTTTACCTTGCCTGGGCCAGTTCACTCCAGGGGAGATCCCTTCGTGGGCCAGATTGCGCGCCCACGATTTCCGGTGTCTGCGTCTGCACAGATGCGATTTCCAGCGCCGCGGAAGCGAGTCCCTGTGCCGCGCTGCGCCAGTTTAGTGCAGCGCGTGGGGACTTGCCGAGTGGGCGGCTCGTGGGCCAGTTAAATGACCCCCTTTGGCCACTTGTGGCCCATGGTCTTAGGTTGCCACCCCCTGGTCTACCTGCTAATGAGCAGTGCTGCACTGTTTTTTGGCTTTGTGAGATGTAAGGACGACAAATGCTTGAAGGCTTGCAGAATCTTGGGAGGGATGAAGGCGGAAGAAGCAACTGCATCACACTGGAAGCCGCTCACTCTGACTCTGTGCAATGCTAAAATCTGGCACCCATTGCCTCTCTCGCTCCATTCTGCAGCATTGTTGTGGCGCCCCCTGTAGCATGGCACCCAGTATGGCTGCACCAGTTGTGCTACCCTAAAACTGTCTCTGTCCTACACATTTCCCTGTTCTTAAAGGTATGGTTATTAGGGTACCTTGAGACTGTCAGCATTTTGCAGGAGGGATTCAAGTGCATATTGGGAAATTTAAGTTTCTGCAACTGAAGTGGATAAAAGTGCACGACAAATCCATTTTTTTTGTAAAAAAAAAAAAAAGACTTCTTTTTACAGTTTGGAACATGGCGGAGAAATGCACTGAAAAGTGTGGGATGAACAAATGACTCGCAGGAAAACCCTGCAAGCAAATCAGGATTAGGGGAGGATGAATGCTCATTGTCTTATAACCTCTCTGCAAATCAATCAGGACTGCTCAATAAATGCTGGGCACAATCTAACCTCTGCAAAAGCTTCATGTTGGGTTGAATGCTCAATAAACAGGTCACCTGGAGGAGCCACAAAACTGGCAGGGAGGAAGGCTCCAGTCCTGGCATCCCTTTTTAAAAATAAAAAAATAAAACCAGCAGCAATCCCACCACATCTTCTTAAGGATGGAGAATTTTCCCTTTCTGCATAAGATTCCCCCCACTCCCCATTGTAAGCCTTTTAAACTGCCTCCTAGCAATATGATTTCAATCCCTTTTATCCTCTCATGAAAGGAGGTCCACAAAACTCTGTCCATATGGAGGCTGCTGGTTTTTTTTTTGTTTCGTTTTTTGTATTAATGCTGATAATCCTAGAATCGCAATAGTGCCTTTTTGAAAAATTCTCATAATATATGGGTCGCAGCTGCCGTTAGGTACCAAAATAAAATACTTGCTTAGCAATATTTCCAAACATAATCCCACAAAAGACATTAAGACTTTGGTGGCATCTTTAGTGCGTCTGTATTTGGCATACTCTGAGGAAGCTCTACAGAGACTCATCAAATGTCTTGCTCAAGCCTGCAGGGAGTTCAGCCTCACCATTAGCCTAATGAAGACCAACATCTGGGTCAGGACGTCACCAGCACTCCATGCACCAGCATTGGTGACCACATGCTTGAGGTGGCAGAACTACCTTCGTCTACCTGGGTTCCACCATAACCAGCAACCTCTCCATCAACACTGAGCTGGACAAGCGTATTGGCAAGGCAGCTATGGCAATGAGTCGCCACTCCAAAAGGGTATGGGAGAATGTGATGCTAATGGCGAATACCAAGATGAAGGTCTACCAGGCTTGTGTGTTGAGCATGCTACTTTATGGAAGTGAGTCATGGGCAACTTACAACCACCAGGAGCAAGGCCTCAGCGCCTTCCATCAGGAAGATTTTGGGCATCCCATGGCATCAAACAAAGAAGTGCTGTCCTAAACCCACATTCCCAGCATGTCTGCACTCCTGTCTCAGCAAAAAACACTGGCTTAGTAATATCCAAAGAATGGAAGATGGCGGGATCCCCAAGGGCATGTGTGGCGTTTGCCCTCCTAGGTGTGTGACAATACTGTGTTCATAAGGAAAGGGTTAACTAATTGTAAAATGACTAACCTATAGGAACCCAAGGGGAGGAGTTAGAGTTGTTAAGTAGTCAGTCTAGAGTTAGAGAAGAGAGAGGGAGGATAAGTCTGTGGGTTGGGCTAGTCTGATGTGAGAGAGTGAGGGAATCTGTTAAGAGGAGTCAGTCAAACAGTTGATATAATCAGTCAGAAGGTATTAGGAATGTATAGGCTGGTAAAGAAACTAAGGTTAAGAAAGCGACAAGAAAATTATCTGAGAAACCATAAACTTGTTAATGCTTATAAAATAAACTTGTTTATTTGGTTTAATTTTAACAACTGTCTGAACTCAGTGTGTACCTGAAAGTCACGGGTTGGTGGCAGCGGGGAAGCGAGCACAGTGGTGGCATAGGGATCAATAGACCGTCAAACGTCTGGGGACCCTGTGTGATCGCCACAGTGTGCTCTACAGGGAGCTGGCTTCAGGCACCAGGCCTCTTGGCAGACCAACTCTGCCTTGTAAAGATGTCTGAAAAGGAGACACGAAGGCTGGCAAATCAGCCCCACCATGTGGGAATCCTTTGCAGATGACCATAGTACCTGTAGACACTCAAGTCATGTGTCCACAACAATAACCAGAGGAGGAATGACTGCTGGGAGGAGCACAGAGAGAAGAAACAACAAGGTCCACCTACAGTATTGGCAGAAAGCGTGGGGAGGACCGACGATGTAGGGGTCTAGTGGCTTTACCTTTTTGAGACGTACTTAGAATCATTGAATTGTAGAGCTGGAAGCGACCCTGAAGATCAACCAGTTTAATCTCCCGCAATGCAGGAATCTCAACTAAAGCACCCAACTAAACTTCATTCTCTCTTATTGCACACAGTCTGAAAATCACCGAGACATATATAATTGCAGTTTGAAATCTCACTAGAAACCCAGAATAAGAAACCTATGATGGCAAACTCTGATTGCTCTTTGTGTTAAAGAAGCCCTTAAGAGGTTGATATAATAGCCAGAGCTAGTAGGCATTTCTGTCTGTCAGAGATTGCTTACAGTCTGTTGACCATTTTCATTTCAGCCAACGTTGGCACCCATCTGTCTCAAGAGACAACGGAGTGAGCCTCTGGGGGTGAAGTCAAACCGCTGCATTAGCAGCACTGAAATAGCCTCCCTGGGGCATGAGCCTGGGCAGTGTGTATGGAGAGCCAGTGTGGTGTAGTGGTTAAGAGCAGTAGTCTCGTAATCTGGGGAACCGGGTTCGCGTCCCCACTCCTCCACCTGCAGCTGCTGGGTGACCTTGGGCCAGGCACACTTCTTTGAAGTCTCTCAGCCCCACTCACCTCACAGAGTGTTTGTTGTGGGGGAGGAAGGGAAAGGAGAATGTTAGCTGCTTTGAGACTCCTTAAAGGGAGTGAAAGGCGGGATATCAAATCCAAACCCTTCTTCTTCTTCTTCTGGAGGTCCTGGGCAGCCAAGATGACAAGACCGCCTTCTCAGCATTGTTAAAGTGGACCAAAGAAAAGCAGAGTAATACATGTGGCGCCCACTTGGCTGCAGAAGTTGCCGGAAGGAGGCGTACAATGCGCCATCCAACCATCTTAGGGACTCCACTCCAGATTTATGTTAACCTTTTCTTCTACTGAAGATATCCCACAAAGGAGCAGAGGTTTAGGATCAGAGTTTTCCTTCTCCTAGATGGGCTAGTAGGTTGACGAGCCCCATCTGCCCTTTCACAGCACATGCAGAAACTGCCTTCTTGACTGTTGGAGCGACTATTGGCCTCGTCTGCTCAATCTGCCAGAGCCTGTCTTCACATGCAGTGAAAATTCCTAACTTACTGAGGGTTTGAGACCCATCAACTACCCTCATCTGGTTTACCTGGCCCATCAAAGCCATTCTTGCAGCGTGGCTGCTGCCACACACTGACAGCTTCTAGGAGCCACAGGTGAGAGCTGAGTGCAGGGTAGGGACCGAAGGGAGACAAACTACCACAGAAGGGAGCAAGGTGCGTCCCTCACCAGAGATACTATCCTTCCCCTAAGTACATTGATCAATCAAGGCCAACAATATATTGATGTGGAACAGCACGCACAACACAATACCATCCCCGCTTCTCAGTACACAAAGAGGTGGCGAGGAGAGTGATAAATAACAAGAGTGTATAGAAGAAAATAAACAATTCCTACCAACGTAATCCCCGTTAACTTTAAATGGGAACAAGCTAGATTCGCCATGTAATATAAAATAAAAAAGTTTGTAAGGTTTTTTCACCCACTTTTAATTGCAGGAATACTGCATTGTGTCAAATTCTGCTGATGTGCTGACGTTTTGGAAGTTGTTGCTGCATGTCCTCATGGGGTCTATAAAAAATTCACAAATTTATGATTTGATAATTTCAGAGTATCATTCAGATAAAGGTGGGGGAGAAGGCATTTGAGGCATCTATTTTTTTTGGAAAAAAAGAAATCAGATGAAATTTCTTTTGAGAAAATGTCCACCCAGTACCTTGGTTACTTATTAATTGGTGGTCTGGGCTTTGGGGATATATTTTCTCTGCAGCTTCATGGATTCCTGGGAGATCAATACCAATTAGTGTTCCCACTAAGTGTAAATTAGTTATGAGGCTAGTCTGACAGTCCAAGACTTTTGGAATATGCTGTATGACTGAATAAAAGATGCAGATCTTTATTAATTAATTAATTAACTTAGAGAGGATGACATACTATAGCCTCAGAGCATGCATCATTGTAACGGGGGGGGGGTGTGTGTGTACTAAATTGCATATACTTGTGCACATAAAAATGCATATATTAGTGAACATAACGAACAAAAATATCAGTGAATTTTAGTTTCCAAACATATGAATATTTTGCAGAAGTGCATACAAACAATGTATATGCTGGGAGAAATTCACTCTAAAATGCTGACGAGGTAGGGTTGTCATACGATTGGAATACCAGAGTCCAAAGCAGTGTCCGGGTGGAAATCGCTAAAAATGCCTGGGGAAATCTGGACATATGGCAACTCATGTCAGCAGTGTCATTTTTGGTGATTTTCCTTTAAAATAGCTCAAAAACGTTATTGATTGATTGATTGATTGATTGATTGCAAATTTGCTCAACAACTTTGGCCCCCCCAAAAACAGCTTAGCAACTTTTCTGTCCAGATTTTCACTGTTTGAATATGGCAGCCCTGGATGAGGACTTTTGAAAAAAATGCAATCTGATATAGAAATGTGGAGAGCTGATCTTAAGATTGAAAAAAAGAAAGAAAAATTGAGAGTCACCTAAATTGACATATTTGCCCATCCCTATCCATAGCAGGTACTCAAATTGCACACCACAGGTTCGACCTAGAAGACCATATTTAATACTCCCACGAATGCATATAATTTGAATATTTTTTTATGACAATGCCAGAGTTCAGCCACTGAACACACTGAACTTACTCTTTAATATTCTGAAACGGCAACCTTCCATTCCAGATCACTTTGCTTGGATTAAGAGGCAGAGCTCCTATGCCAGAGGGGATGGCTTCCAGCTTGGAAGACTGTGCTGTTCTTTCCAAGAAATTAACCAAGAGCCTTCATGCAATGCCTGAGACTAAAAGCCCAGGAAGCTGCCGCATACGGAATCAGACCATCTAGCCTAAGGGTTGTGTAGTTTGCCTGGCACAAGTTCTCCGAGATCTCGCAGGAACATAGAAAACTGCCTTCTACTGAGTCAGATCATTGGTGCACACTGTCTACATTAACTGGCAACAGTTCTCCAGGTTTTTGGACAAATCCCAGACCTACCTGGAGATGCTTCTGAATGCAAGGCATATGCTCTGCCACTGAGCCCTTTGCAGGAGGTCTTCTAGGAATCCATGAAGCTGCAAAGAAAATATATCCCTAAAGCCCAAACCACCAATTAATAAGTAACCAAGGTACTGGATGGACAGAGGTCTTCCCAGTCCTGTTATCTAAGATCCATTAAAACAAAACAAAACCTGGAGATGCTGAAAATTGGACCTGGAATGCTCTGTATTGAAATCGTGTGGCCTACCATGGCTTCATGCTGGCTGATTTCTCCTTGTTTCCTTTCCCCCCAAGCTCCTGATTTCTAAATTAACCAAACCAACAAAGGCCTAGTGATGGAGGTGGCACTTATGGTTGATTATGTCCTTTTCCAGCTCCCCAAACCCCCACATGCATTTGTCCCTGATGAAATTCATTTTCAGTTACATGCGGCTGAGCTGCAACCCATTGTTCTTTAGTGACCAACCTTTCTCTAAATGCATTTAATGATTCCTTCCCCATAAAAGGATCTTTCCTAGGAAATTGCACCATGGCAAAGAAGGCTGGAGAAAGCAAGTTGTTGTGTAGGTGGCAAATTACTATCGCCCCTTAAGCTACTATGCATTGCTCTGCTTTTGTTACTCTCCCCTTTGGACTGTGGAGCAGGCAGATGGAGAGGTTTTTTTCCTTAATACATATATATTATTGTTATCACTAAGCAATATGCGAAGAGAGATGAAGAAACATGCCTGTCTTTTTAAACATATATTCTGAACTTGAGAAGACAGTCAGGCTACTGCTTCTCAAGTCTTATTCAGCTTTGTCGTTTAGCTATGACGATCAGTGCAGGTTCATGGTAATACTTCATGTGTGCCAGTAGAAAAATGGTGGAAGAAACAGATGATGTCCTTATGAGGCACATGGAGCTGGGGGAATGTGGATGTGTAGAAACTTGGTCTGGGTTTCAGGAGGAAGCTGAAGGGAAAGGAGGAAGCAAGTGGAAAAATAACCCCTTTGACTACCAAAGAGTGCAAGACTTGAAGAAGAAGGAGACAAAGAAGGAGGAGGAGAAGAAGAGGAGTTTGGATTTGATATCTCGTTTCACCACCACCCTAAGGAGTCTCAAAACAGCTAACATTCTCCTTTCCCTTCCTCCCCCACAACAAACACTCTGTGAGGTGAGTGGGGCTGAGAGACTTCAGAGAAGTGTGACTAGCCCAAGGTCACCCAGCAGCTGCATGTGGAGGAGCGGGGATGCGAACCCGGTTCCCCAGATTACGAGACTACTGCTCTTAACCACTACACCACACTGGCTCACATACCTTGCATACCCTCCAACATTTCTCCGATGAAATAGGGACGTCCTATTCCACAACAACAACTTTACTATTTATACCTGCCTATCTGACTGGGTTGCCCCAGCCACTCTGGGTGGCTTCCAGCAGATATAAAAACATAATAAAACGGATAGCTCCATACGCTCCAACATTTCTCCGATGAAAATAGAGATGTCATAAGGAAAAGCAGGACATTTCAGGATCAAATCAGAAACCAGGACAGCTTCTGTAAATCTGGGACTGTCTCTGGAATATAGGGACACTTGGAGGGTTTGCACTTGACCCCATTCCTGTGGCTAGGAAGTAGAATGCCGTCGCTTAGAACTGTTTTGTGAGGAATTCCTGTTTAAGGGAAAAAAAATCTGAACCCAGAAGAAAAGGCTTAGATGAGACAGAACATATGATGGCATGTGAATTGAGCTAATTCTGACAGAAACAGCAGGAGAATCTGTGGGAAACGGGCAGTGTGAACACCCTCCATGTGGGGTTCTGTTGCAGGAGTCTGATCGATGCAGGATTCCTGCTGACCTTGCAGCAGAGGCTGTCAGTCAAAAACTTCTAGAAGCTTCATTGTTTCTTTTCTACTCCCATAAGGCTGAAATGCAGGGAAGTAGCTGTGCTATCATATCTTCATTTGGAGGCAGCACAGGCCTCAGTCATTGAAAGGAGAGGCTTATCATGTTAATAAGATTACAGGGGGGAAACACTCTAAGAATGTTATCAAGGTATGACAATTGCTAATTTCCAGGGGGCACAAGCTGCTAGATTCAGATTCAGGCTTAGCAGCACATTCGACTAGGTGGCATAACTTTATTCTTATCATCCTTTGAACTGCAGTCATGTCTAGAAGCCCAGAATGAGATTAAAGTGCTCCTTTGTACTAAGACATAGGCAAGGAAAAGGCTTTTCCTTGCTTACAATATAAACAGGACATACAAGGGATAGAACAAAAGGGAAATCAAGTGATAAAAAGGAGACTATCATGTCCCATTTTGTGGCTGGCGCTCTGAATTAAACATAACTGGTGTGACCTGCTGAAGGACAGGCAGAAAGTTTGCAGGTATTGTCTATGTTAAGGGTGGGGACTGGATAGTGAGTTGCGGTTGGGCCTACCTCCATAGGCACACCAGCAGGAGTGTCACATTGGTCTGTACAGCCCTGACCTCACTGCCTCACCCTCCCAGTACCACTCCTGCTAGGAGGCTATTGTTGAAACCCCCCACCCCTGTTCGCCAGTGTTGTAAGCCTGGGTGGGTTGGAGAAGGGTCCTCACTGGAACATGATTCCATTTTTAGGTAGGTCAGGCTCAGACCTCATCTGGCCCAAAGCCACTCAATGAACTTCTGGGCTGATCAGGGATTCAAATCTAAGTCTCCCCAGCCAAAGTTCTGTGGGAGGAAAATATTAACCCTCGTGACCTACATGTGTGGGGTAGATAATAAGAGAATTGGCTGGGTGCCTGGATTCAAAACATGGGGCTAAACTCAACTCTCCAGCATGCACGGGCCCCCAGAATTTAAACACACAAAAGCCAGTGTTAATTATATAGCTGTTAGACCCTTTTATCCCATTTAGTCCACATGCGAACTGTGCTGCTCTCTTTCTACCCCTCGTGCAATGAACAGACCGCACACTGTTAAATAAGTGCTAAATGCTTTATGCACAAAATGTTCCAAAGGTTAGATTCATGCATTTATCCAAGCAGCAGCAAGGAGAACACAGGCATAATAGTCTTGGGTAGAAAATACAGAAAGAGAACTTCAAACACATGGTCTAAGGCTGCAGCTTGCTTAGATGTGTCTTCCTTGGTCAGTTACATGGTGCGGGGTGGGGGTGGGGAGACAGGAAAGAGGGAACAGGAACAGAAGGCTTCACTTCCTCCCTCACAGAGGGAGAAGAGAGGGCACGACCCATCTGAGTCTAGAAAACACAGCTCTCTTGTCTTAACCCCTTCATGCACTACATAGCCCTATACCTATTAGTTTTGTTTTATTTCAATCTCCCACAAGTCAACATGACAGTAGGTCAACATGACAGTAACCATTGCCAAATCATGCTTTTTTGCTTTTACTGTCTTGATGAGCTCTATACCACTGCAAACAGACCTACACAATATGCATGACCAGCCCATGGTCTCCCAATGAGCCTTATGACTGAGTGGGAGTTTGAACCTTGGACTCCCAGGTCCTAGTTTAACACTCTAACCTCCACACCACACTGAGGAGAAATCCCATTCGTTGTTAGAGATGTGAAAGCCTGGAAAACCATGGTAAATTGGGAGTGGGGGTTCCCCCGCTCCAATTTTCCAGGTCCACTCCAATTTTCTGGAAACAAATGGGGACACGCTGTTACATCTCTACCCATTACCTAGTCAATATATTGGCTGGCATGACTATTTACGGCTTTTACACGTATCGACATTTAGTCCCTTCATCCCCAACCCCCACGCATTGAACCAATCTGAAGCAAATATCAGTCTGTGAGCAAGTACATTGAGTAAAACCAAGGGTTCCCCTGGTGCAATCAATTGCGAGCAAGAATAACTGTAAAATACTTGCATTGTCAAATCTGTGTCAAGTCCCCCTCTTAATAGTCACTCTAAAATGGAACATTAAAATGTAATCCTCTGGCAAAAAGGCTCGAAACACATTAGAAATGCATGCTGGTCTGCTGGCAGCATCAACATTTAAGCTACTCAGTAGAATATTGAGCACGGATAGCTGTACGAAAGGTTGAAAGGGCATTAACCCTGTTTTCATTTATATTTATTTATTGCCAGCCACATTAGTTTGAGTAGCAGCATCTATTCTTCATAACACACACACACACACACACAATTGGCAGCTGGATTTATTTCACAGAAAATTTCTTGGATACTTGTCAACTTCATATTAATCACGATAATCATTACATTGTTACACGCAGCCTGGAGCAGTTATGTACTGCAAAGCACTTCAGTGTGTAAATACAGTAGTGGAACTAGGTGAGGTAAAGCCTAATGAGGAAACGTAATCCACAAGGCCAGCTTATTTGGAAACCTGATCAGCTGCCCCGATGCTTGTGGATATTTGTTGACTACATACTCAGGGGTGAATGGTTAGCTTTTTCCAGCTTACAAAACATCAAGCTACTGAGGAAGAAGTAATTTCACAGAACTATTTGTTAATAAATGTATCAATGTGTGGGTGGGTGGGTGTCTAATTTTCCATGTGCGCATCAAATAGCCAGCATCAAATTTTCTTGGAGGTCCACTTTCATAATAGGTAAGTTACAGGGGTTGCGAGAGCGGAAAGGCCTGGCCTTCTCCTATCTCAGGGATGGGAAACGTGGTGCTCCAGGTGTTGCTGGACTACAACTCCCATCAGCCCAAGCCAGCATGGCTAATGGTCAGGAAGCTGCATCACAGCAACATCTGGAGAGCTACTGGTCCAAATCTCAAATAGTAATAGAATTAAAAGGGAAGGGATGTGAGTGCCACTGAAAGACAGAGTAGGTCTGTTTTTCTGAAACCACTTTCCACTTTTGAGTGGTCCTTTCCACAGCAGCTAATTCAATCCCACCAGATTGGCTACTAGCAAAATATTATGGACCAGTCACTTGCCTCTGGCAGAAGGTGAGTGGAGGTGATTTTCACCCAATCCCCTTTCCCACTGCAACTACCAATCTTCCCTCTGAAAATTTGTTCTAGAAGTTCAGGACCTTCTAGAGCAAAAATAACAACAACCCCATATGTGAAAATTGTCAGGTTTTGTCAGCAGCAGCCTCTGGTGGTTCAAAGCCCCTGATGTCCTTGAAGGGGCAACTCAGGAACCCAGACCATAGAGCAGCATAGCTCATGTTACTTGCCCCATTGTCTGATGAAACAAGGCAAATGGTAGCAACACTATTGCTACTATTAATGGCTTATAGGTTCCAAAGCCATGGAACTTGGCAAGTTTTTGGTCCTCTAGGCATTGAAAAAGGTGTGTGTGTGTGCCTTGGATCTAGATTTTTGGTTTGGCCAGTATCAGTATTGGAACCAAATGCACAGTGTAGCTGGATGTGTTTCAGATTCTGAACCAGCCTGCCAAACTCTCAGGCTGTTTCAATTCAAGGGTTACGCATCTAAGCAAACCTTAGCATCACTGTTGCTGGCAGAGTGTTCTAAGCATGCTTCGTCTCCCCATCATAAGAACAGACACATCTACGCTTTGCTGGCTAGCGGAAAGCAGGGAGGCCCAAATCCAGGCCTGCCTATTCCTGGCCCGTGTGTATTTAATGACTGAATTATTGGTAGTTCCAGATAGCCTAATTGTCTCTTTGTTTGTTCCCTTTTAGAGTTAGATTTTTCTCCCATTCCAATTGATAAGATGTGGTCAGATGAGTAATTAGAATAAAATAATCATGGAATTGTAAGAGTTGGAAGTGACCCCAAGAGTCATCTAGTCCAGTCTCCTGCAATGCAGGAATCTCAACTAGTTCATACATGACTGATGCCTATCTAACCTCTGCTTAAAAACCTCCAGGGAATCCATTGGCTCGGGGCCTACCTTCCAGAGCAGGAGAAAACAAGCTCGCTCCATCTTCCATGTGACAGCTCTTTAGATATATGAAGATGGCTCTTATCTCCTCTCAGCCTCCTGTGGTGTAGTGGTTAAGAGTGATAGACTTGTAATCTGGTTAACCGGGTTCGTGTCTCTGCTCCTCCACATGTAGCTGCTGGGTGACCTTGGGCTAGTCACACTTCTCTGAAGTCTCTCAGCCTCACTCACCTCACAGAGTGTTTGTTGTGGGGGAGGAAGGGAAAGGAGAATGTTAGCCGCTTTGAGACTCCTTTGGGTAGTGATAAAGCGGGATATCAAATCCAAATTCTTCTTCTCTTTACCAGCCTAAACATGCCCAACTCCCTCAACTGTTCCTCATAAGGCTTGGTTTCCAGGCCCTTGATCACCTTGGTCTACAAGAGCCTCATGTGACCCAGTTAGTTGGCCTACAGAAGCATAATGTGGGCAGTGGCAACTGGTGCCCAACTGGAACCGGTAGGGTGGAAGGCAGGGAGCCCAACAGCAGACCCTCCAAATGTCCCTATTTTCCAGAGGTGTCCCTGATTTAGAGAAGCTGTCCAAGTTTCTGATTTGATCCTGGAAAGTCCCGCTTTTCCTTAGGACGTCCCTATTTTCATTGGAGAAATGCTGAAGGGTATGGAGTTATCCAACCCCCAAGCCATCTGAAGGCAATCTTGTACAGTGGTACCTCTGGTTAAGAACTTAATTCATTCTGGAGGTCCGTTCTCATAGCTGTCAAGTGTCCCTTATTTGAAGGGACAGTCCCTTATTCCAGCGCCATGTCACGCTGCTGTCCCTTATTGATGGATGTCCCTTAAATGTCCCTTAAATGATGTCCCTTAAATTTCAAAGGAAGCAGCTCCTCTCCTTCCCTCCCTGCCGGCCAGGGAGGAGGGAGGCTCCAACTGTATTGCTTGGCTGTGTTGCTCACCCAATAAGAAGTCTAAGAACGACTGAGGGTGGAGCTTGCATGCCTTGTGTGTGGCTAGTTAATGCAAGCTGAGGAGGTTTTTGAATGCTGGACGCCATTTTGTTGCACGTGCTGCTGCAAACTTTGCAGTGCAAAGCCAGGCCGGGAAGCCTGTATAGTGAAGTTTTTAAAAAATGTTTAATGTTTTATTATGTTTTTATAGGTGTTGGAAGCTGCCCAGAGTGGCTGGAGCAACCCAGTAAGATGTGTGAGGTATAAATAGTAAAGTTATCATTATGGAACTGGACGTCCCTATTTTCATCAGAGAAATGTTATGTGTGTGGGGGGGTATGGCTTAGGACAGACTGAAGTTGGAGGGGCAGCACCCCACTTGCCCAGATTGCCCAGCCTCTACTGCTTGTGGGTAGATTTGAAACCCTGGGAAGCCATTGCAAATCAGTACCAGATGGACTAAGATGGACCAATGATCTGATCTGGCATAAAGCAGCATCTCTCTCTCTCTCTCTCTCTCTCTCCACCTCTCTGTTGCTCCTCCTTAGTAAGAAGCAAGATAGCAGGCACCAAACCTCACTAAATGAGGACTGATTTTTTTTATTGTTAAAAAAAATCTGCTGCACTGTAAGCAACCAAAGTAGTCAAACAACAATAGTGTGAAATTAAAAAGCAATTTTCACATAATGAATAATAATACGTTCAAATCTCTTATACAAATAAAATAAGAAACAGGAAACCATGAATAATGAGATGCTACTAGTTGATAGGGCTGGAAAAAAATTGGCTATTAAAATGTGTATCACTGAATCCTACATTTACACATTATATTTATATATGATATGTTCAAAAATTCATTTCATAGTGATAATGAATTTGTACGTAATTAACATCCTATCACTCAGCTCTGGATTGTGTTAGAAAGGCACTAAATAATCACGGGAAAGAGGGGAGGGGGAGAGAAAAGAAAACCAGGCATTTTGACAAAAAGTGGTGTTTTTATCTCCTGGTTTTTACACCATTACTCTTTGGCCCTCTCCGCAAATTGGAAGCTTCTTCTGACCAGAGACTGTATTCGAGTGTCAGGTGCAGCATGCCTGACATCTGTAAGTCACATGGGCAGCTGGGAGCATGAACAGGCCTTGTGCTGATCGCGGCTAGTCCAAATGGCAGAGCAGGAATCCACAGAACCACCACAGGCTGTGACTGTGGCCCAAAACCTCCATGTTGATTGGTACCTTACTTTTGCTTTGCCCCCACTACCCCACCCTCACTTTCCAGTTTAGTGCCTGCCACAGTCTTTCAACCTTTCAACAGAGTGGTGTTATTGTTTTAAAAAAACACACTGAAGGGGTATGCTGTGATTATATGCTGAATTCCGCCATATCCTATACCCCGGTGGGGTGACAACATAGACCCGCAGTCGTTGATGTGAAGGTAGCTTCTTCTTTTTAAATCAGTCCTACTGTTGACAGGGGACGCGGGTGGCGCTGTGGTCTAAACCACAGAGCCTAGGGCTTGCCGGTCAGAAGGTCGGTGGTTCACAGCTCCTGCCCACCTAGCAGTTCGAAAGCACATCAAAGTGCAAGTAGATAAATAGGTACCATTCCAGCGGGGAGGTAAACGGCATTTCCGTGCACTGCTCTGGTTTGTCAGAAGCGGCTTAGTCATGCTGGCCACATGACCCAGAAGCTGTACGCCGGCTCCCTCGGCCAGTAAAGCGAGATGAGCACTGCAACCCCCGAGTCGTCCGCGACTGGACCTAACGGTCAGGGGTCCCTTTACCTTTACTGTTGACAGGGTTGTGTCCATTGATTGTAGGAACACAGCACAGATGGAGAACCTGTGGTCCTCCAGATGTTGTTAGACTGCAGTGCCCATCAGCCCCAGCTGGCACGGCCAATGTTCAGGGCTGTTGGAGTCCAGCAACATCTGAAGGACCACAGGATCCTCATCCCTGGAATATAGGGCACCGGGCAATTGTACTGAGTCTCCATCCTGTTTTGGCCACTTCACAAGGGTATATTTGCCAGCGGAATAGCTCTGCTAGCAGAGTGAGTGCTCCGCCAGGATATTGGGGGAAGTTCTGTTGGCATACCTGCCGCAGCCGCAGCATATCTGGTGTTCCTCCAGTAGAACAGGGCTCGACTAAATCCCAAACCCCCTCAGTCAGCGTTTTATTGGATTATGCACTCTAAAAGTCCCAAATAACCATGCACAAAGACAAAAGAATAGAAGAAATCACCACTAAAGCAGCTGTGGGGGAAGCTGCCATCTGGACAGTCACTGCTTGCTTCAAAAAAAGGGAAAGATGGAACGTTTTACAGAGGGGGAAAGATAAAGTAGCAGTAGAGAAGGAACAGAAAGAAAGCAATACATCACAGGGGGGATGAGGAATGTGCAAATGTAAAACCTGAAAGAAGTAGGCAAAGTTATTCTGCAGGCACCCTGTTATTTAATTTGCGCTCAAGGTAATACAGACTAAATCCAAACCCTGGTGTTACTCAGCCCAAGGTTAGTTAAGCCTTTAAGCTTCCAGCTTTTCCGTGCTAGGCAGAGACAAGACCCTCCAAGTGTACTTTTTTTCCAGGGTCAGCCCCGGATTTACAGAAGCCACTCTGATTTGATCCTGGAATGTCCCACTTTTCCTTAGGACGTCCCTATTTTCATCAGAGAAATGTTGGAGGTTATGATGTATGCTTTTGTTGAGATTCTTGCATTATAGGGGGTTGGACTAGATGACACACGAGGTCTCTTCCAACTCTACAGTTCTGTGATTCTATAATCAGATGCTCTGTGATAGCGTATCCGGTCTTAAAGGGTCACACAGCTGTTGTGGCTAAGTTGTCAGTCCTTTGGAGAGAACCTCCTGTGTTTTGCAGCGTGAGTAGCGCAGTGCTGACATTAAACAGGCAGCATGCAAGGATTTAAAGCATTCCTCTCCTCTCCCTCAAGGTGGTTTATAGACACAGTAAAACACTAAAAACGATAATGCTCCCAACATCAATATAAAGCAGGAAACAATAACATCTCAAACTCAGTCAATATCAACAGATGGCTCAGAGACAGACACCCCCCCCCTTGATTTAACTTACAGAGGCCTGTAAGAACAACTAGGCCTTACACTGCGATGTAGGCTGCTTTCTAAATGTACAAGGAGGCATACAACATGTAAAAAAAAAAACCAACCCCAATGTTATGAGGTAGAATCTAGAGGCCTGTAAAACAAACAGACCCAAGACTGCTTCACCCAGTTCAGTCAGAAAATCTGCTGGGCAAGAGGGAAGATGGTAGCATCAACCCTAGCTTATTGCTTCCTTGGCCTGACATCAGCGGCAGGCCCTCCTAGCCAGATCCCAGATTCAGGGGTTTCCCGGTGATGGAGACGGGAGTCCTGTGGACCGTAGCAGGATCTCCCCTCCCTTGTTGTTGCAGCCTGTGCTGATCCTACAAGTGAATATCCAGGCAGGCCCAGCTGGGTCATATCAATGACTCTCAGCTCACCCACCGAGTCTCTGTAATAGGGTTGCCAGACCTCTGGGGGTGACCTGAAGTCTTCAGGTTTGTCTAGTCTCCTCCAGGTAGCAGGTGGAAAAGATGGAATCTCCAAGTGGGCTAGAATGACAACAACAACACAACAACTTGTGCAGCTTGCAAGCTTCAGCCTGGCAGCATCTAACTGTAAATTACTGCATAGATTCTCATGCGGGGTGTTGAATAGTGGGTAGACATGGCAGACGACACAACGATTTCTCCAAAACAGTTCTTTATTTTGTAAGCTGGAACAGAACTGAACAGCAAACAGCTCAGCTGGCCTGCTTTTATAGGAGCCAGCTGTCAACATTGTAGCAACAACAACCCAGGGTTTGCCGCCTAAAATAACTGGCGTGGACCTGAGTGAAAACTATCTACAGTATCCCCCTGCTGGCCCAGGGTGAGAACTTCAGTACATAACACGGGGTCTGCCCTTCTCTGCTCCCTTCACCCATCTCCCAATTAACCTCCGTCTCCAGGGCTCAGTGATGGGGGGGGGGGGGAGTGCAGATAAAGAATTGCCAGGGCTCCTGTGACATTATTCAGTACAGCTATTCAGTGATACATGCCAGATCAGCACTTCGATTCATGATCAAATTGTGGATGAGCGAGGTCTTGCTATGTTCTGCTCTGGCATTAAGCAGCACAATGAAGGCTGGTGGGCAAAGCAGAGGGCGAGTGACCAGGAGCCCAGCTGGGGGTGGGATGGGAGCAGAAATCTAGCTGAAATTGAAATGTGATGAAAAGAGACAAAAACGTTATTAACTCTGCATGCTGGAAGCATGCTCAGATGGCATGACCTGGAAGCATGCTCGTTACATGGGTGTGTCACAAAACACCAAATCAGCCTCGGGCTTTCAATCATATGAATGGTGCAGTGCTTTCAATCATATGAATGGTGCAATGGAATCAGTCTTTGGTATCCTGCCATTAATTCAGGAGCAGGGGTCAGCAAACTTTTTCAGCAGGGGGCCGGTCCACTGTCCCTCAGACCTTGTGGGGGGCCGGACTATATTTTGAAAAAATAAATAAATGAACGAATTCCTATGCCCCACAAATCACCCAGAGATGCATTTTAAATAAAAGGACACATTCTACTCATGTAAAAACACGCTGATTCCCAGACCATCCATGGCCAGATTTAGAAGGTGATTGGGCCGGATCCGGCCCCCAGGCCTTAGTTCGCCTACCCATGTTCAGGAGGTTTTAAAAAAAGTTCCTGTAGGCTAGAACTGCCTTAAGCTCCTTCTTTCCCAGTTGGCTTCTTGCCTTACCCTTATAGATTTCCCAGCAGTTTTTGTAGCAGCTTGTGAAACGTTATCAGCAGAGCTCCAGTTCATTTGGCAAAAAGAGAGAAAGAGGAAAACACCTTCTAGCTACCATCAGCTTTAGGCACCAGAGTGCCATCGGTTAGTTGAGTTTATTTATTTATTTAGGCAAACTATTTGGCAAAGTTGTTGAAGTTTTGAAGGCTGCCATATGCCCAGGTTCCCCCAGACATTTTAACTGATTTTCAATCATTCTGCCCGGACGTCATTTTCAACGGACAAATCCTGGCTATGTCTGGAAAATTCCCTCCCTAATACAGTCGTACCTCTGCTTACGTATCCCTCTGGATATGTAAACTTTGGGTTGCGGACGCAGCAAACCCAGAAACGTATACTTCTGGGTTTCACCGCGCACGCGTGCGCAGAAGCGCTCTGCATGTCACGCATGTGCACAGAAGCACTCAATCGCGCCACGCATGTGTGCAGAAGGTGCCTCAAGTTACAAAGTTTTCAGGATGCGGCCGGGTCTCCGGAACAGATTCCGTTTGTAACCGGAGGTACCACTGTACTGAGTCTTTTAGACCTGTATTGTCTACTCTGACTGACAATCACTCTCCAGGGTCTTAGCCAGAGGAGTTTCCCAGCTACCTGAACATAATATGCTGTTTTAGGCATGATATACATCTGCTGATTTGGGCAGACGTTTGTACTAGAGGAGTGCATTTTTGAACCCAGAGAGTCCATCTGTGACGCTTTGTCGGGGACTGGCGCATTGCAGCAACTGTGTGCATGTGGCATTTGCCACGTGGAGCTCTGGCTGGGCTTGTTTGGCCTGCGGGCCACTGTTCCGTAGCCAATGAACTCCAGAGCACTTACGCTACTCCTCTGTACTAACCAGTTCTGGCAGTGCCACTTCTCATAAGATGTCACTGCTGCTTCTACTTGTCTTAACTTTGCAAAACCTATTGGCAAATCTTCAGACTCATCAGTTTTATAATTAAGTCAAGAGGGCTTTTTGGGAAAAGTAATGACAAAAATGTTTTGACTTTGATATGGTTCGCTTGAAAACAATGGGGGCTGCACAGTAGACTAATATGAAGTCTATTTTTATTTTATTTTTTTTAAAGAAAACGGGTGGGGGGAGAGACTATAAGGGCAGAGAAGACTTGAGTAAGGCACCCTATTGCTTGCATTTCAGTTTAGAGAAAAAAAGGAGCAGGAGGCGACACGATACAAACTTATAAAATTTTGCGCGGCATGGGGAAAAGTTTTTCTCCCTCTCACAGCTGAGTGTTGGAAGATTCAGGGCAGATAAAAGAAAGAACATTCTCATGCAACACATTGTGGTTTTTTTTTAGTTCCATTAATTTTATTCCAAGCTTGTCAAAAAGAACTATTTTTTTATCATAGTAACAATTTTATTTATAGACAGAACCACACACATTTACAATGAGAGCTAAAAAGCCACTCCCCATGGAAAACCTGCAGGGAACCAACGTCCCCCCCCCCGTATAAGAATTCTTAGGTCTCAAATATAAATTAAATGATCATAAATGTACACGGCAAAGACATACATAGGTATATAAACCACGTGTCTTAAATAGTACAGGAGAGCAACCCTGAAGTCATTTTGACTCTCCTAAATTGACCTCAAATATTTCTCTGCAAGGAGAAAGGAAAGGAAAGCCTCCCCATTGTCTTTCATGAAACACATAGAGCCAGTGTGGTGTAGTGGTTAAGGAAGGGAAAGGAGAATGTTAGCCGCTTTGAGACTCCTTAAAGAAGAGTTTGGATTTGATATCCCGCCTTTCACTCCGTTTAAGGAGTCTCAAAGCGGCTAACATTCTCCTTTCCCTTCCTCCCCCACAACAAACACTCTGTGAGGTGAGTGGGGCTGAGAGACTTCAGAGAAGTGAGACTGGCCCAAGGTCACCCAGCAGCTGCATGTGGAGGAGCGGAGACGCGAACCCGGTTCCCCAGATTATGAGACTACCGCTCTTAACCACTACACCACACTGGCTTAAAGGGAGTGAAAGGTGGGGATATCAAATCCAAACTCTTCTTCTTCTTCTTCTTCTTCTTCTTCTTCTTCTTCTTCTTCTTCTTCTTCTTCTAAACTATGGAACTCACTGCCACAGGAGCCAGTGATGGCCACCAACTTGAATGGCTTTGAAAGAGGATTAGACAAATTCATGGTTAGACAAATCCACGGTTTGAGGTAGCAATGCTTCTGAATACCAGTTGCTGGAAAACACAAGAAGGTAGAGAGAGGGTTCTTGTGGTCTCCCACAAGCATGACCACTGCGAAAACAAGATGCTGGACTAGATGGGCCTGGCCCAGCAGGCTCTTCTTATGTTCTTATGTACATAGTATACCTAGCCAGGAATATGGACTGTGCATGGAGTTTGAGTTTTTGCGGTGTTTCTGGCACTAGGTAATAGTACACTTTAGCTTCCCAAGGACTTACTTCTGAGTAGGCATGGTTAGGATTCTGTGATGTCCTACTGAAATCAAGGGGCTCAACGCTAAGTGACTGGGTATTGCTTTGCAGTCTTAATCATATTAAAAACCTCCTCACTTAAGTCCCGGGACTGAGGGACTTGACATCTTTCTGCAGGGCCTGCAAGACAGAGTTGTTCCGCCTGGTCTTGATTTATTGGCTACTTTTAAAATGAGGCTGCATTTTAAATTGCATTTTAACCTGTATTTTAAATTGTTTTTTTTTTCTTTTTCCCCCTATTATGTTTTTACTGCGATTTTATTGGTGTTAGCTGCCCTGAGCCCGGCTCTGGCCGGGGAGGGTGGGGTATAAATAAAATTTATTATTATTAAGTGTACATTACAGTGATACCTCTGGTTACAAACTTAATTCGTTCCAGAGGTCCATTCTTAAGCTGAAACCGTTCTTATCCTGAGGCGCTTACGCTAATGGCGCCTCCCATGCACATGCTCCTCTGGTGCACGACTTCCGCTTGCATCCTGGGGCAAAGTTCACAACCAGGAGCGACTACTTCCGGGTTAGCAGAGCTCGTAATCTGAAGCTTGTGTAACCAGAAGCGTTCGTAACGTACCACTGTACACAACACACATCCCTTTGTCCCATACTTGTAAGCTGTTCTGTGTGTCAGAGGATTAGACTAGCTGTCTGGCTAGGTAGGAGCCGGAATCTGCTTCCCCTCCCCATTTAAACACTATGATTACTTTAAATTATGCAAATTTCAGTAATATGAGATTGGCATGCTTGGCTAGTATTTAAATAGCCCGGAGGCCTAGCTAAAAATAGAACAGCATAAGGTAAGCAAATAAAGCTTGTTCACCCCTTCACATCCAAGACACATCCTTGACAGAGTAGAGAAATAGATAGTGAAGAGTGATCCCACTATAACCAGTGCCTGCCTCATTATAAATGAATTAATTAATTAAGCATCCATGGCTGCCCACCAAGAACATTCTCTAGGCGGTTTACAAAGCAGAAACAAGCATTGCACAACGTTTAAAAATGCAGTAATTAAAACCACAAAAATCCATTAAAAAAAGCACAAACCAACAGAAACCTTTCCTTGTAACAGAGAGAGAGAGAGAAAGAATAAAACAACAAACTACAAATGGGCTCCCTCCTACAAGAAGCAGGACCGGGCATATTTCTGGAGGATGAAATTAATTTGAATGCAGTATTGATCTGGACGCATTATGGAAGCACCGGAAGTGAGCCATCTGTACATGTAATTCAGTTCATTTCCCGCAGGAAATTAATTTGTGATGTACACAAAAACTGTCATGCATGCCTGGGCGCTGTCCCCAGATAATTGCAGGGACAGCAGCTTGTGATCTGCAAGGCGTAGAGGGAAGAATGACAGTCAGATGGCTGCAGAGATCTACGCGGACAACAGGAAAACAATAGGCATTACTTAACAGGAGGTTTGGCCCTGTGCTTGTTTTTCCAGAGTTAGCAGCCTCTGCTTACAATTACACCTCGCGTAGTATTAAGTAATCTTTTTGTCAGCCTAGTCAAACCTTAAGCATTCCCCGTTGCAAAAACACAGGGAGAGAGGGGGAAATAGCCATTTGTTGCATTAGCGGCACATCGTATTAAAAGTTTCATGAGGTTTTTTAGTATGCAGGAGCCGTATACATGCTCATCAGCCACATTAGCACAATGGCTCTTTTGGAGCCATTATAGTTGATCGTGCCAATGATCCATGGATTATGTACTTTTATAGGGTCTGATGCACTTGCAAACAAAGGAAGGGCTTCTTCTTCTTTGCATTCCTGCCTTCTCCCGAGACTCCGAGCCCCCTTTCAGCTAATGAAAAGCAGCCAAGAAACTAACAAACGGAAGGCTACCCTAACTCACCAACCTAATTGTAGTCATAGTGCATCAATGTAAAAAAGTAAAGGACCCCTGACAGTTAAGTCCAGTTGCAGACGACTCAGGGGTTGCAGCACTCATCTCGCTTTACAGGCCAAGGGAGTCAGCGTTTGACCGCAGACAGTTTTTCCGGGTCATGTGGCCAGCATGACTAAGCCACTTCTGGCGCAAGGGAACACCAAAACCAGCACACGGAAATGCCGTTTACCTTCCCGCTGGAGTGGTACCTATTTATCTACTTGCACTTTTTGGCGTGCTTTCGAACTGCTAGGTTGGCAGGAGCAGGGACCGAGCAACGGGAGCTCACCACGTTGCGGGGATTCGAACCGCCGACCTTCTGATCGGCAAGCCCAAGAAGCTCAGTGGTTTACTGAGCCACCCACGTCCTTTAAGTGCATCAGTGTAGCCTACTGTAAAAAGGGAATAGTCATATCCATTGCACATCACACTTTTGCCTTTGGTCCTCCTGTCTGCCACTGGCCTGCGCCCCTCTGCGAAAGGTTCCTCATAAGGAAATGCAGCTCTTAGGTGAAAAAGCTTCCACACCCCTGGCTCAGTGGGTACTACGGTCCTCTTCAGTAACCCTGAAGCAGAATCCCTTGCAGTTGCGCTCAAAAGTAAGTCCCACGGAATTTAATGGAGCTCTTACTCCTAGACAAGTGGCTGTAAGATTGCAACCTTAAGCAGTCAGATAATTTCAAAAAGAAATTATCATTCAGAATGGCACCACCATTTTATTCAGTCTAGCATCCTATTTCACTGACAAGATACCATACAGGTGTTTTGGACTACAATTCCCATCATACCACATGAGGGCTGGTGTTAATTTAGTCCTACAGTAACTAAAGACTTGGAAACTGGGGGGGGGGGGGGGGATTGACCGCATAAGGTTAACATGTTCAGGATGCAAGAAACTGGCCAAGTAAAAGGTTTTGTATTTTTTTTAAGAGAGAGAGAGAGATGCAATTTTTGATATTCACTTTATTAATTAACCATGGGAACAAACTCTTACCCTTACCTGATTGCAGGTGCCCAGACTTTCCCACCTGTTGGACAACCATAAGAGCATGAGGGAGGCACCATGTGGTTTCTGATAAGCTAGGATACATGCTGAAACACACAGCCTTCAGAAATTGTAGCTCAATGGTAGAGCTCATGTTTCGTAGGCAGAAGCTAGTAGTGGCTTATAAAACCCTAAATGATTTGGGGACCAGGAATCTGAAGGGACATCTCTTACTGTACGAGCCTCCTGCCCAGGTTCTTGGCTGTGGGGGTCCCTTCTCATTGTCCCACCATCAGTGAAGTACATTTGGTGTAGACATGGGATAGAGGCTTCTTAGTGGTGGTGCCCTGATTATAGCATACCCTCCCACCGGAAGTACAACTGGCACCAACATAGCTGGTACTTTGTTTTGTGGCTAAAATCTACTTGCTAAGACATTTATGGGATGCTAGCCTGCTACTGCAATTGGTTATTTTACTTGTATCTGATCACATTTATTATTATTATATTATTTATTTATATACTGCCCTTCATTTGAAGAGCACATAAAAACACAAAATAAAAACAATATATAAATACTTAACCTAATAGCTACACACACACACACACACAAACAAACAAACCCACAGTTAAAAGGTCATAGATTTTTTTTTTTATCAGCTCCAGGCCCAGTTGAAGAGGAATATTTTTGCCTGGCGCCTAAAGAAGGTGCCCGTTGAGCCTCGCTGGGGAGAGTATTCCACAAATGGGGAGCCACTGCAGAAAAGGCCCATTCTCATGTTGCCACCCTCTGAACCACTCGCAGAGGAGGCACATAAGAGTTTTGCTGGAGTTTTGTTGTTTTAAAATAATATTGCAACCTACCCTGGGCTCATTTGATGAAGGTTGGGTTTAAAATGTTCTTAATAATAAAATAATAAATTAGTAGGGACGCGGGTGGCGCTGTGGTCTAAACCACTGAGCCTCTTGGGCTTGCCAATCGGAAGGTCGGCGGTTCGAATCCCCATGATGGAGTGAGCTCTTGTTGCTCTGTCCCAGCTCTTGACAACCTAGCAGTTCGAAAGCATGCCAGTGCAAGTAGATGAATAGGTACCTCTGTGACGGGAAGGTAAGTGGCATTTCTGTGCGCTCTGGTTTCCGCCATGGTTTCCCATTGTGTCAGAAGCGGTTTAGTCATGCTGGTCACATGACCTGGAAAGCTGTCTGCAGAAAAATGCTGGCTCCCTCGGCCTGAAAGTAAGATGAGCGCTCCTACCCCATAGTCGCCTTTGACTCGACTTAACTGTCCAGGGGTCCTTTACCTTTACCTAATAATAAATACACAAAGTCCTGGGCTCTATCCTTAGTACTTCCAGTTAAAGGGGAATCAGGCAGCAGGTGGTGGGAAGACCTCTTCCTGTGACCCTGAAGAGTGCTGCCAGTCAGAGAGTAAACAACACTGGCCTAAGGTAGTCATCATAGTGTCCTCTGTATCACTGGACAACTTCTGAAGGGCACCACATTGGCTATCCCTGATCTGCTTGGAGAAATAGCCAGATCTTGTACACAGCTGCTTCCTTTTGGGAATAGTCCTAATCTGCTGACCAGGAAAGGAACTCTGAATTTAAAATTAAATTCTTTTTGTTTGCACTAGGCCCCTCATGCTAGAAAGTAGTTATTAAACGGAAGATCAGTCATGCAGAATACTGACCAGGAGAAAAAAATTTAAGGGCTATTGTCAAAAAGACCTTGAAATTGTCAGCCTAGCATATCAGGAGGGGGGGGAAAGACAGTTGAAATGCATCAATGAAAGGATGAAAATGCAGAAGCAGAGAATACTAATCAAAAGATGTTCCATTGTTAATGCTTAAAATCTGGACCCATCTGTAGTACTGCAGTCAGCTCTGATTACATTTTTCATAGAAAGAATGTTGCTATCATCACCCCAGGAACAGCAGCTAAGCAGGATGGCTCCAATTTATAACAGCCTTTGAGACAAAGCAATTAAAAAAAAGAAGAAGTTAAGCTTGCTTTCATTGGGACGCTCCAAAAAGTCATAACAGTAGTTTTCAAGGTGACCATGGAAGAACTATGCCGCAATTATTCAAGTAAGTACTACATGTACATAACTGAGATAAACTATGAGATTTAATAGGCAGAGATGACAATCATCCCATCAGCTGAATGAGTCTGAATGAGAAACAAGGTTCGTTCAACCAGTTCTGCTGAAAGCCCAGATCCATCAGTTACCCCCTGCCCAAACTATTTCCATTTTGGCTGGTCATTAGAATAATTAATATTTCATTATAAGAACTAGCGCTTCATTTGCACCTCCCTCTCTGTCCCTTCCACCCCTATGTATCATTTGTTTTATATTGTAAGGCTAGAGGTGTAAGGCTGTGTTTTCAGTGAGTACACCACGTCTGCTTGCAGGAGATCCGAAAACCTCCCATCCATGAATCTTAGAAGTTATACTTTTAGATTTTGAGGCCCTAGATGAACATGGGAACGGTTCTCACTATTCATGCAAGGTCTGTATAGTTAAAGCTATGGTTTTCCCAGTAGTGATGTATGGAAGTGAGAGCTGGACCATAAAGAAGGCTGATTGCCTAAGAATTGATGCTTTTGAATTATGGTGCTGGAGGAGACTCTTGAGAGTCTGATGGACTGCAAGAAGATCAAACCTATCCATTCTGAAGGAAATCAGCCCTGAGTGCTCACTGGAAGGACAGATCCTGAAGCTGAGGCTCCAATACTTTGGCCACCTCATGAGAAGAGAAGACCCCCTGGAAAGACCCTGATGTTGGGAAATATGGAGGGCACAAGGAGAAGGGGACGACAGAGGATGAGATGGTTGGATAGTGTTTTCGAAGCTACCAGCATGAGTTTGACCAAACTGTGGGAGGCAGTGGAAGACAGGAGTGCCTGGCTTCCTCTGGTCCATGGGGTCACAAAGAGTGGGACATGACTAAACGACTAAACAACAATTAATGCATGGCTATGTGGCTCACTAGGCCTCAGCAGGGCTGCTGTCATTCTCCATGTTCCTATAGCTTAAAAAACAACTTCTCTGTACCAAGTGGTACAGAATAACAGTGAGAGAGGACTATTGCCCTTATGTCCTGCCTGTGGCATTTTCATAGACATCTGGTTGGTCATTGTGTGTAACAGGGATGCCAGGTAAGCTACACCTTTGGTCTACTCCAGCAGCGCTAACACTACATTCTTTGTTTCCTGTTACCTTCACCTCCTGTGTTCTCTGTGAACCCATGGCCCTAAGCCAGGGGTCAGCAACCTTTTTCAGCCATGGGATGGTCCACCGTCTCTCAGACCATGTGGTAGGTTGGACTATATTTTGAAAAAAAGAAGAACAAATTCCTATGCCCCACAAATAACCCAGAGATGCATTTTAAATAAAAGGACACATTCTACTCATGTAAAAACACACTGGTTCCTGGACCGCCCGGGGGCCGGATTTAGAAGGTGATTGGGCCGCATCCAGCCCCCAGGCCTTAGGTTGCCTACCCCTGCCCTAAGCATTACGTCCTGCTGGTTTTCATCCATTCATGCTGTCACCTCCTTCCTTGTGTGTATAGCAACATTTGTTTCTTGATTCGCCATTTCTTGTACCACGCCTATTCTTAACACTCTTCTTTTCCCAAGCAGTGAGGGTGGTGGCAGAACGTTCTACAATGGTACCAGGAAGGAACAATTCGTTATAGGTGATGCTGCTGTGAAAAGTATACTTCTATACAGTGTTCTTGCCCTTGTCAACTGCTGCCACAAATCAGGCTTATATTTATTTTATTATCAAACAAAGTATTGGATTTGTTCAGAAATATAGATTTAGCCTTGCTGGCAGCAAATCTTACACATGAGATGGCCAGGTGCGAATTAACTCTTCCCTTAACACTTGCTCATTCTGCCTTAATTGCCTTTGAATTGCTCCAGCAACTGGAGGGCACCACATTGGGTACCCTAGGTCTAGAGATCAGTGGTTCTGGAGACTGCTCAGACATAAAGCCTTGATGTGATGTTCCATGTAGTGGCTGCTGGTGGTGGCTGAGTTGCTGCTGGTTACCAGGAAGGAGAGAGAGGCAAGATGGTGGGGAGGTTGGCATGGTGCAAATGCACTGACAGGAATACTGCATGTGCTCTGCTGGTGTGTTTGCACCACATCAGCCTCCCCATCACTTTGTCCCACTGCCTTCCACTAGGCAGAAGCAACTCAGGAAGTCGGGTCAGTGCCACTGACCGACCACAAAATCTGCTATGGGTTCCACGGGCCTTCTGCAACATCCTAAATCCTGGAGGTTTTTAATGTCAGTTGGTTAGCTGGTCTACTTAGTCCAGAATTGTCTTAATAACCCCACAAAAGAAACCTGCTGCCATCACCCATTGATTTAGAGAGAACTGTAAGGGTCTCCTTTTATTTTCTGTGTCATTCAAAGCTAGCACACAGGAGCGAAATTGTCTCAGCTTGTATCCCACAGACCAGAACACATGAGCTGGCCAGGGCTGATGGGAGTTGTAGTCCCGAGACATTTTGGCACCTGAGGTGAATCACAAAATGGCTCACCAAGGAAGAAGGGGTGAGTGAAGATCTACATCAGCAACAAGTGGGGGGGGGGGGGATAAAGGTCTACTTTGGTAAGAAGGGTAGGAGGAACTTAGCAGTGCCTCCAATTCACAAGAGGCCACTGCTGAGGAGACCAGACTTCCTGCCTCCTGATGCGGTTGCCTTAACTTGCCCCATGCGTAAGCTGGTTCTGAATCCAATACATCTGGATGGCCCCAGCTTAGGGAACACTGAGTTACCCTGACTCCCAGAGTTTCCTCTGTGCCCTAACTCCTTCTGGTCTTGTTCAGTTTCATTCAGTCCTCCCTCTCCCACCCTCTTTCTCAACTAACTTTCTCCACTGTCACTCACTCTTCCCATCATTTCACCACACTCTCCTGCTGTCACTCATTCTTCAATTGCAATTGTCAGTGAGGGGGAAGTGTATTATGTATAAAGTGGAGCTTGGCCCACAGTCTTGCATTGCCACACAGTTTCAGATTAAGGATGCAAGAACCCTATGGACTCTTCCTCGGGAGTAAATTGCGCTGAACGCAGTGAGAGATGGATGTCCAAGTGGAAAGGAAAGGGATGGCCCATCACACCATTGCAAACTGGCTTGGAAGCAGGAGATACATCACTTTAAGACACATAAATGACTGTACAGTTGCGTGGGAGTAATCTGAATTAAACACCATGGGACTTACAGTACTTCTAAGGAAAACACACATGAATTGTGTGGGGTAATGCTGATCCATGGTGCAGCCTTTGTGCGTAGGTGCAATGGTCTAAAAGACTTAGTTCAAATATTACTACCCATCTTTAATTTCTTTTTCCAACCGTGTGTTTTTTTTTTTTTTTTTTTTGTATTGCTAAACTATCTTAATTCTTCCGACGTTTTGCCTGATCCCACCAGGGCTTTGAAAGCCGAGTAGCCAAGTTGCAGACATTCCTCAGCAAGTTCTTAAAAAAAAAAAAAAAAGGCTTTCAGAGGATGTGAGCTGGCTCTTCAGAATCATAAATATTTAAATCATCTAAATATTCTTTCACCTGTCCCTTATTAATGCTGCTGCTTGATATTCCCAGAGCCTCATTAATATTTATCTCAGCTTTGTGCTGCCTTCGTACTCCGTATCAAGAAGAGTAGGTGTTCGGTATTACCGCCTTCTCTAGAGCCAACAGTTCAATCTTCCCCGTGATTTTAGAAGGAACGTTGGATTCCTTTTGGCTCCTCCCACCCCTCACTTCCAAAAATATATTTATACAGTCTCTCTTCAACCTTTTTCAGTTCTCTTAGTATGTGTTTCATTTGCTGGCATGTCTCTTTTATTGCTTCATACAACTCTATTGTGTTATAGCTTCCCTGTCTTCCATTCTACATAATATTTTTCTTTACCACCTTAGCTCCTTAAAATGGGCTTTTCTTCTGCAGTGTTTATTGTTAAGGCAAGATTTGATGCAAAACTTGAGTAGTTTAATGTGTCTGATGCTTTTCCAAAAAGCATGGCGCTCTGTGCTCAGTCTATTCTTTTCCATAAATCCAGAGACATAAGAATGTCATCAATCTGTTTCTGAAGGCTTGCAAGTGGCTCATACACAAAGCCTATAGTACGCAGAGTTTATTTCAAACATGTTAAGTGAGCTTGCTTTGACGTCAGCACGGTTACTGTTGTACGTAACATTGTGATTTAATTGTTTTTTCCTCAATGGGAAATTATGGTCAGACAAAGTTGAAATTAAGATTGGCTATGTTGTTTGCTTTTATGCCATGAGCAGAAAATGGAAAGATTCCCACCCCCCACAAAAACATATTTGGGAAGACTGATGAACAGAGTATCATGATCTATCATTTGCAGTATGTCTTTCATTTTAACATGCTGATTACAAAGAGTATCAATTTATACACAAAGGGTGCCGCCAGTCTATTTTGCAGGAGTGATTTAAGTGCTTACCAGAACAACCCTCAGCCTGATAAAGTTGTATTGTTTTATGTAAAATCAAAATAGTAAGATAGGAAACAGTGGAGCACACCCACAACTTTAGGTTTGAGCAATTAAAGTAGATTAAAGCACTCTGACACCCTAGTGTAATAATAAGTAAATAAATAAATAAATATTTGGACTTGCTGCTGCTAGGAAAGTGACAGGGAAATGTACCAAAAAGTGTGATATGAACAAATGATCAACAGGAAAATATATAAACACTTACAAGTAGATCAGAATGAATGGTCATAGTCGAATAACTGCCCAGGAAGCAAATAAAAATGAATGCTTAATAAAGACTGGACCTAGTCTAACCACCACATTAATTTTGTGCAAGCAAATGAGAATGAATGCTGAAGAAAGAGGTAATCTGGAAAATCTTAGAATCTCTGCTCCTTTAAAATGTTACCTTCTTATAACAGTATGAACCTGTTCCCTCACAGTATGTAATTCATGGTACATCAAGGTTGAGCCCCGTTGAGCTAACAGGAATCCAGGACTGATCTCACCCTGTGCAGATAGCTGGGGATACAAAATGTTGTGTCAGAAATTATGCTTAAATTGGGATCTTAAAGATAATGAATTATTTCATTTATGGGATGATATAACTCAGTGGGATATTCAGAATGAATGCCATGCATTTACTTTGCTTTATTTATTAAATTCCTCCCAACGGTCAACAAACACTCAAGTAAATAAAAATACAATTAAAATTAAAACTTACTTAAAATGTTTTAAAACAGTTAAAAACAAAGGCATGCCAGAACTCTGGGTATTAAGTGAGCACAGCTCACTTGTTCAGCAGTAATGCCTCTGAGGTGTTTGTTGCTGGGTGACTAATGAATGGGACTTCAGTTTCTACGACATGATGGGAGATGTCTTTGTGTCAATCAGTCATCCATCAACACCAGAACATCTCCTGCCCTTCCCGTGTAGGCTACTCATATTTTGCAGCATGAGTAGGACCATCACAGCCCTTCCCACAACCAGGCTATGCTTGTGCATAGAGAGAGGGTAAGCCTGCTGTTTTGTGAAAGACAAGTGAGGAGTGAGATCAGGTATTCAAGCCAGTTGGCCATTATCTCTTCCAGGGTACCCCCATCGTTCAGCCCGGACACTGAGGTCCAGCTCTGAGGGCCTTCCTGTGGTTACCTCATTGAGAGAAGTGAGGTTACAGAGAACCAGGCAGAGGGCCTTATTGGTAGTGGCGCCTGCCCTGTGGAATGCCCTCCCATCAGATGTTAAGGAAATAAACAACAAACTGACTTTTAGAAGACATCTGAAGGCAGCCCTGTTTAGGGAAGTTTTTAATGTTTGATGTTTTATCATGTTTTTAATATTCCATTGGGAGCTGCCCAGAGTGGCTGGGGAAACCCAGCCAGATGGGCGGGGTATAAATAATAAATAATTATTATTCCCTCCCCGTCCACAAGTTTTCTCTCCAACAGTCACTCAGCATGCTCCATCCTTGTTGGTCTGTTTTGGTGGCCCTACTATGCCACCTCCTAAAGAATTTGTCTACTTCTGCAGAAACCCCAACCAGGGCATGTTGATACCTCCCTCTTGTTCATCAGTGGCACAATTTTGGATACATTGCGGTCATAACAAGGGATGTGTGAATCTGTGGATATCAGTTTCTTGCTTCTCCACTCCTAATTTCAGTACTTGCCTTTCCACAACAGTTTGCAAACTTCTCCTCCTCAATTCAGCCGCATTTTAGTGACAGTTTCTCCCAATATACATTTTTGTATGCAATTTTGTGTAACATACACATCCCCCGCCCAAAAAATATAATGCACTTTAGCGCATCACTTTCACTCATATATGAATATTTATGCATATTTGACCCTAGCATGTTCATTTTTGTACACATTACATGGCTGGAGTTCTGCACTGCAAAATCTGGAGAAGTACAAATTTTGAAGGAGGGTTGTGTTTCACTTTGCATATTGGTTTGAGAAATGCAAATTAGGCAGTTTCTCTTTAAATGTGAACTTTGTTGAATTGTGGGACTGTAGAGTTGGAAGGGACCTCCGGGGTCACCAAGTCCAACCCCCTCCAAGCTAGATCATACCTGACAGTTTCTCCTTGTTGCTGAGGTCCACATCCAAGAAAAAATACCCCTGTGTTGCTTCTTCTACCTTCTGGGGAGTGAAATTGTCAGTGAGGCAACTGAAGAATTTGTTGGACCTTACATTCTTGGCAGAGTTTGAGTTCTAACAGATACTGGGGTGGTTGAAGCAGTGGCGTAGCGTGGGTTGTCAGCACCCGGGACAAGGCAAGTAATTTGCGCCCCCTAACCCGGGGCAAGGCAAGTAATTTGCACCCCCCCCCACTGCACTGTCCCTCCCCCAGATAGTCCCTCGCTCTCTCTCCGCACCGCACCGCACGCCTGGCACCCTCCCCTCCACAGTGGGCGGCGACCCGGCGGCTCGGATCGGATTCGCACAGCCAGCACTGCAGTGAGAAAGAGTGAGTGAGCCAGGTAGGGGCAGAGAGCTGCGAGTGCGAGCGCTCTCCCCCAGATGTTGCGCCCGGTGCGGCTGGCCCCCGTGCACCCCCCACGCTACGCCACTGGGTTGAAGTCTCCCATGACTACATCTCTCCTTTTTGAATGTTTGGTAATCTGCTCTAGGAAGGCATCAACCAAGTCCTCAGTCTGTCTTGGAGGTCTAAAGCAGACACCTACAGTAAGGTCACTCTTGTCCCCCTCTCCTACAAATGTTACCCATATACTCTCAGTCTGCTTTCCATGCTCGAAGTCATGGAGCATAATTGAGTGTCACCCTTGACCCTAGTGATAGCACCTGCATTTTCTGTTAGTATAAAAATACAGTGGGCGCTTGGGTTGCGAACATGATCCGTGAGGGAGGCACGTTCGCAACCCGTAGCGTTCACAACCTGCAGTGCCATGTCTGCGCATGCGGGGGTTGCGATTCGGCGCTTCTGCGCATGCACAAAGCGCGATTTAGTGCTTCTGCGCATGCGCGAACGCCGAAACCCAGACGTCACCCATTCCGGTACTTCTAGGTTCAGCGCAGTGCGCAACCTGAAGCATTTGTAACCCAAGGTATGACTGTACTGTCAGGAGTACAAAGCATACATTCAAAGCACAAGCTTCTCCCTGCAAAAAACTCCTGGGCCCCGCAGTTTACTTCTGACAAAATTCCCAGTACCGTTAACAAACGATTTGCATAATTCTTTGTGTGGGGTGTTGTGTGTCTGTGTGCTTTAAATACATGGTGTGTATGCAGCTTTAGTCTCAATGATCTCTCAAAGGTCCTCCCCACAGCTCAGTCATTCTATGATGGTATGATTCACATCTGGAAAATGGAAAAATTGCTTGACTACATCTGGCAGGCTGCGTATTGAGTATAAAAAATGACAAACCAAAGTTCTAGCTATGCAATATGAGAAGTAGCCCTAAACAATCTGTGTCTGGATCCTAAGGTTCAGAACTCCTTACACCAGATGACTCATTTTTCTCCTAATAAAATCTTTCTAATAAAATGCATCTTCATTATTGTTATTTTTTTCATGCAGGCAGGAGGAGTAATATGAAAAAGGGGTTGTTAAAAATTAAATTATCATATTCCCAGGAGGCATTTTCAAGGCATTTATGAAGGCAGTCGCGCTTTTTATTTATCTCAATTGCGTTTTGAGGTTTACAGATTTTGGGTAATGTATACAGTTGATAAAAAAACAAAAAAACAAAACCCATTCAGTCCAAAAAGAGAGACATACAAATCCACACATCATGGTTTGGGGAGGTAAAATCACCCTCCCCTGTTCTGTAAGAGAGATGTCTAAATGTAGTCCCAGAATGCATTGCCGGTTCCAGAGAAGGTCATGCAATTGATGGTGATATTTACAAGTATGTTTGAAAAGTTGAGGTGTGAGAATATGTCATATAATCTGCAGGCTTTTCATTTAAGAAGACTGGACCAAGATGACATCAGTTTTCTGCTTCCCAGCTTTTAATGACTGTTTCTGTGGGTTAGTTGTAACCCTCGGAATGTATCCCACTGCTGTTCAGCTAATTATATGTAATGGAAACTGTCTCTGTATTTTTTGTAATTAGAGTTTGCTTTATATATTTGGTTTTCTGCAGGGTGGGGGTGGGAGGAGGAAGAGCTGTCTTGATTTGCACTGCAAAATTCATTGGCTTGAAAGTAAAACATATGCCTATGTTAAATCAATTGCAGATATGAAACTGGAAATTTGACTCGGATTCTGATAACATTTGATAATAAAAACGGGAAAGTTTGAAGGGTAAGGCAAGTGGACCGTCTGAAAATCTCTGGCCCGTACATTTTATTTTTTATCATTTGAATTAGAAGAGGAATCGTGCATTACTATGTAAATAGGGTGAGCCCTTGATGTAGGATAATTGTTCTAATCTCAAAGAGATTTGTATTTTCTCTGAAACTAAATGATGAAAACACTAAATGTAGAAACAATTCATGTTGGGGAGAAACAATCACTCCAGGTGCAAAAATAATTGTTTTCAATATCGTGTTTTTTTCCTGGTGAATTAAGGGAGCAGGCTATTCCACCAAGATAACAATTCTCTATTGTCTCCATTCGTTTTGTTTTCCAATCTTGATTATGGAGTTGTGAAAATTACTTTGTAGGTGTGACTTATACTGTATAAACCCATGATGTTTGATGCAACATTTTGGTATTGTAGCAAGCAAAATGGGAGTATTTTCTCAAATGTAAAGGTAATTAAGTTTTTTTTTTTGGGGAGAGATCCAAATTTGCAAAAGAGCAGCATTGCTTTCTCTTGCTCTCTCTTTTAAAGGAGAAATAAATCTCCTATGAGTTATTTTTAAAACCAATATAGAGAGAAACAGCTTGGACTGAAAGTTTCTGGTTTGATTTATTCTTAACTGATGCCTTGTGAGCTTGTCTATTTTTCAAAAGGTAGGGTAGGGTACCAATATTAGAACTTTCTCCCAGTAGGCTGTTAAACCTTAGAACTGTTTATCAGGCACTGTCGAACTCCATGAAGTTTGCCTCTGATTGGCTTGCCAGCAGTGTTTGAACATTTTATCACCTGAAATGAAAACTGCAGACCAGTAAGGATGCAGCAAACGACTTTTTAGAATATTTTTAGCTGCAGCAAATACCACAACACATCTAAAGGAGAAGTAGGCTGTGCATTTGTCACGTGCATGTGTACATTTATCACATATATAGCACTCCTATAGCTTGATCCTAGGCCTGTTCACTCAGAAATAGTCACTGCCAGGTAAGTGTGCATAGGATTACATACTTAACAGTATTCATCCTGAACTCTGATCTGGACAGACTGCTCTGAGAAAAGCATATTTCATTATATTCATTATATTGCACTAGTATTGCCAACAAACCTGGAACATTGCTGCACAGCGTGGGTTGGTGCCATTGGCTTGGAATGTTTTGACAACATCTTACAACCACTTTGGCTATTATGGAACTGGGACAAACACACTACTTCTGTTTGATAACAAGCTATTTGAAGGAGGTAGCAAGAGGCTACCTAGAAGGCGTAGCATGACAGTCTATACCTGTTGAATTCCCTCTTCTGAATGATGATGAAGGATATAGGAACCCTCGCCTCCTTTTCACCTGACCATCCTCATCCATACCCATCTAGATAACAAATATGCATTTCTCAAGGACCAATTAAATAGCACGACAAGGTCTTATCTTGCCCCCTGCCCCCTATTATGGCCACTCGTCACCGTGTTTCATTGTGCCAGAAGAGGTTTAGTCATGCTGGCCACATGACCTGGAAAGCTGTCTGTGGACAAACGCTGGCTCCCTTGGCCTGAAGTGAGATGAGTACTGCACCCCATAGTCACCTTAGGCTGGACTTAACTGTCCAGGGGTCCTTTACCTTTTTATCTGTTATGGGCTGAAAGGGGATGGGTGGGTGGGGGACATATTTCTCAATAAAATTCCATGCCTACACTGTATTTTCACTTCCATACATCACTATGGAAGTGAGAGCTGGACCATAAAGAAGGCTGATCGCCGAAGAATTGATTCTTTTGAATTATGGTGCTGGAGGAGACTCTTGAGAGTCCCATGGACAGCAAGAAGATCAAACGTATCCATTCTTAAGGAAATCAGCCCTGAGTGCTCACTGGAAGGACAGATTGTGAAGCTGAGGCTCCAATACTTTGGCCGCTTCATGAGAAGAGAAGACTCCCTGGAAAAGACCCTGATGTTGGGAAAGATGGAGGGCACAAGGAGAAGAGGATGACAGAGGACGAGATGGTTGGACAGTGTTCTCGAAGCTACAAACATGAGTCTGACCAAACTGCGGGAGGCAGTGGAAGACAGGAGTGCCTGGCATGCTCTGGTCCATGGGGTCACGAAGAGTCGGACAAGACTAAACGACTAAACAACAACAACAACACACTGTACTTTATGACAATGTAAATTTAATTTACATGGAAACTTTCTTGGCATGTCAGATTTTCTCACAGTTGTTGAGTCCAAAGAATATCTTGCTCCTAATGAGGAATAGGATAAAATAAATTAATACGATAATAAATTAACTAATTATGATTAAATATTACGAAAGGGTGGTATCCAACTAAGTTTTACTCTGAGTAGACAATTGAAATTAATGAACATGACTAAATTTAGGTCTATTAATTCCAGTGAGCCTACTCTGAGTTAAATACCACCCATTAGCTGCAGATTCAGTAAAATGACTGTGCTGAGATATACTTTCATGTTAAGTCTATTTCATGTGCTGTTCTAAAATCTTCAGAGGATAGAATCTGTTTTCTTGTAGATGGCCCATTGTTCCTCTATTTAAAGACAGACAGTAGGTGTTTCCCCCTTTGTTATCATATAATGTACCCAGTAGATTTTCCTGTATACATTTCTATCTTTCCTAATAAATACATTCCTAAGGATGTTGTCACACTGAAGTATGTGTGGCTTCTGTAGATGCTGCTGTAAATTGTAGCCTAATGATAAACTGGGCTCTGAGAGCTCCTTGGTCATCTCAGCATCATTGGAGGCCTAGGAGAAGGGAACTAGAGATGGAGGCTGGCAGGCAAGTAGCCAGCTGAGATCAGTGAGGGAGTGAATAGGCAGCCAAAGCTGGCAATGGAGCAAGTGAGCATTTCAGACCTGTGAGGTGGGCAGCCCTGGCTAGCAAACAGAGATTTGGTGAGGTCTGAAGGGAAAGGGTGGTTGTGGTAAACAGAGAGGGTAGCTTTGGTGAGGCATAAGGGTGCCTTTGGCAACAAGTAAGGGGATGGAGTGGGTGGCTTTGGCACGGTGGGTGGGTGGTAGGCGGAGTTGACAAGTGAAGTGAGCAGGGACACAGCCAAACACTGGTTTTCAACTGGCCAGTAGTGGCCAGGTTCATGGCCTGATTCAAGGAGCACTACCACCATACAGGTAAATGGTAAAATATTAAGAAATGCATCCCTAAATGCATGTTTGGTTTATAAGTGGTTCATGGGTCTGAAAAGGTTGAAGATACTTCCTCTAGTACATATAATAAAAATGTGTGTGTGTTGTCGCACTGTAGTTCACTTGGCCACAGACAGGTGCTGCTGCGAGCTACAACATGACAAGAGGTGGCCCAGGTGAGCTGTGGGTGGACAGACAGAACAGTCTGCAGACCTGTCCCCTGGTTCCAGATTACTAAGGTGGTAGGTGGCAGTGCTGGCCAAATTCCTCCTCCCTGGTGAGCTTGGCAATCCGCTACTCCTACTGCCACAGCCATAGCCAAACAAGAAGGAGGAGAGGGAGCTGAGGAAGTAGGAAGCAGTGGCCAGACAACTTGGTAACCTGTGGCTGCCACAGTCAATTAAGATGAAGAGTCAACACAGGTAAAGTAGCAGCAGCAGATTCTCAGGTTGGCTGGCTGCTGCTTCTGACCACCTTCCTGTGGTTCTCCTCCTGCCAGGCCAACTGTTCATCCTGCATGGCTTTAGTGGCATGGGGTGGCAACACAAAGGTCTAAGGGGGGTTGGTGATGTCTAAGTGGGTTCTGTGAGGTTTAAGGCGGTGAGGGGTTTGGCAAACTTTAAGGGGTAGGATTGGTGAATACTAGGAGGTTGGGGAGGTCTAGTGGGATGGGGTAGGTGAATTGACTGAATTTGGAGATTGGTGGGGGTAGGTGGGGTTGGCGAGCAATGGGAGCAACAACCCCTTGTCATATCACATCTCTGGAGAGCAGTTGAAGATCAATCTACACATAATGGGATTTCATAGTCCAAACAAAAATGTCTAATGATGTATATAAAGGATGTTGTTAAATGCTGTGGAAAATGTCATTGAACAGGACTAGTTTTTTTTACTTTACTTGTCTTTTTAATTCCTTTTTCTTTTCTTCTTTAATTTCCTTTTTCTTTTTTGCAACCTGAGTATTGCTGTAACAAACCTTATTTTATATATCCCCTGTACTGTGCTATTATTATACACTGTGTGTGTACATTATGAGATTCTGTACAACCGAGGAGCTTTGCCAATATCACTGCGTTCTCAAAGTCTCTTTGCATATATTCATTTTATTAAGCATGTTATGAAAATTCAAGAATGTAAACCAGATATAGCTAACTGGATTCCCCTTCTGGGAGTTGTATTTAAGCACATTTTAAAAATAAAAATGCATGCATCTATACAGCTTCTTCCACTTAGAGCTCATCAAAAACCCTTATTCAGATATGCATCTGCAAGGAGAGAACTGAAATTTTATTGCCAGTTTGGTGTCCTGTATATATGTATATAATACCTATAATGCTCTAAATCAGCTTGGGAATGTTTTATTATGTGGGACCCTGTTACATTATGATCAAAGACCACAAAATTGTTGCCAGCTTTCAAGTTCTCCAGAACTCTTCTATCACGCAAGATGTTACTCAATACAGGGGAGGGGTTGGGAGCTATAGATAGATAGATAGATGATAGATAGATAGGTAAACAGATAGATAGATAGATGATAGATGATGATGATGATAGATAGATAGATAGATAGATAGATAGATAGATGATAGATAAAGAAATACCCACCCTAAAAATCTCCACCATTGGATGTTGTAGCCATGAAGTCAGCTTGTCGACTCACTTCCAATTTTGTGATATTTTCGTTGGTTCTAATAAAAAAATACTTTACCTTCTAGCACGAACATTCAATTAAGATTCTATCTTTATCTTATAAAGATATTGCAGAACTGTGGATTGTGGAATTCTTCTTCTTCTTTTAGACCAACTCTGCTGCTTTTGCTTTCTATGTTGTTTAGAGACTATTCATTTCCATGCGTACAGAAGAGTGACTACAGCGAGAGACCGCAGTTTTGTGGTCAGCAGCCGCAGAACAAAATAAAGAGGAAAGCTTGTGGGGAGGGGAAAGGAAGTGGTGCTCTTAATGAACACACACAGAGCCATTTGTGGATGCGCTCCGGGTGCATTCATGGTAAATGAGTGGGGTGTAGCATCTCTGGTAATGATGACTGCATAAAGGAGTGGTGATGGGGAACTGGTGCTACTGATGAAGTGGTTTGGACTGGGCAAGGGGCCCAAACCACCCACTTCCAGATAGCAGTGGAAAGGAAAGGTCAAGGACAGGGGGGAATGGCAATGTGTTAAAAGACGGGATGCCCAGACCAGACCAGAGAGCACACATATTGCTGCAACTATCAAGGGGTAAAGTTTTCCACCTGCCTTGCCCCACCCTTCACTGCACCTGGGAGCTGCTGCCTAAAGATTTATGTTTTGTTCTCTCTGACATCCAGTGGCGTAGCGTGGGGGTGCAGGGGGGGCCGGCCGCACCGGGCGCAACATCTGGGGGGCGCGCGCTCGCACTCGCAGCTCTCTGCCCCTACCTGGCTCACTCACTCTCTCTCACTGCAGTGCTGGCTGTGCGAATCCGATCCGAGCTGCCGGGTCGCCGCCCACTGTGGAGGGGGGGGTGCCAGGCGTGCGGTGCGGTGCGGAGAGAGAGCGAGGGACTATCTGGGGGAGGGACAGTGCAGCGGGGGGGGGTGTGTGCAAATTACTTGCCTTGCCCCGGGTTAGGGGGCGCAAATTACTTGCCTTGCCCCGGGTGCTGACAACCCACGCTACGCCACTGCTGACATCTTTGTGGGGGCTGGCCCTTTGCCTTTTTTCAGGAACATGAATGCATTGGGCATAGATTTATTGAAATATTGGTAAAGGTAAAGGACCCCTGGACAGTTAAATCCAGTCAAAGATGACCATGGGGTGCGGCGGTCATCACACTTTTCAGGTCGAGAGAGCCGGCTTTCCAGGTCATGTGGCCAGCATGACTAAACAGCTTCTGGTGCAACAAAACCCCGTGACTGAAGGCAGAGCGCACGGAAACACCATTTACCTTCCTGCTGCAGCGGTACTTATTTATCTACTTGTGCTGGTGTGCTTTTAAACTGCTAGGTTGGCAGAAGCTGGGACAGAGCAACGGGAGCTCACCCCGTTGTGCGGATTCAAACCGCCAACCTTGTCTTTAAATTTTTGTTAAGTTGCCTTTTTTGTACTTAAAAGTGTTTGTTATTCCTTTCTGAGCCACTTTTCCTTTCGTTGGTCAAAAGGGTACATATGAATGAACAGTAGCAATAATGAAATAACAGCAAGTCATTGGTGGCACCTGAAAGAACCACACAGCCTGTGACTGTTGCGGGAGCTCCTTCCCCACCTTCCCTGGGACTACCTAAGAAATATCTGTGTGACCTAAGGGACGGTAGAAGCCAGGATGCCCAGACAAGGAGAAAGCCAAACCATCAACTCCCTTACAAGAACCACCAACAGTCTGCAGAAATTGTTGGGGGCAGGCCCCTTCCCCACCTTCCCTGTTTAAGAAAGATCTGTGTGACTTGAGGGAAGGCAGAAGCAAGGGAAGCCCAGGCTGCCATCCCCTCCAAACACAGTGGGACTTATTTCGAAGTAGGCACCCCTAGGATTACACTGTAATCCTTTCTATTTTTGAAGGGGAGGGAGTGTTTAGACCCCACTGAAAATGGCAGCAGTTAATAGCTAAGAAAGTGTTGTTATGAGTTTGTGGGTACCAGACTCCTCTACATTTCTGGGTCCAGCAGGGGGATCAGAATTTAATCGAGGCAAATGTTGAAATATAAGCCTGGTCAGTTTCCCGATGGGGTAATGGCCTGGGAGATGAGCCATTTAGAGAACAAAGGGAAGGTAATGAGCCATGAGGAAAGTCGAAGAGAGGAGGGCTCTGTGCCAGACGGCAAATGGGAGGGGCCTCTCCCTTAACTCAGAATGAGTTAGATAAAGGGAGAGTTTAAAGTAGTCAAGAGCTGAATTCGCTGACATCTCATTGAATCCAGAGTTGTGCCTATGGGAGAAGCAAGACCCTCTTGGGGTGTTAATGCTGCAAACCCCTCCACCAATAGGCTCAGGTTGTATATTTGTGTAAATAAACCATATATCCTAAAGACACCACAGTCTCCACCATGCCTCATTTCCAAAAGGAAACCCGGACTGTAGGCAAGACCCCTGGAACCCCTGGAATCTCACACCATTCGGAGATTGGAGTGGTGTGTAACAGTATGTTCCTTCTCTGCTTCTGTTCCAGAGAATCCTGTTATGGTCTGCTGAATGTTGGGAACAGATTCTCTGTAAATATGCATCATATTTTGCTACGTGTGTTTGCATTTGTTTTCCTTGCTTAACAGCGGAGTACTAAATTTGTCTCCGGTAAACACACTCTTCCATTCTAGCAGCATCCTATCCCTTAATCTGCCTTTCTTGCAAATCTAGCTGTTATAAATTATGCAATATGTAACCTCTGGGGAGTGGGATGGAAAAAAAGTTTTACAAAGTGAACATTCTGAAGAACATTATTGCAAAAATATAATATGATAACAAAAATAAAACCCAGTGTTGCTTGGCAAGTTAAGCAGAGGGACAGAGACATTATTGCTCCATCCAGCAAATTGCAGTGAGCAGGGACCTGTATGGATCTGCACCCCAAAATTCCTGTCACTGCAGTGGTTCCACCTGGCCTCTAAGGTTAGAATCAGTGCTTTTTTCTGGGGGGATGCAGGGATACGCATACCCCTAAACATTTTGTGAATCTTTGCACTTTTGTCCAGTTACTGTATTTATTTTTCCTGATTTGAACTATAAAATGGTGATTTTCTTGAGTCAAAATGAGAGTACCCCTAAACAGTTTTTTGGTTTTTTTTAGAAAAAGAGGACTGGTTAGAATCCTAAATACACATCTTCCTACATCTAGCTAAATAGGATTATGATTGCCTTATAAGCAGGGTGGTTAAATGATTAAGAAAAATGAGAAAACTGTGTGGATCCTGGTTAGTCTGAATGATTTTAATTCTTGTTCTCTTGTGTGTGCATGCCATGTTGAAAGACTAACAGGTCTACTCAGAAGTAAGCTACAGACCAGGGAAGAAAGGCTTCAGGCTTGTTTTTACCTGAAGCCTGAGATTTACCAACAGAAGCAAGGTGCAAAAATAAAAATAAATGCTTAGAATTAAAGAATTCTGAGCCAATGTTTTGTTTTTGTTTTTTTGAGTACCATAAGTGAAGAGACCTCACAGGCCTCTCTCACACACAAATAATCACTCCTCTTCTACCTTCCCTGTTGGAATACACTAGTGTTGTTAACACTGCTTTCTAACAGCTTTGCTCTCCATTGGCTTCTCCACACCCCCTTCTTCCCCATGGAAAAAAGCACTGGACTACATTGCAGGAACCATTGTAAAAGTCTCCCAACCATGCCCTCCCTTGGGGATAATGCCAAGGGACTGTATGTGCCTTTGAATGACAGAACAATGTTTAAAAATGTACTATGTAATAACATATATCATTTATACAAACTTCTGTCTTTGGATTTGCATTTTCTAGGTAAGGGGAAGGTACAGGCTGCTGTCCAATCACAGCTACGGTGATGGACATTTCAGTTGTATTATCTCCATAGGCTGCTGTCGCTTCCACCCCATGAAAAGTGTGTGTGTGTATTGTTCATGCATTTATATGTGTGTGATATGTGTGTGTCTCTGTGTGTGTGCATGTGAACAATAACCAGGAAGTATCTTCCGCAAACAATGGAGTCATCAATCTCCATTTGTAATACGTGCACTGGAGAGGCAGTGTTGCATAGCAGTTATTGAGTGCTAGACCAAGACTTGGGGAATCGGGCTCCTTTTCCTAACTTGACCATGAAGCTCCCTGGCTGATCTTGGGCTAGTCACGTCTCTCCACTTAACCAACCTCACAGGGTTGTTGTGAGAATAAAACGGAGGAAGGAGAACTATGTAAACCACCTTGAGCTCCTTGGGGAAAGGCGGGATATAAATGTAATAATAATAATAAATGCTGTTTATAATGATATCATGTTTACCAACACCAACAGAAAGGAGGGGAAATCACTCTTCAATACATTTTAGTGTATTTTGGGTCTCTGTGGAAGCTGCCCAGAGTTGCTGGGGAAACCCAGCCAGATGGGCGGGGTACAAATAATATATTATTAATTATTATTATTATTATTATTGTTATCTGTATATATATATATATATATATAGTCCAGTAGCACCTTAGAGACCAATTAAGTTTGTTCTTGGTATAAGCTTTCGTGTGCATGCACACTTCTTCAGATACAATCAATCAATCAATCAATCATCAATCAATCAATCAATCAATCAATCACGGTTCTAACTTGGGGACGGACCAAGTAGGCAGCAGGCAAAAAGGCGCGCAAGCTTTTGCGCACGCGCATTGCCGGAGCAGCAAAGAAAGGGTCGACGGCCGTTTTTTGGTTTTTTTCCTGGTCCTCTTCTAGCGTGAGTGCGCCTGCGCTGCCCAAAACGCGAGCCGCCGCTGTCTCTTTGCCAGCCCTCGCCTGACGTTTCCATGGCGCACGCGCAATAAGCTGCCAGAGAGTGAGCGTAAGTCTCCATTTTGTTTGCCGTCCTCTCTCTCTCTACTCTCTAGCCGCCCCCCTCCCATCCCTCGCGCCTTGTGGAGAACCGGGGCGGAGAGAGAAGGGGGTGGGCCCTATGTCGCGCCGCAGGAGCTCGCCCTCTGGGTCGGCGGGGATATTCGGGAGAGATGGGAGGGCTGATGGAGGGACAGCCGGCCATTGCAAGCGAGGGAGCAAGGAGCCAGGCAGCCCGCTCGCTTCCAATATAAGTACTGTATATGCACCAGCAGGGTTGACAAAACGAATGCTTTCCTCACCGCCCTTGCAGGGTTACTCGGATGTAAGCCTTGCTGGGTTCGGCGGCACTTGCCCCCCAAGTGCGATGGCAGCCTTAGTTTAGCATTTCGTTATTCCCTGGGAGGGGAGTGGTGCATAATGATACTGAACTGGGATCTGTGAAAATCTGCACAAATAGCTTTATATTTTTCCACTCTGGATTAACTGACCAGCAATAAATAACGCCCCCCCCTCCAGTACTGAGCTCTCTCTTTTTCCTTTGCAAAGGTTGCCTACCGCGGTTTGATCATTCTGTGTCTAAAGAATGGTTGTCTAAAATAATAGTAATAAAAATTATGAATGTGATCTCATGGCTATACTTGCCCCCCTCTTCCCGACATGGTAAATGACACCTGCCACTATTAAAGTTTTGGGCTGCCTCCCCTTCCCTTGGGAGTGTGGCTCTTCAAAAGCCTGCTCATTTTACTTATTCTACAGGCTGCCCCAATTCTTCCCTGAAACAACAACAGCGCCTCCTGTTTTTTAGTTTCCTGGTTTAAAACACACATGGTTGCACTTTCCGGGTTTTTGCTTAATTAGAGATCACCAGGTTCTGGTCATGTGGGTGTTTAGTACAGTAGTGTGATTTGCAAATACAGTACAGTATATAGTTAATCTATATGTATATGTTAAGTATAGTTAATCTATATGAAGGAAGTCCATGCCTCACCTGCTTGCTGGTAGCTGCTAGGTCTCTAATCAGATGACTGCAGGTGCACTCAACTGCTCATAAAAACATGATTTGATTCCGAATCCTCACGTCTTTAGATTGCACTTGCTTTGGAAATGGATTTTGATGCAACAATACTGAACGTAAAATATATAGAAAAACTAAGTCCCTAAATTTAGTACTTGCTACCAAAAGGAAACCAGCCTCTTAGATAAATTAATTTGCTTCCCACCTTTTGGTGATGAAGGGCAACTGTGATCCACACTTAATTTTTTTTTTTTGAGGTGTGCATAGAACGGACAAAAATGCATTTCAGGGAGTGAGGTGAGTTGTGTCCCACATGGTGGATTTCTGAAACAGAAATAATGGCATACATTACTTTAACTCTCCCATCCTGAATATATTTTCTTGTCAGTAATCCCTATTGACTTTCAAGTAATCATGCTTCAGATATTTTGAATTTCTAGTGTATGATAATGCTTCTACTTTGTATATGAAATGTGCCTTTCCTTCTAAGTAATGAGTAGGGTCCAACAATGGGGGGTGAGGCAGAGTGAGCTACTTGTCTTGGAGGGCACTTGCCTCTCTCTGCTCCTCTCGTCCCAACGATTACTCCCTTGCCTTCAAAATTATTCTTTTTTTTTGGGGGGGGGGGTTTGCAATTGAGTTCAGAGCACATGTTCCTCAGCTTTTACAGCAGTGTTCCTGCCTCCCTTCAGCTATAAGGTCCCTGCTGTGACTGGCTGAGGGCCACTGCCTGTGTGCTGTTCTCAGTTGCAAGGAATATTCCTTATATTGGCATGAGGGTGCGTTTCTCCCCTCCGGTGTTTGACATGAGCAGGGGAGGTGGAGGTTCATTGTGACCCATTGCTCGGAAGTTATTTTCTTCCCCATCCTCTCCTTCCATTTGGGCCTCACATTATTAGTATAGAGACAGTTGCATTTTCTACCTTCCTATTTTTCTTATTTGTCACATCCTGCGCTGTTGTGCTCAGATCTGATTGTTCTATCTTTGTCACTTTCTTAGCTGTCATGCTGCAAATTAGACAAAGAGACAGATGCCCAGGAGTGGGCTTCAGCAAGGAGGGAAGACGGTGCATAAAAGATGCGTTGGCTTCTCCAAACCAAAATTGGCTTGGAGTGGGAGGAGGAGGTAATTTTCATGGAGGAGGCAGAGGCAGCTTTTGTAGATATGTATTGATCCACACAGTGCAGATACCGGTTTTTTGAGAAATACTCGAGACAGTGGGCCATTCTTTCCTTGCATGCTTAAAAGGAGACAGTTTCCACATATTCCTGTCCCCTGCTCCAGCAGCTTCCAGCTTCCATGTTGCTGGTGTGGGTCCCCCAATCCTCTGGATCAGATTTCCAGAGGGCACAAGGACTATATGGGAAATAAGGAAGTGGCAAAAATTGCCATCCCCATTGCCACTTGCAGATATATTCCATGAGCTGACTTCTGCTCGTTAGAAATTAGGATCCAAGCCATTGTAATTTCCTTGAGTAGATCTGTTAGCACAGGCATAGGCAAATTCCGGCCCGCCAGATGTTTGGGACTACAATTCCCATCATCCCTAGCTAACAGGACCAGTGGTCAGGGATGATGGGAGTTGTAGTCCCAAACATCTGGAGGGCTGGAGTTTGCCTGTGCCTGTATTAGCAGGTGGGGTATAAATGTATAATGGGATACAGTATAGAAATAATATAAATGGAATCATATAACATAGTAGCTAATTATGTGTGTGTGCATACTTTTGTGTGTGCGTACGCAAAGTGGTTCTATATTGATTTATACCAAGTTCCCCATCTCTGTCTTAAGCAGTCAAACCACTATTATATGCTTCGGACTGTGTGTACACCTCCAAAGTTGAGTCATTTTGTTGTTGCTGCACAATGGTTGTGGAACTGTATAGTCTTCTTGGTAGTGTTAATTTGTAATTGGTCACAACATGAGGGGTTAAGTTGGAGCAGTGGTTCTTAGCCTTTAATCTACTGCCACCCACCAAAAATGCATGACATCATCACTGAATCCCCTCTCTGCCTCCCCTGCCCCAAGTAAGCCTAAATAGATGGTCCTGTAATTCATCTTGGCCAATGGAATGCAGAGATGGCAGAGGTAAGGAAAAAGGAAATACAGTGGTACCCCGCAAGACGAATGCCTCGCAAGACGGAAAACCCGCTAGACGAAAGGGTTTTCCGTTTTTCAATGCGCTTCGCAGGACGAATTTCCCTATGGGCTTACTTCGTAAGACGAAAATGTCTTGCGAGTCTTGAGATTTTTTTCCGCTCCCAACCCCCTTTTTCTAAGCCGCTAAACCGCTAATAGCCTTTTAGCAGCTAATCCGCTAATCCCTTAAGCCGCTAATAGCCGCTAAACCGCTAATAGCGCTAATCCGCTAATAGGGTTGCTTCGCAAGACGAAAAAACCGCTAGACGAAGAGACTTGCGGAACGAATTAATTTCGTCTTGCGAGGCACCACTGTAATGAGGTGGTATTTTCTTGCACCCTGTACACAGAGGTGCAAACCAGTTGCTGGAAACGGCAGGATAGGAGAGTGTCAGGTCCTCCTTGCAGGTTTTCCACAGGCATTTAGTTGTCCGCTGTGAGAACAGGATGCTAGTCTAGATGAACTTTTGGCCTCTTCCATTCTTAAAAAAGAGCTAGTCTTTATTTGAGCTTGACTGGCATTTTTCTGATAACTTGTTTTTCCTTTTTCCATACTTAGTATCATTGTATATTGATGGATTATTTTTGTTTGTTTTGGTCTTTAGCCCCTAGCAGGAAGGGAGCAATCTTGTTTAATTCCTCTTCACCATGCGGAACTAGGATATGAGATTTCATCCTAAAGGAGGTTTAATTCTCTTCTGCTAGCTGCCAGAAGCCATTTCAAGGGACTGCCTCAAATTCTTGATGTCTTCCATTTGTTCTCCCTTGAATGCTCCCCTCAAATTTATAGGTCACTACCTGGGGGAGCTTATGGCCTTAGTTAAGAATCACTGAGTTAGATCATTTTAAACCTTCCACTCAGATTCACTGACATTATGGCCTAGTTCACACATCATGGTAATCCAAAATTCTGCAACTGCAAAAGTGCCGGCTTCCATAGAAGAGCACGTGCCTGTTTTGCTTTTTCCTGGGCTTTTCATCTCAGTGTGGGCTGGTAGCCAAGCCAAGGTTTGGCTTAGTGTGTGGTCTGAAGCCTGGATCACGTTTAAGATCTCTCCTTAACCAAGATCTATAGCCAAGAACATACTCCAGAGCCATTGTGTTTGTCCTAAGCTATGGTTTATTGTAGTGTAATGTGCAAAAGTGGCCCAGATGTATATTCTAGAATAAGATGTTCAGATTATAACATTTAAAAATGTATAGAGTGTCTTTGCTACTTACTGTTTTATTTGTTTACATACACTTCTTAAATGAGAATTGCACAGGGACAAATAGCCAGAAATCTGGAGGGAATAAGTGCCAAAAACTGAATGACAATGCTGACACATTTTGGCAGTGCTAGGTCATATTTTGCAATAGTTTTCCCTTGTTCTGTGTACAGTGTTGATTCTCCTTCCTCGGTAAATTAACAGTATCATTAGGCAAATGTTATATATGATTCTGACCTTGGTGTGACTTGTTTTAAATAACACATTAAAATACTAGATGTATGCAACACTCATTCTGGGGATACAGTTAGGATGTATTGCAATTAGTTACAAAGAGAGCAGTACAATTAATTTGAAACATAACATTCCGAAGCACGCATTTATAAAGTTCAGGTGGAAGAATAATTGCTAACAATATGTCCTACCTCCAGGCAGATCTCCTAGTAAGTCATTTTCAAATATTTGATGTTGGTGATTTAAATAAGACATTCTGAAATATGTGGTAGGATGTTGGTCACTTAAGTTTCAATTGAATCACTGAAATGTTTAATGGAAAAATTGCATTACGCATTTCACCTTTTTCCTCCCCCAGGGCAAGATGTCTGCAATGCCCAACAGATACTAGTTTCCTTGATTGCATAACCCGCTTTTCATATTCCTCTCCAATGCATTTTAAGATATTCAGAGCACCTTTAAATCTTGTTTGAATGACAGCTGAATGGTACTCCTAATTTTAAAGTTACATTCTGTGCACTGTAAAGAGACAGAACATCTAAATTGCCTTTTTTCCTTAAAAAAAAAAAAAACACTGAATGGGAGATACGGAGTGCTCATGAAAGCTAAATGTAATTAACTTGTCAGTTCGCCCCTTCAATGCATGTACATGCAGCAAAATAGACATAAGAGTGATCACTGCACATCAAAATCTGTTCAAGGTTTTGATGTTTTTCCTATACAAAAAACCCCTTCTGTGTGGGAAATACTGTACATAAGTTTTAAGTGGCCCTTCAGTATGAAGTACTGAGTTGCAGTTGGTTTGACTTGGCCCCGTTTGACCAGTATATTTTTTCCCCAACAGATAAGAAATGACAGTTGGCCAGGGGAATACCCTGTGGAATATTATGATTCTTACTCCACATTAAACTTTGATATTGTGTTGAATGGAGATTCAAAAGTAATTAGATTTAATTAAATTACTTAATCAACTCTCTTAAAAAATGGGAATGGTAATTTTAATTTGTTTAAATCTTATGCAAGCCGTGAATGAATAGACAGCAGTTCTGGAGAACTGTAGACCCTAGAAATGGTTACAAATTTCTAAATGAATCACTGGTTAAGGAGCAAACATCTGTCAAGTGCATCTAATTGAATGTAGACATTCAGAGACAAATGGGTTGTATTCTTGTGGCAGTGTGTAAGAATTAACATGCATAAATCTCAAGAGCTCTTATTTTCCAGAATTTGGAAAGTAATCTTGCCAGTTTCACTGACTTTATTGACACAGCTAATTATGTTGTCACATAGCTAGTGTTTCATTTATATTACTGTGGAAATGAAAAGTATGCTTTGAAAGCATTTTAGATAGTTACTGATTATATGTATTTGCACGTTTATGATAGCTTTCAACCCTGCCTCTCTTGATTTCATGTTTCTGCATGGAGCTGCAGCTTAAGAGCACAGGGATTGCCCAAGAGTTTATCTAGCTGAGCATTCCCGTTTCCTAAGAGTTGGCCGCCATATGTCACAAGGAGAGTCACAAGCTGGGCTTGATATTGATGGCCATCCCTGTTGTTAGTACTTAACATCTGGTAATCAGAGGCTTGCTGTCTCTAAAACATAGTTAATGCGACTCTGGCTGCCCCAGCTAGCAGCCCCTAACAGATGTGTTCTCTGTGTTTCATCTGATTATTTTAAACAAGCATTTTAAATTAGTACCCACCACAAAGTTCATGTGGCTATTCGTTCCATAGATTAATTGTGTGTTCTGAGAAATTCCTTGGTCTCAAATCCATTTACGCACAATTGTCAAGGGACGACAAGTTGTTCTAAATTGTTTTTAATGTTGTCACCCATCTTGGGACCTTAGTAGTCAATCAGTCAATCAACAGGGTTTTTATATTTTGAAAGGAAATGAAAAATTTCTTTCTTAAATTGTCTCCTCCCACCCCAATTACACTTTTTTTTTGGGGGGGGGAGTTGGTATTATTATTTTTTGCTATCCTGACGCTTCTTCCCTATCTTGCAAGAAAGCTGGTTTTTATTTAAGCTGGTTCAGCTTTTCTTTATAAGGAAGATAATGTATCTACCGCACCATTTTCATTGATCTTTTGTCCGCCACATTTTTCTGGAGGTGAAGTGATCTGAACTGTGGATGCCTCAGAGACTGATCAAGCAACCTTCTGTTGCTTAATAATTACTATTATCCCCTTTCACTGCCACAGCACACTTCAGGCAAGTATGTTCATGACAGTGCATTGAAACTGAACACTTAAAATTGGGGGTTGCCATTAGGAAAATAACTTGAGAAACAGATGTTTGGACTAAGGGGAAATTTACACCTTAAGTTGAAATTTATAGGTGCAGCTCCTGAGGATCTATCAAGGAAGTGAATTTTGAATTTTTCAACTGCTGTGGCAGTTAGAGCAATCACTCCTGAAGACTTTCTCCAATGGGCCACCAGTGCTTGATGGGCTGGGGGGGGGGTTATTCTCATATGAAATTTGTACAGCATCACTTCTATAGTTTTACTTCATTCTTCCAGGGAAAATATATTTTACCTCAAGACAAGTTCATCAGATATGGATGAAAAGCCTTTTGTATTCCATTATATCTTCAACACTTCCCTGTTGTGATCCATACATCATTTTTTTTTTTAACTCCCAGGGAGTTAGATACCAGGGCATTATTAGTTTATATTGATTGTTGAAGAAATGTATATCTGGCGATAATGATTTACCATTCAGTTGTTAAGTACAGTGGTGCCCCGCAAGACGGAAAACCCGCTAGACGAAAGGGTTTTCCGTTTTGGAGGTGCTTCGCAGGACGAATTTCTCTATGGGCTTGCTTTGCAAGACGAAAATGTCTTGCGATTCCTGGGGGTTTTTTTCCGCTCCCCACCCCCTTTTTCTAAGGCACTAAGCTGCTAATAGCCTTTTAGCAGCTAATCCGCTAATCCCTTAAGCCTTTAATAGCCGCTAATAGCCGCTAAACCGCTAATAGCGCTAATCCGCTAATGGGCTTGCTTAGCAAGACGAAAAAACCGCTAGACGAAGAGACTCACGGAACAGATTATTTTCGTCTTGCGAGGCACCACTGTAATTCCTCTGTGTATCCAATCCTCAACTGGCCTACTGTTATCCTTCCCCCACATTTTTTTCTTATATGGTATACACAACTGATCAGTTATTAAATTTATAACCTGCCATAATTCAAAACATTTAAAGGTATCTAAAAACATGTAAATTTAATAACAAATGGGAATCCTTTAGGTCTTTTCTGTGATGTAGTTCACACCTCATGCCCAGGACTGTCCCACCCATGTGGCTCAGTGAGGTGCTATAGATATGGAGGCCCCAGGAGTACACCACTCCTTGCCTCCTGTGTTTGTCGCCCGCTGCCGCCTCAACCATGCTGCTGCCCCCCTGCTCTTCTCCAGCCTCTTTTTTTCCTCCCCCACCACCTTCAGTGCTTCCCTGGGCCGCCTCTAGTCACCTCAGGCAGTGATGGTGGGAGCAGAGGACACCCCCCCTGGCATTTTCTGTTTCACTTCATGTGGCAAAATGTCCTGGGCCGGCCTTGTTCATACTATGCATCCAACTAAGTTCTACTTAGAGTAGATGCATTGAAATTGGTGAATCTAAGTTAGGCATGCCTAGTAGCGTCAGTAGGTCTACTCTGAATCATTCTTTCAGTGATTATAAATGGGGCTTTTGGGTGTGTGTTTTTACTACAATATTGTTTTTGATATTGAAGAAAGTGATGTGTCATGTCTGAAGTCCAAGAGCTTTCTTAAGTTGCTCGAAAAGATGGACACCAGGAACAAACGATGAAAGCGGCAAGGAGTGGAATAAAAGAGGCGAGGTAAAGGCACAAATGCAAGTACTATGAATGCAGTAAGACAAACTTCAGCTTCCTTACAAATGAGGATTAATGGGATTGAGCCAACTGCTGCGTGGAAAAATTGTTTGGAGAGTGCTTTTCAGTAGGAGAGGGGCAATATTGCACCTCAGATGCTCTGAGAAGGAGTTTGGAATTTGTGACAGAATATATGGGGGGAGCCTTTAATGAGAACAGGAGACATTTTGGTAGCTGAAGGTGGTGAAGATGGAGGTGCCAAATCACCACGAAGGAGGGAAGGCCTTGGGGAAAGGGCAAAGAAATAGGATAGGAGAAGGCTGCGGAGGCAAGCTGGTGTTTGATTGGGAAAGACTGGAACAAAACAATGTAAGGAATTGAAGGATTGTGTCCCTTGCTGTGTGCAAGAAGAGGTGAATGATTATGACAGCAGAGTTCTGTATAATGTTGAGAAAGTGGAACAAGATATACCAGAAGGAAGCCTCAAGTATAATTCCGAATGTCTTACAGATAACTTGTTAATGAAAGCAAGAACTCTTTCTTATGCTTGTTGAATTCTCACTACACTAATCTGTATTAAGTTCTCTTCTCGATCTATTTATTGTGTTATCTGAAATCCTGGCTATGCTTTTATCATTCAGAGGTCCAGTTTATTTATAGTATTGCATATGTCTGGCAGCGATGTGTCATTTGCATACGATGCTATTTTTACCATTTTTTACCCTGCTCTTGTACTTTATATTCCTAGCTTCATTGTGAATCAGTGCTGCTAACATTTCATTATACAGAATTAGAAACACTGGGACATCTTTCCTGGATATCTCTGCCTTACAAAACTTCATGAGAGAATAATAATCTGTTAGCAGTTGACTCTGAACTGCAGACTTTTCTGTTTCACTCAGGTATTCCACTGTGGCCTCCGGAGAGCAATCTTCAAAGGCAGGAGTTATTTGCACTGAGTATACACACACACTCACATGTGGTTTTGGAGATTACTGAAGCTAGGTGGAGTATTCTCTGGAGGTTGTTCACACTGACTTTGACTGCTCTGTTAACCCATGGAACAGCAAGTTGGTAAGGGAATCGATATAGATGCCTCCAGGTCTATTCTCCTTCCTCTTCCTTCTGCACATTCCCTTGTGGTTTATGAAGGACCTAAGGTGGATGAAGCATGAAAAATGGGGGAAACAGCTGGAAAATGGCTTGTTGAATCTGGGTTGTTTCTGCTTTTAAGAATGAGCCAGTTATGACTTTGCAACTTGCTTGAATTAGTTGTGATCTGCATTTGTTCTCATGTGCAATCTTAGGCTTAACATAGGGGGAGAAGTTGTCAATCTATTGCCACTTTCTGCCATCATTCTACAAATATCCCCTGTAAGTGCAGTCTATTATAGAAAAAGCTACAGAGACCGTCAGTAATAAATCTGGATAAATATTTTCACAGTTTCTTTTAAAGCACATTATGAGGCACTTTTCATACAAAAGCATCACTTTCTTTTAGTCGCCCATTTGTATCAATTTATATAAAAGTGGTGCCGATTCTGGTGTGTCATCACAAAAGGATACAAATATCTTGTTCTCTCAGCGAAAGTTGATCTGCACTTTGTATCATTCATTATCTTGTTTTTACTGTTGTAAAATATGCATGACGATATCTGGAGGATATTTACTCGGAAGTAAGACCCACTGCCTAGTAAGTGTATGTACGCATGGTTGCAGCCCTAGGCAAATTAAGAAGTGGTGATGAGATGCAATGATCACTTCTCGCAATGTTTATCTTGGGAAACGCTGAGGAAATCTGCCTTACCTTGCAAACCTGAGCAACCTCCATTCACCTTCTGGAAATCATAAATACGCTATGCAAGCTACAAAGCCCTGAAAACGGATTACAGCATTTGCAGAACCAGCTTAGTTTCAGTGAATGTGGTTTAATATGTCTGCTTTAAATAAAAATATTCTCTGTGTTGTAGAAGAGGCTTGTGGATATCCACTTGTCTGGTTGCCTGTGGGAAGTAAGAAGTGTTGTGTGTGGGGGGGGGAGGAAGGGGGTGCGGTGGGGGTGGTCTGCCCCGGGTGTCACCACTGAGGGGGGTTGACAAAATGCCAGGCGGCACTCACCGCAAGGCCTGCAGTGCACCCAAGCCACATGTCTTTCCTGGGAGAGAAACGGTGGCTTGGGCACGCACAGGCTCCATGCTGCCCAAACGGTCTGTCCGCTGCCTTGCCCCCAGCTGTAGGGCAGCTGAGTGGGAGGAGGCAGGCAGACTCCGGAGGCTCCATGGTGCGCCCTGCCCTTGCCCCACCCCTATAGGTGGCTCACCCTGCCCTCGCCCCAGGGCATGCTCCCCAGGCGCCTGTGCGGCTTCCTCCGTCGCTATGTGTTTAAAAACACAAAGAGGTCGGTACGTTGGCCCATGAGAAAAAAAGTCCACAACACATACTAGGGCAGTACAGTGGTACCTCGGGTTAAGTACTTAATTTGTTCCAGAGGTCCGTACTTAACCTGAAACTGTTCTTAACCTGAAGAAACACTTTACATAATGGGGCCTCCTGCTGCTGCTGCGCCCCCGGAGCACGATTTCAGTTCTCATCCTGAAGCAAAGTTCTTAACCTGAAGCACTATTTCTGGGTTACCTGAAGTGTATGTAACCTGAAGCGTATGTAACCCGAGGTACCACTGTACCTTTATTAGGCCAACCCAAATGTTACAAAGTAGTATGCAGCGCTTGGTATTCTCTGTAACTTTTTGTCAGGAAGATTGTAAACAGCAAGGGGGTGGAGATGGGAAGAAAAGTTGGATGTTGAAGCCCTGGAGTCTGTGCTTAGTAACATCAGCTGCAATGTGGGATGAGGTACCAGACAGTCGCATGAGGCTGTTACGTACTATTATAGAACGTACATCCAGGCGTCCTTTGTGAACTGTTCCATTGTTTAAAGTGTGTCAGCGTCCACTTACAGCAGACCTTCACATTAGTTCTAGAATGATTTCCATTCCAAAGAGCTGCAGGCAAATCCGAGGAACTATATACCTCTGCAAATGGAACCTGCTTTGCTGTAGTGCAAAATCAAACTTCTTGGTCAGCCTGAACCTAGGCACGTTCACTTCAAACGCTGAAGTTTGAACTAAAAGTTCAGTGGGCCTTAAGAATAAAAGTGTGTGTCAGAATGTGTTCACGTTACCGCCTTAGAGCACAGGGAAGGGTTGTTGGTTTTTGGTGCATTTCACAGCTCCTTCCCCTCTAGCTGTTCACATCAACACAACTTCATTAGTGTCGAGTTTGTTTCTGTTTGTGTACACACCAGTGGGTGTTCACGGGGCAGAAATGTCTTCACCTTCTGTAAAGGGGTTCACGCCTCGGCCGAAGACAAACTTAAGGACACCCGATCGATATGAAGCTGGTTTGAGAAACAATTCATCACAACAAAATACGGGATGCATATACATTTTAGACAACGTTGTTTAAGCACAGATTAAAAACCCAGCCCTGGAAACTGAGCGAGTGCATGGTAAACAGAAGTGTGAATAGAGCGGAGGACCGCAGCTTTTGTTAATGCTGGCTAAAATCCGATATACAGTTACCTGGTTGTAAGCGCTGCTGAACACAAGGTTCTGAATGGATAGGCTTGTGCTGTTAATTGCTTCATGGTCTGTTTAGCTTTCAGAGTTCACTAAGAAAGCTCTTACCTGGAATTACTGACATATCTTGCTAGAAGGTCCGCAGCAGATAGGATTGGGGCGTTGGTGGGGTAGGGGATGACCTGGGTCATCTATTGCAACCTTTCTCTTCAAGCAGGATTACCCTGCCGCTTTGCAAGTGATAACCTTGTATATACATGAAAGGATTTGCTGTTTTATGTTGCTGTAAACTCGTGTTCCATTTGTCATCTGCTGTCTTCCAAATCCTCTTCTGCATATTCATTACATAGTCTGGGTTTGTTTGGGGTTTTTTTTTTTGTATTCTGCCAGGCACTTGGGAATTTTTCTGCTAAATACTGTAGATCATACCGTACAGTAAGATAAATAAAATGGGTTGCTTCCAGTATTTAGTCATTTTTAAGGAAAGCTTAAGTTTCCCAATCAGCCTTCTCGGTAGCCTCATATTTCTTTTTCGCAGCTGAAATACCATCTTGGCTATGAGACTTGCTCCCTGTTTTGCTTGTCTTTTCCACCTGGCCTAGGTGGGCAGAGCCCTGACTGACTCCAGCTACAAAAGCCGAGGCTACTGAACAGGCTCTTGGGATGGTGCATTGTTTAGGAGTTTTTGTTGGGACAGGGGTTGTTGCTCTTGTTTTTTTGTATCTGTTTTAGATCTTGCTGTGATTTATGTGGAAACTGTTTGGTTGTGTATTTTTTAATGTTTTATTTATTTATAACTACTTTCGTTATGTTGTAGTTATGTATTTTTTATGTTGTAAGCTGCCTTGAGCATGGTTTGAACTGTGGAAAGGGGACATACATATAAAATTATGTATGTATGTATGTATGTATGCATGCATGCATGTATGTATGTATGGAGAGCCACCATATAGGAAGTGGACAATTGTGCAAGAGATGGGTGGGTTATCCTTTGGTCAATTCAGTATTTTGTGGGAAAGATTCATTTGCATACCAGAAATTGAGGTTTGCGCAATTAAAATGGATTAAAGTAGTCTGTTGCTCTGGCACAACACTTCCACCTTAAAAACAAACAAACCCAAAACTTTTTGTAGTTAGGGAAGTGACAGGGAAATACACAAAAAATGAGGAATAAACCATTGATTATCATGAAAACATATAGCCATGCAAACAAATCAAGATGAAATCAGAATGGAAGCTCATTGTCATATAGGTAAAGGGTAAAGGGACCTCTGACCATTAGGTCCAGTTGTGGCCGACTCTGGGGTTGCGGCGCTTATCTCGCTTTACTGGCTGAGGTACAGCTTCCGGGTCATGTGGCCAGCATGACTAAGCCACTTCTGGTGAACCAGAGCAATGCACGGAAACACTGTTTACCTTCCCGCCAGAGCGGTACCTATTTATCTACTTGCACTTCATGCTTTTAAACTGCTAGGTGGGCAGGAGCTGGGACCGAGCAACGGGAGTTCACCCCATCGCGGGGATTTGAACTGCCGACCTTCTGATCGGCAAGCCCTAGGCTCTGTGGTTTAGACCACAGTGCCACCCGTTGTCAACACCCGCTACCCATTGTCATATACTCACCCCGCAAATAGGACTACCTGTAATTGTTCAGTATAGATGAGACATTGTGTAACCTCACATAAGCTTTGTGCATGGAAATAATGTTGAATGTGGTTGAACAGGCCATCTGGAGGAGTCTCTTTTAGTTAGAGCAAGTTTATAAAAATTGAAATCACACTTTGGACCTTAGGAATTGTATTCAATGCTGTATGAGTGCTTTGTGTTCTTTGGAAGAGCAATGGGGTATATGTGAAACTGAGTTTGTGCAGTGGTGGTTCTGTTGTATGGGACTTCAGTGATCATGCAGACATGCGAGTCTTCTCTTATTTCCCATAATCATTTCTGCTATCTTCATTTGCGACCATGAAGTGTTGAAAAAATGTACCAAAAGCAACAAGCTCCTGAAATATGGCTAATGATCTTTGGCTACTGAGACGCTCCAATTCCTGGGTTAAAGAGCTGATTTTTGCATGGTTAGGGATTAGTCTCAGAAAAGCTTGTTTACAAACCATAGACTGAAGCAGAAGTGGTTCCAGGATCAAAACCTTGTAGCAGACCTTCAAAGCAGGCCCATGAAGATCAGGCTCTTGAGTTGGTACAGGAAATTCATAGGTGAGTTATACTTGGGATACGCAATAAACTGTCATTAAAGTGTGCATTACAGTGGTACCTCTGGTTACGTACTTAATTCGTTCCGGAGGTCCGTTCTTAACCTGAAACTGTTCTTAACCTGAAGCACCACTTTAGCTAATGGGGCCTCCTGCTGCTGCCGCGCCGCCGGAGCACAATTTCTGTTCTCATCCTGAAGCAAAGTTCTTAACCTGAAGCACTATTTCTGGGTTAGCCGAGACTGTCACCTGAAGCATATGTAACCCGAGGTACCACTGTACTTGCCCCAATTCCCTTCACCAATACTACTTCTGACCCTCAGTCACCTGTTCCCTCTGGTTCTTAGTGCGCCGCCACTGTAGCTTTCAAGTCTCCACCAGAGCTTTCCAAACTGTGTGTCATGATGAATGCTCCCCATGCTCTTCCAGAGGCTGTAAAGGGGTTAGTTTAACCTCAGGTTTGCTAGTAAAACCGAATTACTGTGTTGCGAAAGGATGCACGTCTAAAAAGTGTGTCACCAACATGAAAAGTTTGGAAAGCTCTGACCTAGGCCTTTTCCCCACATTCCACTGCTTTCCCTCCCAAAATAGCTTTGAAAGAAAGCAGCGGCCCATGCTGTCAACCTAGCCACCCCTGAAATCCAAGTCTGCCTTCTGCCTGATCAAAGGCCGCCACCACCTACTCTATGCCCTTCCCCTTTGGCTACAAATGCTGGCAGGTTGCAAATTCCATTCTCTCTACACACCTTGAACACCCTCATTGCTAATTTAAATGTCATGGGACGGGAGCGAGGGGCAAGGAAAACGTAAATGCATGTGATGCTTCAGCCTCACTGTCCCAAGTAAGGGCGTCAGGTTCTGGCTTGGATGATGATTTAGTAATAATAATAACAATAATAATAATAATAAATTGAATTAATTATTAAATTTGTGTAGAGAGGTGTAGTGGGCTGCACTAGGGACTCCAAAGGAACTCCAGGCATAATTGTTTGACCATCCTGTTTCATAACATCATCACCAAACTAGCACCAAATTCTGGCAGAGGTGTTGGTGTGTGGGGCACCAGATTTGTGGGTTCATAGTTTATGGAGCTACATGCCTTTGGAAAATGTGGTGATGGAGGTAATACAGACCTACAGCACTGGCTGCTCTTTTTCTTATGCCCGCACCATTTCCTCGCTCGGTCTCAAGAATTTGCATCGCTTTTGGAAAGCAAATGAAAAACTGCAGCATCAAAGCAGATATGTGGGTCACAAGCATCATAAGAGAGCAGAGCACTTTGAGAAGTAACAGACTAGAGGACATTTCTTTGGCTTTCTTCTAACCTAGCTTACACTCCCGAAGACATTTCTCATTGAAATGCTTGACTTTCTTCTCCCACCCCCTAACTTTACACCCCCCCCCCCAGGTGAACGTGCTCTGCCGTTTCTCTGTTATCAGGGTTATGTGCAAACTTTGCTCCCAGCGCTGTGACTAAGTAGATCATGATCATCTTAATGTTCGTATCTGGCTCTGCACACATATATTTTGCAAAGTAATGTTGGCATTGCAGCACCGTTAGCAGCCTCCCTGTAAAAATTAATGATGCATTGTCATGCATGGCTAGACCAAACAGTCAGTATTGATTCTTGTTTGCAGGTTGTCAGGTGATTTTATGAAGAGGTTTTAATAGCTGCACATTGCTTATGCTGTTTTAAAGCAGTTAACAATTAACAGGCCGAATGGCCAGTACCATTGGAAAGCATTCTGTTTTGAAATATATTTGTATTGGACCAAGATAAAGAAGTCAAATGAAAACATGGGCCACTGAGTTTGGGTTTATTTAAAGGGAACGCCACTTTTGTAGCAGTACAGTTGTACCTTGGTTGTCGAATGCCCGGGAACTTGTACATTTTGGCTCCCGATTGATGCAAACCCGGAAGTGATTGTTCTGGTTTGCAAACATTCTTTTGGAAGCCAAATGTCCCAACGGGGCTTCCGCAGCTTCTGATTGGCTGCAGGAGCTTCCTGCGGCCAATCAGAAGCTGCGCTTTGGTTTTTGAACGTTTTGGAAGTCAAACGGACTTCTGGAACGGATTCCATTCCATTCCATTCAACTTTCAAGGTACAACTGTATCTAAAAAGAAGCTTCCTTGCTAGTGATGCTTTCATTTTGTTTATAGCTTGGAGGAAGAGGAAAAGGGGGCTATTAGAGGGCTGGGGGCTGTGATGTTTCTTCAGGCTTTTGAAACAACAACCTCAGTAAACAAAGTACCAGGGGGAGCAGGTGAGGACATGCAGAGAGGTGCTGAACTGATTCGAGGAGTTGGGCTTCATCTTATGGCCCATTCAGAACACAAGGATAAGTTGGATGGGAGGGAAACTGGAGGAAAGTGGCCCTGAGCAACTTCCTGTGCCTAATCAGGAACAATTTATGCTTTGACAACTGCAGGACTAAGGAGCAGAAAGGTTGTCTCTGTGTTTATGAAACAGCTTGGAACGGTTATGTGCCTTCCAGATCAGAGACAGAAATCTGGCTTTGTGTTCAATTGGTGGATAAAAAGCAAAACAAAAAGTTATCCCCGACCACTTGTTTATATATGGGATGGAAATATTTTTGGGTGGGTAGGCCTGCACAAGGACTTACGCTTGCACAAATGGGCTTTCCTCCCCTTGTCCCGAATTGGCTCTTGGGAATTGGGAGAGCTCCTGGAGCAGCACATGGTGGGAGGAGGATGCGGGGAGGGAATCGTTCCATCTGGCCAGATGAAATCTTAAGGTAAATATCCAAAGGTGTGTTTTCCTTCCTAGTATCCTGGATTCACTTATCTTTGCTTCGTTATCTAACTCATCAAAATCAATAGCTTTGTCACTTGTCTAGCTAAACAGTTGTAAGCCAGCGAAGAGCCGGCTTTCTTTATTGTTCGTTACCTCTAAAATATTTTTAATGATTCTTAGCTAATTAATAATGAATAATTTTACATCTTTAAACAAACGCTACTAACATGTTAGGATGTATATTATTAATCAAATCATTAATCAAATCAAATCCCTAGAACCACTGATAATTTAAAGTTAGGGACTTGGTAAAGCAAGAATATTACTCAGTAGTAGACAGTTGCTGAGAATTTAAGAGTACATCCCAAGACAGAGGGCTTGCTTTATTTGTAACGGGAAACTATGGTTTGATCAAGTTTGTTCTTGTTTCCTATATTTTGACATGCAGTAAGCCCACAATTTATGTAGTGGTTACATTCAAAAGGATCATGCCTAAAGCCATATAATTATAGACTTGGTAAGGACCATGAGGGTCATCTAGTCCAACCCCTAACTATGCAGAAATCTAAACTAAAACAAACATGACAGATGGCCATCCAACCTCTGCTTATAAGCCTCCAAGGAAGGAGAGTCCACCACCTTCCAATGGAGCCCATTCCACTGTTGAACAGCTCTTAGCATCAAAAAGTTCTTCCTATCATATCTCTTCTCTTTTCCAGGCTAAACATATCCAGTTCCCTCAACTGTTCCTCATAAAGTTGTTTTCCAGATTCTTGATCATCTTGTTTGCCCACCTCTCCACACATTCCAGCTTGTCAATATCCTTCTTAAATTGTGCCACCCGTAACTGGACACAGTACTCCAGGTGGGGTCTGACCAAGGCAGAATAGAGTGGGACTGTTACCTCCCTTGATCTGAACACTACTGTTGATGCAGCCTAGAACAGCATTAGCTTATTTTCTACTTCTGCATCACACTGTGGATTCATTTAAGCTTGTGGTCTACTAAGACGCCCTTACTCCTTTTCACATGTACTACTGGCAAACCAGTTCCTGCCTAAGTGTAGAAAACTTACATTTCCCCTTATTGAAATTCATTTTGTTTGTTTTGCCAATGAGTTTTTCAGTGAGTTAAGGTCGTCTTGAATCCCAATTCTGTCTTCAGCAGCATTAGCAACCTCTCCCAGTTTGGTGTCATCTGCAACTTTGATGAACAGCCCCACAATTCCTTAGTCCAATTTGTTTATAAATACATTCAACAACAACAGGCCCAGGCAGAACCCCGCAGCACACACCTTGTCACTTTTTTTCAGATGATGAGGAACCAGTAGTGAGCACATTTTAGGCTCAGTAAGTCCACCAGCTACAAATCCACCTAACAGTTATCTTATCCAGCCTACATTTTACCATCTTCCCTGCAAGAATATCATGGGGGACTTTGTCCAAAGCCTTACTGAAATCGAGATACACTTCTACAGAATGAGATTCTTCTGGCATTCCTTGTTATTGAGAAACCCATAATAGGTCTTAGTAATCACAGCATCTTGTCTTAAGTGCTCACAGAATGACCGTTTAATTATCTATTCTAGAACTTTTCCTGATACTGACGTCAAGCTGACCAGTCGGTACATACGGGAACTTCTTGGAGACTTGTGAGATTGACCACATGGTATAAAAAAGTCTGGCAATTAGTGCTGATAGAAAAAGTAACTTATAAACTAAAAATAGCATGGGGAATGAAGCCAAAAGACACATTTCTGATGGGTTGGCATACCTTATTCCAGGCATCCCCAAACTCGTCCCTCCAGATGTTTTGGGACTACAACTCCCATCACCCCTAGCTAACAGGACCAGTGGTCAGGGATGATGGGAATTGTCCCAAAACATCTGGAGGACTGAGGTTGAGGATGCCTACCTTATCCTGTACAGTGCAGAGGTGCCAACTTGAATAATATATGTGGGGGGGGGGTAGGTAAGCTCCGGCCCTCAACATTGATCACATGACCAGGTGCGCACACACTATTTGAATGGCAATGCCCACCAACTTGGAGGGAGGCACCCCACTCAAATATTTTATGGGGGGGGGGGAGCTGAAGGAACCTTGTCCCCTAGGAGTTGGATCCTGTGGTGCAGTGCAAAATAGAAGATTGGGGGACCTACACTACATTATAAAAATATTGGTTGCTGTGTTAGCCTGTGGCAGCTGCAATTGCCACACAACCAGAATATGACAATTTAAGGGATGCAAATTCTGATGTTATCTGACTTTACATCTTTGGAAAGGGTGGGTGCATTTTGTTCTAATACAGTGGACTCTCGGGCTGCGAACGTGATCCGTGCGGGCTGCACGTACGCAACCCGCAGCAGCGCTTCTGCTCACACGTGGGTTGCGATTCGGTGCTTCTTCGCATGCGCAAAGCGCAGTTTAGTGCTTCTGAGCATGCGCGACCACCAAAACCCGGGAATAACCCGTTCTGGTACTTCTGGGTTTCAGTGGTCTGCAACCCGAAAAAATGCAACCTGAAGCATCTGTAACCCTAGGTAAGACTGTACTGTTTTTTGTTTGTAATATAGGAAAATGTTCAGCAACAGTTGTAATGAGCAATGTACCTTGATAATGGATGTTCCCTCAGCTCCGAAGCTTGTTTTTCAGAGGCTTCATAATACTGTGCTGTATTACGATAATAATAATAAAAATGTTAAGAGTCCTGGGTCCAGGCTTTCGCAAAATGATTCCCAATTGTGTCCTAAAAATACGTGATTTTAACTCCTGTTAACATCTTTAAGAGCTACTGATGGGATGCCAGGTGTAGCTGTTCCCTTTGTGCCCAAGACTCTTATGGATAACCCCATTTCTGTTTTCGTTGGCACTGCCTTGGAGGCGAGTAGGAATGAAAGAAGAAGGGTCGGTATTTAAAGTTCAAATATAGGACAGGTGCAGGTATAGCTCTGAAAATAAAGGCTTTCATCCAACTTCGTGTTACTTGGTAATAGGTTGAACATTTCATAAAATGGCTTATTTCGCTTGCTCCACAATTTAAAGTGGGCCAAAAACTACTGCCATTCTCTTAAAAAATAAAATAAAAAAAATTACAAGCTGGTGAAAATTGCTGGAATGAAGAAATGTACAATATATAAAAATTGAATTTTGTGAGAAGGAGACAGCTACAACTTTTTTTTTTAATGTGGTTTAAATGATTACTTTTACACTTCTCTCAGGGCTCCTCTGGAGGTGTTGGCAGTTCTCTGTTGCCAACATCCTTTGTGTCACGGAGGCAAATAAGTTACAGTCTTACCATCACATAATCTGGAGCTAATTTGAGCTCATGTCCTCTGATGAGAAAGCACAAGCAATTTAGGGCAATAATAGCTTCCCCCAAACATAGATTCACCTGCGCACTAATAATTCATACTTGATCTCTGTTCCAGTTGCATTTCTTGCTCCTGCATCAGGTTCAGGATACTCACTTAATGCCTTAAGAACGACCTTGTTCAGTAATTGAATTCGAACAAGATAGGCCAGGAGGCCACTTTTCAAGTACACACTCTCACCTTTTTTTGGAAAGCCTTGGATAATGAAGGCAGATGTTCTGAACTCCGAATTGCCATAGTAACAAAAGGAAAAGTGTGCGCGCCAGAGAGAGAGAGAGACAGAGGGAAGCTTGTTGCTTCTCATCATTTGCGCTTTTCATCTTGCTGGTGGATCTCTTTACTAATACTAATAACTGATAATGAAGGCTTTTTCTGTGGGCTTTTGTGTTTGTGCATTGGTGCAGCGCTCTGAAATGCTGAATAATGGAAACATGAATCGCCTTGGCTCTAGGAATTCAGTGCTCAAAATCCACTGCTAATACTTTTCTTGAAATTGACCTTGTTCTGCTTTCGACGAAACACTTGTGTGAGATTTCAGTGTCATGTTTTGGTGGGAGGAAGAAAGGGTCTGCTGCCTTGGTCTGAAGCAAGACAGTATACCTGAAGGAGCGTCTCCACTCCCATCATTCATCCTAGGCACTAAGGTCTAGCTCTGAGGGCCTTCTGGCGGTTCTCTCACTGCAAGGTTACAGGGAACCAGACAGAGGGCCTTCTCAGTAGTGGCACCTGTCCTGTGGAACGCCCTCCCGTCAGATGTCAAGGAAACAAACAACTTTCTTGACTTTTAGAAGACATCTGAAGGCAACCCTGTTTAGGGAAGTTTTTAATGTTTGATGTTTTATCATGTTTTTAATATTCTGTTGGGAACCACCCAGAGTGGCTGGGGAAACCCAGCCAGATGAGCAGGGCACAAACAAACAAACAAAATTATAATAAACTGTGTGGTATATCTTGGAGAAGGGTGGCTTACTGTACTCTTGGTCTTGTGGCTGTGTAGATTGTACCTACATTTTTCTGTGAATTATGCAAGGGTATGTGCTACATCCATGTATTTTGTGATTACTGCTAATACCATATGGAAGACTTAACTATTTCTGCCCTGTATCGCTTTCACATGTGTTCATTCATAAGTCTATTCTGTACCATTTCTGAATCAATCTGTTGTTGTTGTTGTTTGATTAAAACAAAGTCCACATGGAAATAGGCAGTTATATGCTTATTTTCTATAAACATATTTTCTCCCAAAATATTTATAACAGAGCACAACTAAAAAATATATATGTTTTGCTGCCATACCATGCTATATTATACTACATTGAAATGTTTAAATGTTTCTTTGATTTATCTTGAATCTTCCCACCACACTTGCCATTCTTTCCTGCCGCACCAGTGTGGCACACGGCACACTTTGAGAACCACTGGCTTAAGCCTAAAGCCTGCTTTGTTTGACCTGTGTTACCCTTTGTGATGTGGAAGTTGCTTGAGTGTAGCAGTTTTCCCCGCCGCAAATTAATTTGAGATGCATTCACCCCAGGGTGACAACTTTTCAGTTCCATCTTTTCCCCCTCATGAATATGAAATGCTAAGGGGTAACTAACCTCCTTAAAATGAATTTGTACATACAGTTAGCTGAGATTTGCGCAAGAAGAATATAAATTGTTGTTGTTGTTAAATTTGTATGCTGCCCTTCATCCGTAGATCTCAGGGAGGTTCACAGCATAAAAATACACAAAATAAAAACACAAAATACAGAATAAAATACAGAACAGGAACCAGAACAAAACAAACCAATAACCCCAATTGTTGTTGTACACTTGTACAAACCACTACCTAGGGGCAGGGCTATGAGACCAACTAGTGCAGGCAGAGGCAAACTCGGCCCTCCAGATGTTTTGAGACTACAATTCCCATCATCCCCGACCACTGGTCCTGTTAGCTAGGGATGATGGGAGTTGTAGTCCCAAAACATCTGGAGGGCTGAGTTTGCCTATGCCTCAGCTAGTTAGATGCATTCCTAGGAGCCAAAAGGCACTTAGTTGTTAGCAGGCCAATTCAGTTGTGCTGATGGAATACTCATACAGTCATACCTCGGGTTGAATGTGTTTTGGGATGAGCTTGTTCGAGTTGCGCTCTGCGGCAACCTGGAAGTAACGGAGCGCGTTACTTCCGGGTTTCGCCGCTTGTGCATGTGCAGACGCTCAAAATGACGTCACACGCATGCGCTGAAGCGACGAAACGTGACCCGCGCAGACGTGCAGACACGGGTTACGTTTGCTTCTAGATGTGAACGGGGCTCCGGAACGGATCCTGTTCGCATCTAGAGGTACCACTGTATTTGGATTTGTAACTTCAATTTAAGAAGCCTGCTATCGTGGCAGAATTCTGTAAATGGATTAGGCAGCTGTGGTGCAACATCACTTTTTAACAAATGTGTTGGCCCATGTAATATTGGGTTTTCTAGTAGGCAAACAAACAACGACAGTCAACCTGGCAGCAATGCAGCCGCATCACACCCTTTGCGCAACTTGTTCCATAAGTGCCAAGGGAGTACATGACTCCTTGGGTAGCCTGCTTGAAATGATTTTGCTGAAGGATTATGGATCTCTCCCCTCCTTTTAGTTCCTCGTTATTTCCTATGATGTTTATGAATTTATACAAAGCTCGACAAAGGTCGACACAGAGGTTAACGCTATACAAATCTGATTAAAATTAGCTGCGCTGTTTTCAAAGGTCAGGTGCGCTCTGTGGATATTCTTAGAGATTATATTGTTTATTCTGCATATGTATACATCTTAAAACTCTACAAAGGTCATGTGGAGAGCTGGTTTGTAGAATTCAGAGAAAGGCAGTTTAATACCTTAATAACCTTTATTGAGCTGAAACAATAGTCAAAACTAGCTATCTGATTCAATGGTGGACTTTGATGGTAGAACGCTTAAGTTGAACCAGTTCTGTTTATTTGTGTGTGCCACGTTGTTAATTAAAGTGTGGCGGTGATAGAATTTTAGTAGCTTGCAGCATTGGAAAATTTACCAGTTTTTTTTAAAAGGTCTAACAATCAGCATTGGTTACCAGTTTTGAACTGGGTGGGGTGCAAGAGTCCCGCCTGTTTTTAAGTGCTGCTCAAAGCACAATGATACTTGTTGTTTGTGTGTGCTTCAGTCTCCCTTCTGATGTAGCTTGTGTGACGGACAGATGAAGCAACCAATCAGGAGTGAGTGGCAAGAAAAAAAAGTGGAATGTGACTGTTTAACTAGCAGATAGGGCCTGGCTAAGGAAACAGCTGGGCGGTTATGGGTTTGCTAGGCAGGACAAACCATGTCTTGAATTTCCTTAGGGAAAGCAATAGATTGCAGAAAGGAGCCAGAAGCATTTTACAGCCAGAATAAAACAGATAGCCATTCTAGGAGCAATTGGATTTATTAGAAACAGAGAGGAAAGTTATGAGCAAAGTTCTTAATTACATCTGTAAAAGGAATTGTGACTGAAACCAAGTTCTGTGCCTTTAGTAGCGAAGCCTCTAAGCTTTATCCCTCAGAGAGTGCTTGTTAATAAAATTCCAGTTTTGTTTCCATTGTGCCTCATTCTTAATTTATTCCCAGTTCAAGAAACAAGTGGTCACAGTGATAACCTACACCACCCCCCCCCAGACAACAACAAGAGTCCTTAGTTCTAGACGCCAACATGCACATAGCACCTCTGAATTCATAGTTGTTTCTGACAGGGAGCGTCACAGCACCCCATATACTCAAAGGTATTCTGGTGAAAGTGAAGTAGGAGGGTGAGGTGCTTAGAAGCTTGCATTTTGATTTTCAGTCACCCCAGGACCACCCTTAATAATAATACAACGCTACCAAAAATTGGAAGGGCTTTATGGGCACCAGCAGGTTCCATCTGAGGGTGCTATGGTGCCCATTGGCACCACGTTGAGGACTCCACTCTTGGATAACATGTTCAACTGTGAAAGGAACCAGATGCTTTATTTCCAAAGATGGCCCGAAGTGCTTATTTCAAAGGATTTGCAAAAGTTATGGTAATTACTTAGCTATGGTAACTTGCCCTGTATTGGTATATAACATATTAGTCAGTTAAAATAATTCATTTGGAAGATATTGGGATTAACTTGTGTGTGTGTGTGTGTGTGTGTGTGTGTGTATTACAAAGATTCCCTTAGAACTGTAATATTCTTGCTCATTAAAATTCAGGAGGTCTAATAATAAAGCCACAAAAGGATACAAGTATGAGTCAGTGAAGCATGGCTAATTACAGCAGTTTTCAATCATGCAACCAACAATTGGCACAAAACTAGGTTTCTATTAAATACATACTTCTGGCGATATTTTGTGTGGAGGGAGAGGCTGCAATCGGAAAGGCTCTTAGCAATTTTTATTTTATTTTTTTGGCCATAAAAACAGTGAGTCTGTTACATAAGCATTGCATTCTGCATTGGCATTTTGTTATCATTCCTTTGCCCCCGTGATGCTGTTTGCATCGATTTTGGTTTTAAAAGCAAGGTACAGAAGTGAGTGAAGAGTCTTAAAAGACGAACTGTAATGGCTCTTCAGATGTATTCTGCAATGTTTCTGTTAGCTCTCCAAAGATGTTTCTGTTGTTAAGCCTAATGAGTGGATTACGTTTGTTTTTTTCTGCCCAAGATCAGAATTGACATAAATCTCCACCTCCCTCCGAGATTTGTCTGCGGGAAAGAGAACTTCCAGGAACAAAATTATGTACTTAGTGTAATCCTGGGGTAACTCGCTCCAAATGTTGTTGGAATCTCAGCTCTCATCAGTTTCAACCAGCATAGCCAATGGTCAGGGATGATGGAAGTTGCAGTCCACAATTTATAGACAGCACTGTGCTGGTTAGTTCCACTTGCTGTAAGCCTATGTACCGTATTTTTCGCTCTATAGGGCGCACTTTTCCCCCTCCCAAAATTAAGGGGAAATGTGTGTGTGTCCTATGGAGCGAATGCAGGCTCCTTGGCTTCAGCAATAGCAACGCGAAGCCTCCAAAGCGCAGAGGGAGCACTCCCTCTGCGCTCCGGAGGCTTCGTGCTGCTTTCGCTGAAGCCTGGAGAGCAAGAGGGGTTGGTGCACACCGACTCCTCTCGCTCTCCAGGCTTCAGGGATAGCCGCCTGAAGCCTTTGGAGCGCAGCGGGAACTCGTGCTGCGCTCCAAAGGCTTCGGGTTCCTTTTGCTGAAGCTGGGAGAGCAAGACTCTCCTGGTTTCAGCAGAGAGGGAGAGCTGTGCAGCGCCCCTTCAGCGAAGTGGGTGGAGAAATGGAAGGGGCTCCGTTTCTCCTGCCGCTTCGCTGAAGGGGCGCTGAGCAGAGAGGGAGAGAATTTTTTTCTTCTTGTTCTCTCCCTCTAAAACAAGGTGCGTCCTATGGTTGGGTGCATCCTATAGAGCGACAAATACAGTATGTCTGCTCAGGAACAAGTGCCACTGGGTTCAAGTGTACTGAACTTACAGGTAAATCTGTTTGGTATTGCAGCATTAACAGAATGGGCAAAAAACATGTATTTTCTGTACTATTCCCCCTTAGAGCAATGGAGCACCATCCAGCTCCATTGCTTCCTTTTTTTAAAAAAAATATTTTTTATTAACCGACCAATCAAATCAAATCACATCACATAAATTCCGAATTACAAAGCCGAATTTTAAATTTTTGTTGAGGGGACCCATATTTCAAGTTCCGAAGGGGGATTCCGATCGTCTTCTTGCTACTGCGTTAATATCCAAATCAGTCCAAATAAAGTTCATAATTCTATCCAGTCTTATCTTGCTGTTTCCACATCTCACCTTGTTCATACATTTTTTTCTTTTTTCCTTATGATCTCTTCTGGTAATCTCCTTAAGCAGATAAACACCAATTGTAATCTTGTGTGAATTTTTCCGTTTGTCCAATCCTCATATCAAGATGGTTTCCATATATCATCGGTTCATAAATAACATCGCTCTTCCCTTCATTTATCTCACAAACTGTCGTTCTTAAGTCCCTCTGAGGAGTCTCACACACAATATAAAAGCAGCTCTATTCCTCCTCCCAGACCTAAGTCCTCCGACAGAGCTTGTCAACATGGCGACGGTATTTTTAACTGCGTCATTCCAAAGCTCTTATGCATTCCACGATCTTCTTAAAACATGCTTTGGTTAGAAAATTTATCTCCACACAGTCTTAAATCCACAACTTAAGTCATTAAAACGACATTTCTGACGTGTGTGTGTGTGTGTGGGGGGATTCTTGTTTAATGACATAGAGGAAAGAATAGAAAGTTTTTCCCCCTCCCCCATCCAGTCCCTTTGCCATACCGAGTCCAGGCGTATCTTCTCATGATTTATTCTTGTTCCTCCGACTCGTCTTGTTTATCAGAGATCTCTTTAGTTAGCAATCTTTACTCCCCCTCCTTCCTTGAAATATGTGCATTCGCTTCCTCCTAATTGATTCTTTTGAAGTTCTTGCAGCTAGTGGCGTGGATCAGAGACAGCGTCCAGGAGCGCCGAGATCCCACAGGAGGGCATTCTGCCTAGTGCCCCCATCCCCACAAATTCAGGGGTGGTATAGGGCACAGCAGGCACGGGCAGCCCCCCCACAACCTTGGGGGGGGGTAGGGAGGCTATTTACTCCCATCACAGCCTCCTAATTACCTCGTGTGGGTCGGAGAGATGTTATTGTCAGCCATCTTCCGATGCGCCCCTAGTGGCCCCTGCAGCTCCATTGCTTCCTGTGGGAATTCCTGTATCCGTTTTCAAAGCATGTGGGGTCAAGGCAACCTCATGCACTAATCCACTACAGCCACTACAGCTGGATTGCACATTTTGAAAGAAGAACATGAATCTCTTTTAGAGAGACAGAGGCAGCACTGCAGCCTTCAGACTACTTAGTACAGTGGTACCTCGGGTTAAGTACTTAATTCGTTCCGGAGGTCCATTCTTAACCTGAAACTGTTCTTAACCCACTTTAGCTAATGGGGCCTCCTGCTGCTGCCGCGCCGCCAGAGCACGATTTCTGTTCTTATCCTGAAGCAAAGTTCTTAACCTGAAGCACTATTCCTGGGTTAGCGGAGTCTGTAACCTGAAGCGTATGTAACCTGAAGCATATGTAACCCGAGGTACCACTGTATGTTCTTTACATAATGGCAACAACAACAAATGCCTGTGTTTTCCATTAAAATTTCCCTGGATTTGGCCATCAGGAGCCCATGTTAGAAGTGGTGAATTCCAAAAAACAAACAAACAACAACAAAAAAACACACTAAAGAACCTCTTACAAAAAGAAAAGAAAAGCTGAACAACTTTTGTATCCAGATTTTCACTTTCTGAAATACGGCCAACCCTACAGTAGAAGCCTCTGTGTTCTAAATGCCATATTTCCCCGTGTATATAAGACGCCCCCATATATAAGACGATCCCTATTCTTTGAGCCCAAAATTAAAAAATAAATAATCACAACTTTCCGTGTATAAAACAACCCCCCAATTTTAAACTATAAGACTATAGTCTTATACACGGAAAAATACAGCAGTTTTAATTATGTGCTGCTGTCTTCTGCTTTTACAGTGTGTGGGTTTTTTAAAAATAAATAAATTATATAAGCTGATTTTGAAAAACAACAGATGTGCTCCTTGGGGATGTGCCAGATGAAAATATAATTAATATTAAGTCTAGAAATTGTTTAATTTGGATCTCTTACCTGCCCTTCGCCATAATACATTCCCAGGCTGGGTTACAACAACATAAGTAATATAATTGGAAAATAAAATAAAATCACGAACCCAAAACAGCCATGAATTAATTAGCAATTTCCATGTAGGCACTGGCGGAGGAAGAGGGGGGCAGGGGGAGCGCACCGCCCCCGGGAGTGTGGTCCCGGTGGGGTGCCATCGCGGCTGCCCCCCCCCCCCGCGCTGGGTGCCACGCCCCTGCAGGAGGCATGCCACACTCCCAGGACGCACGCCACACCCCTGCAGCCGGTACGCCACACCCCTGTCTGCTCTCGCCACTGCATGTAGGTCATAAAATTTTACACCAACATTAGAGGCCCCTAACCCCAGTCCCAGGGATAATAACAATGAGGCTAGCTGTGTGATACACATAGCGTACCTGCTAATACAGCAATGTTGACCTTCTATGGGTGGTAACTGGAACATATTGTGTTGGCTGCTGGTCCTTTGCTGTGCTGCCATAGAAAGTTGCCACCAGATCCTTGGCTCATAATACCGAGCCTTTCAGAGCTATTGTTGTGGCATCTGTGCAAATGTGTCAGTGTGAAGTTTTAGATTTAATCGCAATACAATGGATAGTGATTCTCTGTTAGCCCAGAAGACAACCCCTCAAACTTAAACAGTTATCAGCTCCTAGGATCCAGTTGAACCTGATAGCGTGTCAGCGTCTAGGTTCAGATCAAAATCGCCTCCAATTCCACACACAAAACCCTCCAGCATTCGTGGCATAATATTTAAATGGATCCTTATAAACGCTTAAGGTTCTCATTAGTTTAACATTAGAGGACCAATGAATATTAATGTTTGACATCAAAGAAAACATCTAAAAATCAAAGCAAATAAACACCAATTATATAATGCTGCAAAACATAAGGGGCAAGGCTGTAATTGGGTTGGCATCTTTAATCTGTGAAGGCTGCTCAGTGTTAGACTTCTTGTTACTCTAAACTCTGAAATAATGACACAAATGAAAACTGAAAGGAGTGGGCAGCAGGGATGTGCTGGGTATATAGCCTGGCAACATGTAACTCAGATACACACACACACACACACACACACACACTGACCCCAAGGTAGATTACTTTTAATATTTTAAATACTTTGCGGGATTCGGTAATCCCTCGATTTACTGCTAAAAATGGCCGGTTGATGTGCTACTTTGATAAAACAGCATTCAGATAAGTAGATTATATCAATACAGCCTCCAAAGCAGATGTATCTGATTGTCGTAGCTTTTAGGTAGGTCTCTTTATTTTGATACACATTCAATATTTATAAATGTGAGGGGGAAGCAGTTGATCATGGTTAGTTTGGGCTGGCTTGGATGCAAGAAGAATCATTGGCGTTGCATGATAAAAATGAGCTTTCCCCTATCCAGGCTTCCACCTGCTCTGACTGACTTTGGTATTTGAACCCGGACAAACTATGATTAATCTTAATTATGGTTAGTGGGAATGAAACAACTTCAAATAATACTTTTAGAACTAGCTCATTTTCATTAAGATTCTCTATATTTTGTCTGGACACACTGAACTGTGGTTTAATCTAAAAAATGGAAGCAACAGGCCATGGGTTTCATGGCTAAACCATAGTTTTGCGGTATGTTCTCACACTATTAAAAATTATATATTGTCAAGAGTTTGTACCAGACTCTCCAAATTCCTGGGTCCAGTAGGGGTTGGAATTTAGTCAATTCAAATGTTAAAATATAAGCCGGTTTCCTGACCAGGAAGTCAACTGTGGTGATGGGCCATTAGGAGGACAAAAGGAAGGTGATGGACCATTAGGAAAGAGACGGAGCTCTGTGCCAGATGGCAAATGGAGGGGCCCCTCCCTCAACTCAAGACAAAAAAGGAGAGTTTAAAGTAGAGTCTTAGAGTTGAGTTGTCCATGATGTGATCTAGGGGGGAAAGGTAGCAGGCTGTTGAAGACAGAAAGCTAGAGAGAGGATCGGAGCCATGACTGATACAGTAGTACCTCAGGTTACATACGCTTCAGGTTACAGACTCCGCTAACCCAGAAATAGTGCTTCAGGTTAAGTACTTTGCTTCAGGATGAGAACAGAACAGAGCAGAACAGAACAGAAATCATGCTCCGGCGGCGTGGCAGCAGCGGGAGGCCCCATTAGCTAAAGTGGTGCTTCAGGTTAAGAACAGTTTCAGGTTAAGAACGGACCTCCGGAACGAATTAAGTACTTAACCCAAGGTACCACTGTACCTATTTGAATCCATGGCTGCAGCTATGGGAGAAATAAGTCCCTCTTGGGATGTCAGTGGTGTGAACCCCTCCATCGTAGGCTCAGGTTGTATATATGTGTAAATAAACCATATATCATAAAGACACCACAATCTGTGCTGTGCCTCATTTCGAAAAGGAAACACGAACCCTGGGTAAGTGCGTCTGGAGCACCTGGATTCTTGCCCCATTCAGAGATTGGGATGATGCGCAACAATATATAATGGCTTGTATCCAAAGAGATGTGTGTATACACAGTGCTGCTCCGTTTTTTTTTCTTTTTGGAAATAGGCTCTCACAGATTGCGGCAACAGAAACTGCCTGATGTTCAGGGATTTATTTATTTTTAGGAGGCTCCTTCTGGAAACCTATGAGCGTTCTGTTGAATCCTGACCTATACCTTTTTTAATCTGGTTCACCAGAAGCGGCTTAGTCATGCTGGCCACATGACCCGGAAGCTGTACGCCGGCTCCCTTGGCCAATAAAGCGAGATGAGCACCGCAACCCCAGAGTCGGTCACGAGTGGACCTAATGGTCAGGGGTCCCTTTACCTTTACCTTTTACCCTACCCAAAGTGGAATCCAGCCAGATGCAGTGCATTTTTTATTTCTTAAAAATAATTTAACGTCCTGTGGAAATGTGTGTGGCAAGGTATTTGGGCTGGTTAGTGCTCCTTAAGGTAGCATCAGGAGCTGTCACTGTTGTAAACACCATGAGACAGAGCAGTTGTACTGTGGCGATTGGTGATATGGTATTTCTCTCGTCAAACAGAGATTTCAACAGAACGTTGCTAAGGGAAGTTGGGCTGGAATGACACTTTCCCTCATTAGAATGAATACCGTCAGATGGGTTACATTCGGAAATATATTCTGTGACTGGCATTTTAAAGCTGTCTTTCCTTCTGTCTGGCTCTTCCAAACTTTTGTTCAGAACCCCTTAGATGTTCCTCTTCCCTGAGGTATTTTTTTCTAGAGGGGGGGGGGATTAAAAAATCAATTGTCCACATTCTTCCTCCTTTGTTGGGATTCATTCATATAATCATATTGTTCAGCTGATCTTTGTGATGCCAGTGGAACTGCCCCATAAATTACTTCCTATTAATCTTTATTCCCCCCTCCCCCCCGAAAAGGAGAGCCCATGTGATGCAGTGACATTTCATTATATTCTTAGCTGTACACGTGAGATATTTTATTCCAGAGGCCTGTGGGCATATTTAATAATAATAATAATAATAATAATAATCTTTATTGCGGTCCATCGACCCATAACATGGATTCAGAATAAAATGCAGTTTCATACAGACAACCCCTCAGGGAAGGGAGACCGAAGCGTTATGTTGATCTTTGATTCGTATGACTACTGAAAGAAACTTTGCCCCTGTGATATCATTGGACTTGTTGTCCAGAAGATATTTGATATAGTAGGCTTCAGATTGACCCGGCTGATTTGCCAATAGTGGTTTAATCAATAGTTCCCTAGCTTGATCATATTGTCCGCAAGAGGGCATATTTGGATTTTTGAGCAAGGGCCTGGTCATTTCTCTCCCCTCTGCACAAAAGAAAGTGTGTATACACAGGGTAAAAAGGATCGGGGTAGAAAGTTAGACCCAGTAGAAATATTCTGAGCCTTCAAAAACACGTAGAGCTAAAACAGAAAATGGGGGAGAGCATCACTCAAAGATGTTCACTGTCTCAAGAGGGCAGTAGCTGGGTGTGGGGAAGGAGGGGTCTGAGGCCTGGGGAATACCTCAATATGCAAATATGCATATGATATGCATATTTACAAAGATGTGTTAATCACACAGGAACGCCATCAAAAGGGAACTACTAGCAAATCATACATCTCTCTCCACACCCTATTTTCTTTTAGTTTACATTTGTTTTGTTCTTTTAGGGTTTAGCTGGAGGTGTTAGGGGGGGAAACAGAGCCCTCTAGAAGTTAGTTATAATTTCTATGTGGATGGGGGATCCTCTCTCTTATGTCTTACAGCTACTGCTACAGACTTTTTGGTAGCAGTGGTGCCAGCAATGGGCTGAGAAGGAGAGGCAGCTATGTCAACTTGTCCTAATTCTAGCCCTGATCCTCCAGTTGTACTGTATAAATGCTTCTCTTGAGCTGTTTGCAGAAGAGCAATAATACAGAAGTGTTATGAGAAACCACACAGTAGGAAGACTACCTTTGAATTGTGGCCTTCAGAGACGACAGTCTTAGCATATCCATGTTGCGTCCTGTTCAGGGGAGAAGCTACAAGAATGATAATTGCTAATCTGGAAAAACCGGTAGAATTGAATGAAACAGGAGGTTTATGAAACTGTGGGTTCTAGAGTTGTCCATGCAGTGGAAGACACAGCAGTTCTGGGCAGAGAAGAATAATTAAGGCATTTGATAACCTAGATAACCTACGAGCAGGGTGGGGCACACCAAAGAAACTAGGTGCATTTGGGATTAGAAATTGAATTAAATATTTCCGGAAGTTAGAATAAGGGAAACCACAGGTCCAATAGGGCAAAGCCTTTCTTTTTTCCTGCCATGTGTGCAATGGAAAAATGATTAGAATTTCATATGAGGATTGCCTAGAGAAACTGACACTTTAAAACATGGTTTGAATCTGGCTTTGTGTTGTAGCTGTTCTCCATTCGGCCGTCGGAGTGCTTGGTTTTCTCGAGTCTGAATGCTCAGTGTCTCTGTGTGGAGAAACAGCGCTGGACCTGCGCAAGCAGTTTAGGGGATTATCTGGGGGGAAAGGCAACGTAAAGAGGAGAAGACAGAGAATAAAGTTGCATTGCAGAGGATGGTACGACAAGAGTTGTTAGGACTATAGAGTCAAAAAACCCCTGCATCCATTCACCAAAATCATTAACACTTTGGCAAGCCAGTGTCTCTCTTGGGCTACAATCCCAAAGCACACTTTGGCAGGAAAAAAAAAGTCTGACTTCCAAGTTAAAAAAAAGAAATGTAATTAAGATCAGGTTGTTCGTCTCTTAAGAGCATCGAGAATCCATTTATGGCTTCTCACATATGGCCTTATTGCGTCAACAGTTGCATTCCCTCTCCATCAGGCTGTGCGCACTGACTAGTTATTACCACTACAATGAAGATTTTGCTAGCACATAATTTCACTGATTCATTCTGAACTCACCACGGCAAGAAATAATCCTGAATGCCTTCGCCTTACTGCCGAGGCTTCACCAGATGCTGTTGTACCAGTAAAGTTTCATTGCTGAGCAACTGTAGTATATGGAGCCATCTGGGGCTGCACCATGTAGATTGCTTGAAGTAGGGAAGCAGCAGAATTCTAGTTTCCTTCTGCCTGCCTGCTGGGCAGGAATCTCCTGGGGGTGCTGTGGAGCAAGGTGACCCAACCTTTTAAAATAAAACAATATTCATTTTATCGATTTTTATTTAAAGTATTTATTGGCTGCACGTCATCAGATTTCTGTTCTGCATACAAAATTGAAAATAATTCAAAAAACACAAATGCATGGTTTTTTATTTTTAAAAAAGTCCAGTGGTGAAATAAATTGTAGAAGAAGCTAAAACACAACACAGCTAAGTAAGAAAAGCACTTACCACCAAAACTAAATAAAAAATGCAAACAGGGAAATCTCAGCCTGGTGCTGGAAAGATAGTAATGTTGGGATTGGATGTAGCTCTTTAGGGAAGAGTTCTAAAGTTGGGACAACACCGCAGAGAAGTGCCTCCGCAGTAGCATAATTCCATTTATTTCATTTATCTCCCACTTTTTCTCCAAAGAGCTCAAGGTGGTGTACATAGTTCTTCCAAATCCACATAGCATTTGTTGTTGTTTAGTCGTTTAGTCGTGTCCGACTCTTTGTGACCCCATGGACCAGAGCACGCCAGGCACTTCTGTCTTCCACTGCCTCCCGCAGTTTGGTCAGACTCATGTTTGTAGCTTCAAAGACACTATCCGACCATCTCGTCCTCTGTCGTCCCCTTCTCCGTGTGCCCTCCATCTTTCCCAACATCAGGGTCTTTTCCAGGGAGTCTTCTCTTCTCATGAGGTGGCCAAAGTATTGGAGCCTCAGCTTCACGATCTGTCCTTCCAGTGAGCACTCAGGGCTGATTTCCTTAAGAATGGATGCGTTTGATCTTCTTGCAGTCCATGGGACTCTCAAGAGTCTCCTCCAGCACCATAATTCAAAAGCATCGATTCTTCGGCAATCAGCCTTCTATATGGTCCAGCTCTCACTTCCATACATCACTACTGGGAAAACCATAGCTTTTACTATACGGACCTTTGTTGGCAAGGTGATGTCTCTACTTTTTAAGATGCTGTCTAGGTTGGTCATTGCTTTCCTCCCAAGAAGCAGGCGTCTCTTAATTTCGTGGCTGCTGTCACCATCTGCAGTGATCATGGAGCCCAAGAAAGTAAAATCTCTCACTGCCTCCATTTCTTCTCCTTCTATTTGCCAGGAGGTGATAGGACCAGTGGCCATGATCTTCGTTTTTTTGATGTTGAGCTTCAGACCATATTTTGCGCTCTCCTCTTTCACCCTCAATAAATTAATTCCTCCTCACTTTCTGCCATCAAGGTTGTGTCATCTGCATATCTGAGGTTGTTGATATTTCTTCCAGCAATCTTAATTCCGGCTAGGGATTCATCCAGCCCAGCCTTTCGCATGATGAATTCTGCATATAAGTTAAATAACCAGGGAGACAATATACAGCCTTGTCGTACTCCTTTCCCAATTTTGAACCAATCAGTTGTTCCATATCCAGTTCTAACTGTAGCTTCTTGCCCCACATAGAGATTTCTCAGGAGACAGGTGAGGTGATCAGGCACTCCCATTTCTTTAAGAACTTGCCATAGTTTGCTGTGGTCGACACAGTCAAAGGCTTTTGCATAGTCAATGAAGCAGAAGTAGATGTCTTTCTGGAACTCTCTAGCTTTCTCCATAATCCAGCACATGTTTGCAATTTGGTCTCTGGTTCCTCTGCCTCTTCTAAATCCAGCTTGCACTTCTGGGAGTTCTCGGTCCACATAGCATACCTCTGTTAAAAATGGTACTGGGAGAAGATCTCTGCAGAATATCTTAAGACTCTTGTTTTAGGGGGAGTGTATCAGGCTGGAAATTACTCACCAACAGTACAGGGGTTGTATCAAGTCTCAAGTTTGTTCATGCTTATCAGTTCCATAATTGTGCTCAAGGAGGTTGTGCACAGCCTCACATCTGTTTGATGTCCTTTGGCTACCAGTGACACCTCATCCTAAATCTCCGAATGACCTCTCCCTACCAGCAATTTCATGTAGATGCTAAATCTCATCGGAGAAAGAGTTGATCCCTGTGGGGCCCTGAAGCATAGCTGCCTAGGGATCAAGCAGTAATCTCCCAGTTCTACTTTCTAAAATCAGCCCTCAATTAGGAGGGGAGCCACTGCGACTGCATGACTTCAACACCCAATTTCAGAGAGCCTGCCCAGCACACTGCTGCCAATGGTATTGAAAACCACCATAAAAGTCTAGAAGAATCAACAAGGTCACACATCTCCTGTCTCTCTCCTAACAAAGGTTTATCCCACAGAGTGAGCAAGGCAGTTTCCAACACAAACCTGAAATCTGATTGAAAAAGATCTGTATGATCCAAGAGTAACTGGAGTTTCCCAGGGTTGTGTCTTAATTTGTTCCATTGGTTTCTTTTGTAAAAAATAATAATAGTTGAAATAGTCACAAAAGATAGCCATTATATATATATGATACATAGAAATAGTTATAAGTAAACTGAAGACAAGAGTGAAAATGCCTTTAAAATCTTGCGGTGCTTGCTGGTAAAAACAAAGGAAGTGCGAATCCTTTCAAATAATTCATATTTTCATTTGCCATCTCACAAATGAACGAATTCGGAGTTTAGCCGCTGGAGCCAAATGCCAAGTCTTTTGAAGCCTTTCATGAATCGTTAGCTGTTCAGACTCTCTTCATTTTATAGCCATTAAGTGGTGTGTGTTTTTTGCAGCTGTTAGTAGATTTCACACCAACTCAAAATGTAGGAACTGAACTCTGCAAGAACCCCAACAAGACACAAAGCAGGGGGGAAGCGCGTCAGTTATATTACCATCAAACTTCCCCTAAATGCGCATAGTGCCAAAGAGATTGTGGAACTTCAGTAGGCAGCGTTTCCCGTGATTTCTTACCCACCTTTCACCATAAGGTCACAGGGTGGATTACAACACAATATCCGGTTATAAAAAACCCACAAATAAAACAGATGCTGTTTTAAAAGCAAAGAAGAACAATATCAACTAAAAGACGAAGGTCCTACAACACAAAATTTCTTAATAGTCATTCTTCCACCTTTTAGATATTATTCAAAAGAAGTCCTCTCTGAGTCCAGCTTTCCTAGGCTAGAACTCCATGTTATAAGTGTTGGCAGAAACAAAGCGGCGCCTTTCTTTTCTTCTTTTTAGTGATGAACTAAGTCTGTTGTTCCGTTTTTAACATAATAAACATTAAAGCCACCGGGCAAGTGAAAGGTGTGATTCCAAAATAACTGATGGCAGTGAGGGAAAATTTTGGGAAGCATTTCCCTAAAGTTTGTAGAAGAGATGGGTTTTGTTTTAACTTTGAGACAATATAACAAAGTAAAAATAAATAAAAAAGCCAAAAGTATTTTGGAATTCAGTCACAAGAACATACCATGGGCATCTTCCTTCACATTAAGCTTTTGTGTTATTACTTCCAAACATGTGGCAGTATAATGAAGCATGGGTTCTAGAAAGTGTAAAAACCTTTACTGTATCATTTCTCTAAAAGAGCAGCCACAACTCTGCGTGGTTTATTGTCCCAGAAAATGCAAGGATCAAATCACAATTTCTCCAACGACTCTAGCATGATTGGGGTAGTTAAATTCACAAACATAAACATCAACCAAAGCAATATATTCATTTCCAGCACAGAAATCATTCGAGTCCAGGAAATTTCTAACACAGACTTTCTTAGATCACTGGCAATATCATTTATGGGGGATGTAATTGCATTGAAATGAGTCATCTGTTGTTTGTGTCGCATATATTCATAAGTATCTGACACACTTTCTTCCAGAAGTTTCAATAGGACTTGGCCATTACTAACTTTTGACATGCTGAGGTCAGAGCTATTGCATATACCTTTCTATACGATGCTTATGGAAAGGTGCCTATTTGCCATTCCAGGTATAGAGAGATTGGTGTAATTCTTGTCAACTGACTTTCTGGGTTTGCCTCCTGCTTCTCAGCATTTTTCCAGCATCACTTTCTCTTGTTCTTGATTCATATTTGTTTGTCATTTGTTTCCTCAACTTCAAAGGCTGGAGGAACATTTTGATAACTTCAGTTCCTCTTTTCCCTAGGTCCGGGGACTTCTCGAGTCTTGACATATTCAGTTGATTGACACATCTGGAATTCACTCTTGCCTTTGTACAGATGCTACCAGTGTTGTGGTTATTTAATTTATTCATTTATCTCATTCAGTTTATGAATTGCTTTCTATAAGACATTAGAAGGTTATTTAAGAATGAGTGAAGTTCCATGGTCAGAAATACTCAAAGGGAAGGGAGCCCAAGATGGATGGGAGTTTCTTAAAGGTGAAATATTGAAGGCACAAAGGCAGACAATTATAATAAGAAAGAAAAGTGGGAGGCACCTAAAGAAACCAGTGTGGCTGCATAAGGAGCTTACAGATGGAGTAAGCTTGTTTTCTCTTGCTCCAATGGATTCAAGTTATGAAAAAGGAAATTTCAACTGAGCATCAGGAAGAACAGTAAGAGCTGTTCAACAGTGGAACAGACCCACAAGAGTCCTTGGCACCTCCTTCCTTTGAGGTTTTAAAGCAGCGGTTGGCTGGCCATCTGCAATGCATGAGCCAGTTGAGATTCATACATTGCAGGGGGTTCGACTGGATGACCCTCAGAGGCCCTTCCAAGTCTACAATTCTATGATTTTTTTTTGGGGGGGGGGGCACAATTTCCTATATAAAAACAATTTCAAATCTAACAATACAGATGCAGGCTTGAATAAAACCTCTGTGTAAAAGGCTTGTTCAGAAATTAGGCGCTGAAAAGGCAGTAGAGGCAGTTTCTGTGTGATACAAAAAGGGATGGAACTGGAAAAAGGATGTGTCACCATGCCAAGGGCCCGAATCTTGCATCGTACAGAATGGTCCTCCCAAGGAGATGCTATCTGCAGGAAGCCATCTGGTGTGTTCTCTCACTTCCTACACTTGATTATTGCCATTTTCTTCTTGTTACTCTTCCTCTTTCTACTCTTAATTCCCTCCATCTTAGGTGCTTCTGCTTGTTTAAAGGTTTCTGCTCATTGTTCAAGCTTGCAGTTTAATAGGTTTCCACCCTGCCTTTCAAATAAAAATTACCAGGGTGGCTTACATACATTAAAAATACAATGCAATATATGAGCAACATAGCAGAGAAAAAAATAGATGGCAAACATCGGTCTTTTGTACCACGCTGTCGGTGGACTTCCCCTCTCTTCCTTTATTTAATTTCAGTTATCTACATGGTCTTGCACCTCTATGTATATTTATGTTGTTTTTGCTGTGCGCTCCTCCCTATACCCTTCATTCTACAGGCACTAAATTTAAGATTGCCTTCCTCCTGCTCCCACCATATGACTAGAATGCCCTTCAGCCTGACCTACCTCTGTTTTTACATTCAAGTAAAATGTTAAAACAGCTTGACCCCCCCTTTCCTTGTGCATTGGCATATTTATTTATCATATTTGTATGATAAAAAAATTGAAGACAAGATGGCTTACAAATCAAAATATGAACCGCAACTGAAATTAAAAGAGCGTTCCGAACAAAAAACCAAAACAAACTAAAAAGCCAGCCACAGAATCAGCATTGTAGAAACATCACCATAAAATAGCTTTGTTAGTTTTCTTACAGTTTTGTGCAGCACTTTGCACCGTGTAAGCCTCACTGATAAACAAAACAATGCTACTGGGGGAAGTGGAAAGAGAGGCACCTGCCTGTGTCATCTCAATTGTCCAGTCATTCATCTCCAGGGGAAACACATGTCTAGGTATTTGCTGTTTGCTAGTGTCCAACCAGATAGTCACTTGCAGGTCTTTCACATGACTAACACTGCAAAACAAATTTTGCTTTCCTAATGTTGAGTTTGCTTAGATCCTTGCACGCTCCAAGCTGTCTTCTGTCTTTGTTTGACTCTGCTCGATCTTGATCATCTACCAGTTTTGCCATGGAAAAGCAGTTCCTGTGGAGGAGGAATCTGGCATATGTGAAGAGGGAAACTCTTACGGCACTCAGTCATTGTTTGCATCCTCCTACCTACAAAACCACCCATGTGTGGATGAGCAAGCCTCTGTTAGCTGAGCTCCATCAACTCCATCTTCGCTGTCTAAGAATACAGATTGACAAAATAGCCCTGTTACAGGTTCCTCAAAGTTACCTAACTTGCAATTATTATTTTTTTAACTCGCCTACTTTTTACCCATAAGAAGGGGCCGTACTCAAGCAGACTACTAAAAAGATGTTGCAGATAGGCTAGAAACGTGATAGGTTGGTGGCCTGAGGCATGAAATGCTGTCTGCTGCCTCTGATCATTTGCTTAATTTCTATGCCAAATGTGTAGGACAGGACATCACACCCAGAAATGCAGTAGTCTGGCTCCAGAGTCACAGATTGCTCCATTCCTCTGCAGTCAAGCTGGGGGGTAGGGACTTCCCTTCTTTTCTAGCCAGGATAGAAGCCAAGCAGGTTGGCAGAAGAGGAACAAAGTACAGTCGTACCTCGGTAGTCGAACGCCTTGCGACTTGAACGTTTTGGTTCCCCAGTGCTGCAAACCTCGAAGTGAGTGTTGTGGTTTGTGAATGTTCTTTGGAACCTGAACGTCTGACATGGCTTCTGTGGCTTCCGATTGGCTGCAGGAGCTTCCTGCAGCCAATCGGAAGCCGGACCTTGGTTTCCAAACATTTGGGAAGTTGAACGGACTTCTGGAATGGATGTCGTTCGACTTCTGAGGTACCACTGTACTTTGCTTCATGTTCACGAGCCTGCTTGGCTATTGGCAAAACCTATTGGTGTTTCGCAACTTTCTGACTAGTTGCAGGACTTTAGCCAGACCTAGCAGAGTAAGCGCAGAATCCACGGAAGCAATTGGCGACTTGGCTGCAGACAGGTTAGATGAAGCAGGAACCAGGAACTTGTAGTTAGGTGTTTATTATATACAGTGGACTATTTACAGGAACAGAACACAGATCTTTAGCTTGCTCTCTCATAAACGACTCACAGCTCCTACACTGACACACAGAACTCGGAACCCTGAACTCCTGAACTACCAACTCACGAACTAACACATTCCAGTTAGTAGGCCATTAATTATCACTCCCTTGAGAGAGCTTGACCAATCAGGGAGCTGTCTCCATGCCTCTGTTATCACCAGGCAGACTTACTCCTTCCGATTGCCTTCTGACTGTCTGCCAAACCTTAATTGACTCTGTGTGAGTAGCTGCATGTACACAGTTTCCCAACATTGGCTTCCCTCCAGGCTGTATAGGGAGGGAAGACCCTTCCTCTGTGGCTAGGATGGAAACTGAGTGGGTTGATAAAGGAGAGACCCATTGTTCTGTGTCTCCTTTTGGCAGCACTCATGCTTGCCTGGAGGGAATTCCATGCTCTTGTATGCCCCCTGTAAATCTCCATTGTGCTTTCAGTTTCATCTGTACGATAGTTCTTTTTGTTTGTTTTTAAATAAAAGTCTTGTAGAGGTTACTTTCAGTGAGACTCGTGGTCTCTTCCAACGCTACAATTCTATGATTTACATGTATGCATGATTTCTTTTTAAATGGCCTTTATGTAGCCTGGAACTATGACACAGGTAGAGGTGGTGGTATTAACCTTTTACACCTGTGTCATAGCCCTGATGAAAATCCCTCCCAGCTGAAAGTGCTACTGATGATAGCAGCTTCTCTCATCAAGCAAATAGCTGCCAGATCGGGGTACTGATCTTTCTTGGCATGGTGGGCTAGTGTTGCTCCTCCCCTCCCCAATGCCATGCTGCTCTTCTGGATTGAAGAGCACGTACCCACACCCCACATGTGAGAAGATCAGTTTAAGCTAGTTTGGCCACAGACCATCTTGGAGACTTGGAGATTACAGACATACCTCGGGTTGCGAACGTGATCTGTGTGGGAGGCACGTTCGCAACCCGCAGCATTCGTAGCCTTAAGTGCTGTGTCTGCGCATGCGCGTGACACAATTTGGCACTTCTGCGCATGCGCATGATGTCATTTTGTGCTTCTGCGCATGCGCGAGCTCCGAAACTCGGAAGTAACCCATTCCAGTACTTCTGGGTTTGACACGGTCCACAACCCGAAAACGCGCAACCCGCATACCTTCGTAACCCGAGGTATGACTGTATAAGTATTTTAAATAAATTTCCCGTTGAAGCCATGTTTTTCTTCTTCTCTCCTTTTCTCTGGATCTTCTGTTTTTGAAAAGTGAAATTCCAGATCTGTGACCGCATTGAGGATGCCCAAGAGCAAATGTATGCTGCATCAATTTGACAATGTGCTTTTGGACTTGTAGAGAAATAGCTCAAAACATGTTTGCCAGGGCATGCCAAGAGGCTGCAGTTTGCTACACACGTCGCGGATATATTGTTTATTTAATATATAAGCATGCTGAGCAATGGAAGAAGGCATATAGCACTTTCCAAATGTATATCACGCATTCTTCTGAGTGAAAATTCCAGTGTGTATTTTTGGATAGGGAGACTTGTTGAAAACAAAGCAATAGGTGACTGAATCTGTTCTGTATTCTGCACCTCTAAGGGCGGCTAGGAAAGAGTTATCCTCTTAAGTGTTCGCGGCTGAAGGTTATAATGTAGACCTATGGTGTAGTATTTAATAAATTGTACTGATCAGCTGTTTACATCAAATTACCCTTGCTGTGAACAGATGCATGGTACGAATGTTGTATTCGCTACAAGAGTTTGCTTCTATCAAAACATAATGGAAACAAAACCTGTGAGATTAACTGGCACAGTTGGAGCAAATGTGTTTTTCCAAGTAAATCTTATCGGCATTACTTGCCTGTTTATTTTACAGAGTATGTTTCAGATACCCTTACATTGCATTTGTGCGTTGTTAGGAAATAATAATAATTCCGAGATGGGAGATTTGCTTGCTTGAAATGGCTTTTCTTGGAAATCTCTCCTATTGTTGCAAGAGTTTGTTTGCGGTGAAAGATACACATTTCTAATTGGGAGGAATAAGGTTTGGATTTTATTGACGATAATGTTTATCTTTATTTGCCAGGAGAATGTGGAAGGTTTAATTGCCCTGTGCGGCTGGGGGGGGGGGGTGGGGTGGCGGTGGAAACTCCGATAGCAGATGCAAGGAAGATGCTCAACGTCATGACCCACTAGGGAACTGTTTGGAGTGAAAAGCACTTGATATCACTGGAGAAAACCTATGGAATCTGTCACTCATGTTGGCATTACCATTCCTGCAATCCCTGGGCTCGCGGGAGGATTCTTCTAACACTTGTCACAGTTTGATTTTGAACCTAGATATGAAGCTAATAGTTTCTAACGGTTTTTCAAGTGCCACTGAATCAAATTACTGAAGTAGAAAGGAACGGTTGACATTCTGCTTTAAAGTGACCGTAAGTTTGACCCAGTTCTACTGCAGTGGTGTCATCACAATTGTATCTCATTGCTGTAGGTTCTCGGATGCTGACAGGCGGAACAAGTTGCTTTAGCTCGCAGTGCTCAGCTGTCATACAGAACAGCTTGCAGATCCTTACGTGAATGAAATGTGCAGGGAGTTCCTTCCTCCCTCTCTCTTTCTCTCTTTCTCTCTCTCTCTGTCTCCCCGGTGCTCACTTTCTAGGCTACCAGTGAAACTGTATGTGCGTGGAAGGCAAAATAGGCAGGAGGAAGAGGAAGAAGAAGTTCATTTGAGAAATTTGGTTTTGGCTTCAGGGATGCAAGTGTGTGCCTTTCTCTAGTAGGCTCGACGTTTTGTGAGGTTTAATAAAGAAGGCTTGGAGCTACCCAGGAAGCTCATTTGGGGAGAAGGACCTTGATTATTTTTACACTGTCTGAGCAGACAGATGAGACGCTGTCACCTTTTGTCTTGCTCTTGTTAGCGTCTCACACAGTTGAACAGAGGCCAAGGATGCTGACTTCTCATATTTATTGAATGATTGCCACATACTTGAAACGAGGACAGCAGAGATTCCCACACACCATGACACTAATTCATAAATAGATAGGAACAAAATAACTAGGCAATTATATATATATATTTGATTTTCAAAAATATAAACATACAACATAAAGCACTACAAAATCCAAATATCGAGATTACTCTGAATCTCCTGACTTCCCCACATCCTTCCCAGGGGTCCTTTTGATTCTATTTTCAACTGCATATCAGTACTTCTCCAATTTTTCATCTTCCTAAGTTATCTAAACGTTCTGTTACACTAGAAGTGTATTTAAAGTAGGCAATTTTTTCAAAGTGGCAGGATCAAATGCCAATTATGGAATGAAGCAAAATTAGAACCCGTTGTTCCAAAATTTGAATTCATCCAGATTGCATTATTTGGAAGCATTGATTTTTTAAAAGAATATATATATTTTTTTAAGGAACACCAATGAAAGCTCAGTGAAGAAATAAAAAAAGAACAACTTAGTAATATTAAAACAAAAAACAAAAAACAACCCAAGCAAAATCAAACCACAAAGTGGTGGATAAAATCCAGAGAGGTTAGGGGCACAGTGCTGGCTAGTCTTTGTAGGAGTGCAGGTTGTATTCTTCTGCTAGAGGCCAAGCTGGCATACATGCCCTGTGCGGTTCTATCTGCAAGCTCTTAGCCAATCTACACAGTAAGAAAGAATCCAAAAGGCTAAGGCAGAATAAATGCGAAGGGGAGAAGGCAGACAGAGAAAAGGGATGGGGAACAGAAGGTGGTGCACAACTTAAGTTTCAGGACTAAATTAGGGCCATGATTTTCAACAGGGCTACTCTGAGTAAAAACTTGGATGAGTGCCACCTGCAGACTGTAGTAACATTTTGTTTCCTATGATTTATGTTGAACTGCAAATTCCAGTAACATTTACAGTCGCATTTACAAGACTGAGATTCTTGAGACTTGTAACTAGAGCCCTTGAAGGATTCCATCCTTGAATGGTAAAACCACTTAAGATTGCAAACCACATTTTGGAAAGCCCCAAAATGCACCGACTTGGATTGCAAAGACCAATCTGTGTTTATCCATTGTAGGCTAGGTCCTGATAATGGCAAACTCAGTTGTTAGGGATCTCCTAAGAACCCTCAGCACCCTTAGCAAACTGCAGTTCCCAGGATTTTTAAAAAAGTGGTATGATACTGCTGTAAATGTATAGTGTGGATGGGGTCTTTGTTCCTCTGTCCTCTTCCTCCTCTTCCTCCTCCTCCAGCTGCTCTGTTCTTTCCCTTTCCACTCAGTTTCCTCCCTCTGCTAGTTTTCCGAATTTCATGCTCCTGAATTATGAAGCTGCCCCTCCCCACGCTTTAGGTTTCTTTTTTCTTTGGTTTTGTTCTTGTGTGTTTTTTAAAGGTACATAGATCACGAAATGGTACCAAGGTCAAATTCTGCTGAGTAAGCACGATTGAGCAAGATTGCAGGTGGATGGGTAAAAATCATTGATCATTGAAGCCCAGACTGAAAGCATTGTAGGTGGATTGTACTGAAGTTACATGGAAGCACCACACTCCTGCTATCCTTATGAAGCCAATTGTCTTTTGTAAGCTCCTTTGGCTTGGGAAGGTTGTACGCTGAAAGCTCCCAAGTGCTTTAAAGGAACATAATAAAAAATGTGCAATCATTTTTAAAGCAGGAAGAAATGTACACAACAATAACTTCGTAAGAAAGCACAGGAAATGCTTAGAGGTACTTTGAAAATTAAATTTCTGTAAACACAATTAATAGTTGTGCCTTCACAGAGGAGGCGGCGCTTTAACATCCTCTGACAATTCTGGGTGCAGCGTGCGCAGGTTCGTTTCTAGCCGTGTGGTGTGTGTGTTTTAAGGGGGGCTCTAGTAGTCATTCAAGTCATGACTTTGTTAGAGTATGAGAAGCCTTTAAAATCACTTAGTAGAATAAAACTCCCAAGTACTGTAACTGTCAGATTGCTTTATCTAATTTATGGAATGGAGGCAAAGGAATAAACAATAACACTCCATTTAGAGTTATTAGATTAGCCGTTATAGAAACCACAGAAAGTACATAAGCCTTTACTTTATGTTCACTTGAATTTGGCTATTAAGCTTTGATGGAACTTTCATTTAACCAAATGCCTTTGTTTACAACAATAAACTGGTTAACTCTGATTTCCCTCCTAAATTAAATATGGCAACATCAATATTTGCCTACCTCATTGGCCCTTAAGTTTGTGCAATCAGTTCAATTAGGGGGGGTCTGATTCTGCAGAGATTTATGTCTGCGTTGTTTACCACTAAGGAGGCTTCTTGCCCATGAGAACGGCACAATAGGTGCCACCCAAATCTTCAGCCCGCTGTTGATTTGCATCTTTTCTTCTTGTACTGTTTAGCTCAGAGGTGGAGAACCTGGCGCTCCCAAGGTCCATTTGGACTTCCAAATCCCCATTAGCCCCAGCGACTGTGGCCAAAAGTCAAAGGTGACAACAGCTGCTGGAAGCTCCCCATCCCTGATCTCGTACAAGGCACTCCAGGCATTTAATACAGTGATACAGACAGTGCAACAGACAATACAAATGGAAAAGGGGGGGATAAGGAAAGAGAAAAATAAGCTTTGTTAGAGAGTTCTGGGACGGAAGGTACTGAATGGCAGCTAGCCCAAGCCGAGCCCTTTAACTGCCACTAAATGGAATGGCGTGGAAATTAAAAAATCCGACATAGGGCTGTGGTTGCGGCACCAACAATGCCTGCATACACACCATACATTTTAGGCACTCCCTGAAAGAATCCTGGAAACTGTAGTTTACCCGTAACAGAGCTGCAATTCCCAGCACCCTTAACAAAGCACAGTGTCCAGGGTTCTGGTCTCTCTGTGTGTGCTTTAAACATATTGTTTGTATGCAGCCCCCATGCTTATTTTTCAGTGGAATGTTGTTATACCCGAAATTAAAACAGAAACAACTTGTTGTCTTTGAAAATGAAGTTACAGCTTGATACTCGGTGAGAGGAACTGAGATCAAGCTGGTTTCAGACAACCGCAAGTGCTCTCACATGTATGAACGGGTCTGGTGCTTTGGCTTTGACTGGCAAACTTGCACAATGCTGTAGTGTAGAGGGATTCATGGAGAAACAAAAGATGATACTGATTGGTTTATGTTTATTTGGATGAGGTTGGGTGGCCATCTCTCACAGATGATTTAGTTGAGATTCCCACATCGCAGGGAAGTAGACTAGATGACACCTCAGGGACCCTACCAATTCTCCAATTCTATGATTCTTTTTCTTTTATTAGCTGTCGCCTGGAGGAACCTAGACCCCCTGTAACTCATATGTCTTTTTGGCTTCGTAATTTAACTTAACATGCTTCTATTATTTTCTGCCATACACACATCATGACTGTGTTTTGCATGACTGTATCGAGTGGCCAAAACCCATTATTTGTTGTTTGCATTGTTTCACGTTATTCTGAATAAAAATTATATTATAAAAAAGGGAAGAAAATGAAGTTAAATTACTTTAACCCAGACTTGGCTGAGATGCTCTGGCCGCTTAATATTCAGAGTAAATCTGTTTTTATCTAGCTGCATTCATCTTCGAATCTGAAGGGCTTTGTGCATGCTTCCATAATCAAATAGAACAATAAGTCTGTGTGAAGGAGAGTGAATACGCTACAGAATGCAGGTAAATGCTCATAGATATTTTGATTTGAGACTCGGCCAGCACATCAGAGGATGCTCCAGTGAAAGGCATTCAAATTTTTATCTTAACGGGAACCAGATGAGACACGGCTCAAATTGAATATGCCACCCCTACTAAACTTGTATACAGCACTGCCACCAGCTGTCTTCAAAACACACATTAATTCCGTATTGCTCTGGAGCCCGCAAATACGGCTGTAGCAGAGTTATTTGTTATGAGAACTTGCTGGTGTGCAAACTCTACAGTACTCCAGAGTTTAAATCTTTTGCGTGTATATTGAAGTTCCAGGGTTTAGCACAGAGTTTAGGGGGCATATTTTGAGTGCTTAAGGCTCCTGCAGGTCATGAGCCTAAGGCCGTGCTTGAGGATTTTCAGTGTTCTTTGCACTATCTCTTGGTTTTAGAAAAATGGTGAAATCTACATTCTTTCCCTTACTTCACGTGTCAGTGATACTACCTCTTTCCACTTTAGACAACCTTTGACTGGAAACTGGCATAAAAAGTCACCAAGTCACTTATTCCCCTTGTTTTTCTCTAGATGTAATATGCTACAAATATTATCCCACACCTTTTGTTCTTCCCTTCTTCCTGCCACTGACTCAGTTTAGATAGGAGACCAAACCAGGATTTGCCCAAACCATAGTTAAGGGCCCACGCCAGGGGTCAGCTGACTTTTTCAGCAAGGGGTCGGTCTACTGTCCCTCAGACCTTGTGGGGGGCCGGACTATATTTTTTTGGGGGGAGGGGAATGAACAAATTCCTATGCCCCACAAATAACCCAGAGATGCATTTTAAATTAAAGCACACATTCTACTCATGTAAAAACACGCTGATTCCCAGACCGTCCGCGGGCCAGATTTAGAAGGTGATTGTGTCGGATCCAGCCCCTGGGCCTTAGTTTGCCTACCCATGGCTCACATTGTCGACTTGAGCTTTCAAATGTAGAGCAACCAAACAATGTTTCATTGCTGGTTGTGTCTCTTTATTTTCTATCTGTTCATCATTGGCCCTCAAGTCCTGGTTGTGGGTTTCCGATGAGGCTGTCTGGTTGGCAGGATGCTGGAATAGATGCAAAGAGCGTTTTAAGGTAGCACAACCGGTTCATCCTCACTGGCTTCCGCACTGCCACAACTGTGTTGTGGGAACAGAGTGAGAGAGATGGGGGTGACGACGACAAATTTTAGCATTGCACAGGGTGCCTCTGAGATTTGAGGTCTGCCACTGGTAGATGGGTCACTGTCTGATCCAGCAGACTTGGGTTACCAGAAAAATCCCGCCTCCTTTTACAAACCTGCCCACGCGCTAAGAAGGATAAGCACCTTCTCTCTGTTCCCTAAACATCAAAGGCATTGTTGGTAGTGACACGAGAGATGGTCCTTTCTGTGTCTGCTCCCATACTGTAGAATTCCCTCCCAAGAGAGGTTAGATTGACTAAGACCTTCCCTTTCAGGCAGGCTTTTGGAAACCAGGTGCAGACGATGTTGACCACTAGACTGCTATCATGGCGTTAGGCATTTCAATGCTGGTTCTAAATGGGTTTTATTGCATTTTAACTATTGTTTCTAACTAGTTTGGTTTTATTACTTTGAGAGAAAGGCGGTATATAAGCATTGAATGAAAATGAATGAATAAATAAATGTTTCTCCCTTGTGCCTGGAATATTGGCACAAATTTATATAGGCATGGGCCTTTTCTCCAAACTTCCACCTGCCTATCTCTCATCTTCAGTATTGTCTGTCACTCTGATGATGGGATGAAAGAGTTGGAAAGTGGCAGTGAATGTTTCAAGTTCCCTTGCTTAGCACTTACAGGCTTTGGGTTTTATTTTTCCCCAAAAGCACCAGTAGAAAGACTGAGCTCTGTTTCCCCGAAAACTCCTTCAGCTTGGACTTAGGTTAAAACGTGGCTACTAATTTATAGAGCAAATGTTCCCGTTTAATTGGCAGGCGGCTCAATGCTTCCTCTTTTCCTCTCTTATCCTTTTGCAGCCTTGAAACATAGCAAAGAAGCGAAATCCATTGAGAATACTCTCTAAGGTAAGTGTGTTTATTACATTGCATTAGCAAACATTGCCGTGCTGCATTGATTTTTCTTTTATTCGGGGATTTAAGTACTCGGATTAATGACAGAGCAGACAGGACAACTTCTTTTACCCACACGGCTGTCCCCTCTTTGCACAAAACGCCACGCCGCAGTTAGAGGGAAAAGCGTAACAAAACGCGCCGATGTGCTGAGGATGGCCAAATTTCGGGTTGTTAGCTGACATGCGCTTTGTTCTCGGTGGGTGAGATATTACTGTGTAGCCGTGCACGCGCTAAGATTAATGCTACAGAATAGAGAACAAAAGGCCCTGCATGAACTGGTATTGCTCTTGGTCAATAGCGGAATAAAGCTAGCTGGCAAAATAATGCATTTAAAGTGGGCTGCTGAGTGGCGTTTTAATCTGATTGTGTTTAATTTATTGTGATAGGCAATATCGGATAGCGAACAGCTCTGCAGAAAGGAAGGGGGGAAAGATTATTGCTTGCAAAGTCCTCCTGGCTTTGTAGCTGGTCATTAAGTGCATAAAACTGATTTGTGGATAGATGCTGGAGCAAAAGCTCCTTCCCCTTATCTTATACCATACCCCGTGGCCTCGTTCGCACACCATGGTAACCCATGGTTAATGACTTAATCGGAGTGGGCCAATTTCACCCACTTCGTGCCTCCCTATCAGGGAGTGGGAGCAGCAAACTACAATACTTGGCTCATGTTTGAACCGTGGCTTTGTTTCACCCTAGACAATCCACGATCTGAAAGCCAAGGCTTGGTCTTGGCTTTCTGATTGTGCAGCTGCCTGTTACTTTGCCTGGAGCAAGCATTTGCATTTTAGTTTTTTGACTGCAATTTTATTAGCTTTGCATTGGAATAAACGGAACCACTTGTTCAAGTTAACCTGTGCGCTCCGAATCAGGGAGATTCTTAGAGTTACCAATAGTGCAACAGCCCACTCATTACAAGCATGAGGAGTAACTTTCGTTGGAGGTGAGCTAAGAGTAGGCTCTCCTGCTGCTATACGTCTCTGCTCAGGAACACGTTGCTGGATGTATTGTCAGAAATGGGAAGGAGTAAGCCACCAAAGGACAAATAAACGAATACCGGAGAACAGGGCCAGCTGAAGATACTTTGTTGCCTGAGGCAGTGCAGCAAATGGCAGCCCCTTCCCAATCAACGGGCGTAGTTCCAAAGGCTAGACAAGTTACTTTGGCATTGGAGGCAAACCCCCTACCCAAAAAAATATCCCAACCACCCCACATAGACTTCTCCTCTTCTCTGATAGAATGTATTCAAGCATTTTAAAGCAACTAACAGTTTGCTTCCCATCCATGACATCAAAAATTAGTTACTTGAGGCAGCCCCCTCACTTTGTCTAACAATAGGGCCGGCCCTGTCAGAAATGCAGCACTAAGTTGTATCTTTTGGGAAATTGGGGAAATGCAAAGCTATCAGAGTCCTTGAAAATGTTATGTAATGTGCAAGACACCTCCTCTTCATGGCAAAAGTCCTAAGAGTGGTCTAAAATATCCTGTAATTTCGTATTCAGTTCTTTGTTTCTGTGGTGAGCTTATTTCTTTTCGGTCTCCAAAGAGGTAAATGTTGGAATTGGGAACTGAGATAATTAAAGCAGCCTAAAACATAAATTGCAGATTTAGAAACTGAAGATTGTTACATTATGCAGTGATATGTGAGTTATTAGTCTTGGAATGCCATCAATTGTAAACTAGTGTGATCAACGACTGAAAACATTGGTTAAACAACAGATTTATGTAATAGACAGGAAGCAAATCCATGCTATGGTTTGTTCTGTGAGCAGTATTTATTTTTTCCCCCTAAGCATATTTGCATTTTATGGTTCACTAAATTGATTTTTTTAAACAGTTTATATGTAGAGTCAGACTGCTCTATGGGCGGAAGCAAAAAAAGAACAGGTTGTAGTAGTTGGAAATGTTTCTAGAAAGGAAACCTTTGGAGGAAGAAACTAGCACATCTGTACAGCAACAGCTGCTTATGTGCTTGGGCCCAATCCGGAGAGATATGCAACTAGCTCTGAACAGCCAACATGTCTTAGACTTCCCTGTGTGTCTCAACACGTGGCAATTAAAGAAGTGTCATCTTAGCACGTCTGCCCAAAGATGTATGATTGTACTCTTGACTTGGCTGGAAAACTCTTGCCAATCTATGAATTGATCGCCAATTACATTTCCCAGACATGTTTAATAATACAATAATAGGAATGCAGCAAAGTGAGACTGATTGATCGAATAACAAGGCTGCAAATAGAGATGAAGGACACCAGAGTTAATCTCAGATCCTCGAGCACTTATTGATGGGGCAAAATATGCGAGGAAGTGAAACAGTATTTGGACACAGTCTGTGGAGCGTAGTCGGAACACATGAGTTCGTCAGCTTTGAAATTGGATTTTGAATTTCTTCCTTTTTGTTTATTTTATTAAAACATTGCTATATGTTCCTTCCCGGCTCAATGCAAGACACTTAAGGTGGTATGCAGCAGATCAGAATAGCCAAAGATATAAAAATATACCACAGTAAGGGAGCAACCCTTTTCACAAGAAGCTGGCATGAAGCAAACTGGTGTAAGTTAATTGGGAGTAAAGTCACATCAGATCCAAACCTCTTTCAGTGGTGAGGCTGCTGCTGCTTTGCCTAAGCCTGGCAGGAAGAAAACAAGAGGCCAGGTCACATGACTGAGTAGAGTGGGCTTCAGATTCAGCACCCACCATGGTGCTGAAATAACCCTTTGGGGAGGATTTACACTGGACTTGCTTCAACCAGCTTCAGCTCAGCTGGTGGTGCCCCGGGATGAGCAAGTTACCTTGGCATTTCTTCAACTGAGCTGGGATTGAGGATTTAGCAGAGCCAGGAACCAGCTGCCTGAACCAGAGGCCCGCTGGCATCCTAAACTGTTCATCCCAGCAGATCTTGCCATGGGACTGCCGCCTTAATCTGGTACATCCTACGTGGGCTTGAATTAGCAACCCCGTGATACCTGTAACATCTATATAAATAGAGCATTACAAATATTGTATCTGGTTTGTTGTTGTTGTTGTCCCCCACCCACTGCTTGGGAAAACTATCTCTTCTTAAAGTTGTGCTTCATCCTAAGTATATTTCCTTTGACTGATTCATAGCATTTCCTCCCCCCCCCCCGACTTTTGTTGTTGTTGTAATGTGTTGTTTTTCCAGAATCCTTTGATAGTGATCTATCACCAATATATAGTTATGTGTTGATTAGTTAAGAGAGAGAGTGAGGGGTGGGGGAGAAATCTTTAGAAACTGATGATCTTTTGCATTGGAATTGCATTTAGACAAATAATAGCTTGTCACTCGCATCTCCTGGCTTGTGCCTGAGTGAGTACATGCACTTTGGTTCATTATCTCCAAATTAGATTGTCTTGTAACCATTTTCTGAGTGCCTTCCCCCCTCCCTTTACTCTTTTCTGTTCCTTATATCCAGAAAGCAATTGCTATTGGTATTGCAGTTGCTAAACCTGGAACTGCGGCAGAAAGAGAGGCTGCGATCCAGAGGTCCCTTATGTGGGTAGCACATCTGTTTGTGCTCCCTTGTTGCTGGCACCATATTCCCAACATTGTTTGGGAGAGTCAACTTGGGTGGGTGGTGATGGGGGGCACAAGAGACTCAGAGGGGAAGAAACAGACGATCCCCATTGTGGTAGCAGAGTTTTTTCTCTGGATGAAGCCTGATTAATAAACCCAGGTTTTGCCCTCCTGGCTTTTGGACTACAATTCAAACATCTGGAGGACACGGAGTTGGTGAAGACATTCAGAACAAGTCTTCTGCTAGTTCCCAAATTGTGAAACAAAAATATACATCTCTTGTGCTGCTTCTGCATAATATTCAGACTTGGGCAATCCTTTCAGAAGAAGGAAATTTCGTAGTTGCAGGGCACCTACCAGGAACACCCCTATGTAGAAAAGTTTGGATTTGATATCCCGCCTTTCACTCCCTTTAAGGAGTCTCAAAGCGGCTCACATTCTCCTTTCCCTTCCTCCCCCACAACAAACACTCTGTGAGGTGAGTGGGGCTGAGAGACTTCAAAGAAGTGTGACTGGCCCAAGGTCACCCAGCAGCTGCATGTGGAGGAGCGGAGACGCGAACCCGGTTCCCCAGATTACGAGACTACCGCTCTTAACCACTACACCACACTGTTAATAACAATAACAATAACAAATTATTATTTATACCCCGCCCATCTGGCTGAGTTTCCCCAGCCACTCTGGGCAGCTCCCAATCAAGTGTTAAAAACAATACAGCATTAAATATTAAAAACTTTTAATATCAAAAATTAAAAGTTCCCTATTAAGAGTACACTCCCAATTAGGTTTAGGGAAGAAAGTTTATGCCTCATCTATGCTTCTTTTTTGAGCTGAGAGATCCATGCTGCATGGCAAACTGCTTTGGAAACCTGAGAGCAAAAGCAATTTATGAGAATACATTGAGGTCAGGTGCTTTAAGGAGGCAAAGGCAATAATCAGGATTCCAGTGGGCTGGTACAGCGTCCGTAGCTCTGGGGATCCTGTTTTTTTGCTTGATTTTTGATCACGCCGTATTCATAAAAGGCATGTGGCTGGCAGCCTGTAAATGCAGTAATCACAGGACTTAATGATTTCACACAAGATAACTGTTTGTTGAATAATTTTTGCTTGCTTTCAGCAAGCCACAAGTTGCATCTCCGCCTCAGTTTTGTTAAGGTCAGCTCAGGTCTGCTTTGCTTTCCCTGTTAAAATCCAAGGCAAGCGTGCCAAATTGCTTTGCCCCAGCTTAACCCTCACTCCATAAGAATCTTTTAAAATGCTACAAAAGGCAAGCTTATGTACACATCTACACACACACACAAATGTGGGCGGTGGGGGGGGGGCGCGGTGGCGGCGGAACCATACTTAATCTTTTATTTGTATTCAGAAATCAAACTATATAACAACCAGTTTTCTATGTTTAGAGACTAGAGCAATAAAATATGTATGCAGCAACATCTATTTAAAGAAGCAGCACTTATTTTCTCAGTATGTGTGCTGATTACAAGTGTCTACTGAATCCATTCGGAATACTGCTCCAAAGACATGTGGTCAGATTAGGAAAGATGGCTTTGCACCAGTGAGGTTTAATTTCATAACACAGTGCTTTTTTCGGGGGGGGGGGGGGGACGGACGCAGGGGTATGCATACCCCTAAACATTTTGTGAATCTTTGTATTGTTGTCCATTTACTGTAATTATTTCCCCCGATTTGAAGTATAAAATGGTGATTTTCTTGAGTCAAAATGAGAGTACCCCTAAACAGTTTTCAAGAAAAAAAGCATTGTCATAACATATACCAGTATTTCAGAAAATGAACACACACACCCCATCGGCATTTGACTCAGTCTGGTTGATCTGCATCTACATTTAGACATAAATTGTTATCTTCATGTCCATCATTTTATATTGCTTCATTGGTTAACGTAAGAGGAAAGATGCCTATTGCTCATACTTAATCTAAGCACAACTACAAGGGCTCCTGTTGTTGAATGTCATCTGTTAACTCTGTTCTATCCTGTTTCCCCTTTGTTTTTGTTGAGACCAATTCACGAACAAAGAACTTACACATTGACCACAAATAGTGAACCATATGTTGTAGATACTACTGCAAATTTATTATGCTATTTTTGTGGGATACAAATGACATCAGAAGACTTGGTCTATTTGTAGTGGTACCTCGGTTCTTGAACGTAATCCGTTCTGGAAGACCATTCCGAAACGTTCGAAAACCGAGGCGCAAAGGGCTTTCTGCAAATTCAATTGAGAAAATTTAAAAATACACAGCGGAAGCCATTTGACTTCTGAGGCGCGTTTGAAAATGGAAGCATTTACTTCCAGGTTTTCAGCGTTCGGGTTCCGAAACTTTCATCAACAGAGGCATTCGAGAACCGAGGTACCTCTGTCTTTGTACTGTATGTTATTCCTTTGATCCTTGTTTATACAACCCAATAAAAAGTTATCGTAAGGGGAGCGAATGCAGGCTGCGCAGCTATCCCAGAAGCCAGAACAGCAAGAGGGATTGCTGCTTTCACTGCGCAGTGATCCTTCTTGCTGTTCTGGCTTCTGAGATTCAGAATTTTTTTCCCTTGTTTTCCTCCTCCAAAAACTAGGTGCGTCTCATGGTCTGGTGCGTCTTATAGAGCGAAAAATACGGTACTTAAAAAAGAAGACTACTGCTCCAAGCATATCCTTTTGGTTTATACATAGCTTGCTTTCTTACTAATATACTATGCTTGTAGGGTTAAACATCCAGATTGCTGAAGTGCATTAAAAACTTTCAGGGATTTTGTTTTTTTCCCCTCTCTCTTTTTTGTATTCACAAACATGAACTATACCAACCACAAAAATCTAGGAAACTGAATTGTACATCCTGTTTACTCTTTGTAATTGGAGGCTTGGAAGGCCAGGTGGCGTTGGGTAGGTGCTGGCAGGTTGGGGAAGGCGAAACATGGGAGGTGATGGGCAGGCGATAAGGTTTCCTTACATCCTTCAGTCCTGCAAGAGAAATTGTTCTGATTAGGGCTCCCATCAAGAACACCTCTCTGTGTTACAATGCTGGTGAGTTTTCTGTAAAGTTGCAAGGAATTGTGGGAAACTCAGCTTGAGAATGGGAAAAAATGTGAATCTTAGAGAAACCAAAATGGAAGTATTAATCCACCCCTACAAGCTAAAGCCTGCTGCTTTAGCGGTGCTAGAAAGAAGTCCAGTGGTCCCAAAGGTCTGGACACCACAATTCCCAGTTTGAAACCCCTGTAGCGTGCAGTAGGCTTCTTTTTATACAGCTTCTTCTGGGAACAGAAATATGTTTTTGAAAGACTGATGACTAGTCTGTACCTAATAACGATCATGCTAAATAGGGAGTCTGGGTTACCTAGTGCCAAGTGCATTGTGGGTTTTTTTTTGGCATCAAGCTAATGTATGTATGTATGTATGTATGTATGTTTGTTTAGGCATTTAAGCCCTGGAAATGAATTGTCTAATTTTGAAATAGAGTTGATCTCCTCTTTTGAATTTTATGCCTGTCCTTATTTTGTGCTCATTTTTAATTCCTTTTAAACATTTTTTATATTTTATATTTTTCTTTCTGCTGCCCTGGTAGATTTACTGTCACATGAATAATTCTGTGCCCTGTAAATAATTGTGATGGAGAAGGAAGCCCCTTTATATAACCTCTCCTTTTACCCAATGACCTCCTCTTTTCCCTGGTGCACGTTTTTGTAAGTTTCCTACGTTTCCTACGTAAGTTTCCTACGTTTCTCTATCCTGCCCCTTGATCTATGATGTAGTAATACATGGTCCAACAGCACGCTGGCTATCTGGTGTAAAGCCAGGTTTAAATGTGGGAATCTAACTTTATCAGGGTGCATTTTAAAATCATATTGAACAGAATATGGGCTGTTTATATTTGCAGACACATAGTTGTTTTTTAAAAAATCAGGCTTTACATGTGTGAGGTGGACTGCTGTGTTTGTGTGTGAGAGAGAGAGCATTGATAGATTCATAGAGATCACAGAATTGTATAGTAGTCGTAGTAATAATTAATTTATTATTTATACCCCGCCCATCTGGCTGGGTTTCCCCAACCACTCTGGGCGGCTCCCAAGAGAATGTTAATATTAATATTAATAATAAAGCGATAAAACATCAAACATTAAAAACCTCCCTAAACAGGGCTGCCTTCAGGTGTCTTCTAAAGCCAGATAGTTGTTTATTTCCTTGACATCTGATGGGAGGGTGTTCCACAGGATGGGTGCCACTACCGAGAAGGCTCTCTGCCTGGTACCCTATAACCTCTCTTCTCACAGTGAAGGAACCGCCAGAAGGCCCTCGGAGCTGGACCTTAGTGTCTGGGCTGAACGATGGGGGTGGAAATGCTCCTTCAGGTATACCAGGCCGAAGGGACCATGAGTATCATCTAGTCCAACCCTCAGCAATGCTGGAATCTTTTTGCCCAATGTGGGACTTGAGTCCACAACTCTGAGATCTGTTGACAGTGTTGACAAGTAGTGAAGAATGCTATTGAAGAGTTATATGCAACAATTGTTCAACGTAGTTACCAATAGCTGTCAATGATGCCTTGTCTGCTGTCTAAGAGCAAAGGCAATATATATGTCTAAATTACTTGGACAGAAATCCTATGTGCTTGTGTGTATGTGGAATCTGAAATAGTTCAAACATCAGATTAGTTGGAGGAAAACACATTTTCACCACCATAAATGTTCCTTCGGAAATCTAGAAAGCAATATTTCATGCTTTTCCTTCCAGCCCAGAGGTTTTTCCTCATTACATTGGGGACTGGGGGGGAAGAAAGGAAATTAAACAATATTAGAAATGGTTGGCTTAGCCAGACTCCCTGATACAATGGCTTATATCCATTACATCACCTTAAGAAAACCAGCCACAGCCACTTGGTTTTTTTTCTTCAGATGCTCCAACCCAGGAAGCACCTTCCTGTGATTAAAAAAATGGAAGGAAGTGCGGAACACATTGAAATTCAGTTTGTTTATGTGATGGAAAAGACATCCTGTACTTCACCTGCAGCGCATTTTAAGTAGTATAAATAGGCAAATATTCCCCTACCTCCCGTGTTCCTGGCTTCCACATTTTGTTGCCCTCACATGTAGTAATAGCACCGGCAACATTTTCTGGAACTTGTTTTTATTTTCTGTGCTTGGGATGGCTTGCAGCCAGCGATTAAAGTGGGCAGGTTTACCTGGGTACAGAGCAATTTTCATTCATTTCACATTCATTGATGTGCTTAGAGTACCAACAAGATGTTCTAGGAGTTCAGAAAAGCATGCAATTTCCTTTCATCACTGCTCACCACAATTGCACATGGACGAAATGGATGTTGTTTTGTGCCTGGTTTCTTGGGTCTGTTTAGATCAGCCTCCCACACCCCTCCAGATTATTTTGGACCCCCAACTTCCCATCAACCTCCAGCTCGTGTGGCCTATAGTCAGAGATGGTGGGAGTTGTAGTTCAACAACATCTAGAGGGCACCAGGTTGGGGAAAGTTGTTTAGCCTGCTGTCTGATCTGAGCCAGCTAGCTGGCTTTCTTCATCGCCATCCCCTGCTATCTACTGCAGTGGTACAGTGGTACCTCGGGTTAAGTACTTAATGCGTTCTGGAGGTCCGTTCTTAACCTGAAACTGTACTTAACCTGAAGCACCACTTTAGCTAATGGGGCCTCCTGCTGCCACTGGAGCACAATTTCTGTTCTCATCCCGAAGCAAAGTTCTTAACCTGAGGTAATATTTCTGGGTTAGCGGAGTCTGTAACCTAAAGCGTATGTAACCTGAGGTACCACTGCAGTTTTCTCCTGCCGTTGTTGCGTTCCCACCTTGCTACTTAATTGCTTTACGGTTAAAAATATTTTATGGTTTTTGAAGTTGTATTGTAAGCTGCCATGGGATAAAATGTCAGTGAGGGGCAGTATACAAATGCCTTATGACTTTTTAGTGAAAGTATGTAGGTTTCGAAATGTGTTATGTACTGAGTTGAATAGGATCGAAACTGCAGCAGTCTGATTGGTCCTAGAACAATAGGATCCAAATCGCAGCAGTCTGATTGGTCCTAGAACAATAGGATTCAGAATGCATCAGTCTGATTGGTCCTAGAACAATGCAGCAGTCTGATTGGTTGGCAGGAACCACCCAATCATGCTCCAGATATAAGTGAATCCACAACCTGATTGGCTTACAGTAGAATTCCAGAATTGGCCAATCATGTGCAGCCCATTGTGTAAATAATGTATATAAGCAGATACTTTGAGGGGACTTTCATTCATTCCTCCTCACCACTATGAGCTGAATAAAGAGCATGAAATCACTTTGCGACTCTGAGTATATTTCACTGGCGACGAGGGTGGGATCCCGCTGAGCTGACTGCCACACACCGCACCGCAGCACCGCCACCTGCCGCACCGCTGCCTCGCACCGTGTATCCAGGCTTCAGCTCCGGGACACAAGGAACTCAGAATGGCAACCAACAGCAGCTTCTCGCCGTTCAACCCAGCATCGGGAGACTGGGAAGCGTACGCCTCTCGTTTCACCTTCCTCCTAGAAGCCAAGGGGGTCACCGATGAAGAAGACGCCAAGAAGAGGGCAATATTCTTCAGCGTCTGCGGAGAGGAGACGTTTGAAATCGCCCGGGCTCTCCTTGCGCCTGAAGACGTCGCTACAGTTCCATACAAAACAATAATGGAACAGCTGAAGGGGCACTTTTCGCCACAGCCCTCAGGGTGGCTCGTCGAAATGCCTTCTACGCAAAGCGGCAAGCCCCTGGGGAAACCATAACTGGGTTTGTGACCTCTCTCCGCCAAGCCGCCCGGTTCTGCAACTTCTCAGAGCTGGAGAACATGCTTCGTGACCGCCTCGTCGGTGGCCTGAGGGATGAGAAGCTGCAACGACGCCTCTACGCTAAGAAGAACCTAACGTTCCAGGTCGCTCTGGAGGAGGCCCTGGCAACGGAAGCTGCTGAGAAGTCGACGCAAGAGGCACGGCCGAGCCAGCCGTCCCAACCGAGGGTCCACCACGAAGACCTCACCGACGACTCAGGATCCAACAGGGAGGAGGTGCACCGAGTACAGCAGCGCACTCAAGCAGCCACATACCACAGCTGCCTCGACGAGAAGGAGGGAACTGCGCAAGCTGTGGAGAAAGTCACGAGAGGAGGACCTGCCGTTTCCGCAACGCAGAGTGCAGGCAGTGCAGAAAATCGGGACACATCGCCCGGGTGTGTCGGGCTCGGCCCACCCGACGCCAGGCATCAGATGACCAATCCAAGAGCCTCAGGTCCCGGGGCCCAACGCACCAAGGCAACTCAACGGAGCTCACGGACTTCCAGGTATACCAGTTGCCCCACCCCAACGTAGAGAAAATTTATGTAGAGGTACAGATAGAGGGGGCCCCATGCCGCATGGAGCTTGACACGGGTTCAAATCTATCCATAATCTCGGCAAGGACCTTAAGGAAACTGTGTCCTACTGGGGGTCCCAAACTCAGGCCGGCCCCATTCACCCTCCGGGACTTCCAGAAACGTAAGGTCCCCACAATGGGGGTGGGGACCTTCAGGGTGCAATACCGAGGGCGGACGCGGCAACTGGACTTGCTTGTGGTCAAGGGCCCCTACATTAGCTTACTGGGATTGGCATGGTTTGGACCACTGGGGCTAGCCGTCACCGGGGTGAACAACACTAGCTTACAAGTGGACGTGGACGCCATATGCAAGGAATTTCCGGGGGTTTTTGATGGGAAATTGGGACAGTATACGGGCCCCTCCATTGCTCTACAGCTTGATCCCACAGTACGACCAGTCAGGCTCAAGGCCCGCCGGGTCCCGTTCGCCCTGAAACCCCGTATAGACGAGGAATTGGACCGGCTCGTGGAGCAAGGAGTGCTGGAGCCGGTGCCTAATGCCCCCTGGGAAACCCCAATCGTCACACCCGTCAAGCCTAATGGTTCGGTCCGCATCTGCGCAGACTACAAATGTACCATAAACAAGGCCCTCACGGCCCATGCATACCCAGTGCCAGTGGTCAGCCATGTCCTTGCCACCCTGGCTGGGTCGAAAATTTTTGGCAAGCTGGACTTGGCCCAAGCATATCAACAGCTGCCAGTAGATGAGGCCACAGCAGAGGCACAGACGATTGTGACGCACAGAGGAGCGTTCAGGGTAAAGCGGCTGCAATTCGGCGTCAGCGTGGCACCAGGCATATTCCAGAACCTAATGGACTCTCTCCTTAAAGGAATTCCTGGCGTCACCCCCTTCTTCGATGATGTGTTGATTGCCGGGCCCACACCAGAGGAGTTTGAGGACCGCCTCCGCACCGTTCTGCACCGTTTCCAGACGGCGGGTCTCAAGGTGAAGCGGGAAAAATGTCTACTAGGAGTGCCTCAGGTGGACTTTCTGGGATTTATGGTGGACGCAGAAGGGGTCCACCCGACTGGGGACAAGGTACGGGCCATTTGTGATGCCCCAGCGCCCAAGAACAAGACTGAACTTCAGGCCTTCTTGGGACTATTGAACTTTTACCATTCCTTCCTTCCCCACAAAGCGGCGGTAGCAGAGCCCCTACACAGACTTCTGGACAAGCGGGCCCCTTGGATGTGGGGCCAGCGCCAGGAGGCTGCATTCCAGGCAGTCAAGGACTTGCTTGTCTCAAACTCGGTCTTGGCACACTTCGACGAGAGGCTGCCGGTGGTGCTAGCATGCGACGCCTCACCCTATGGCATTGGCGCTGTCCTGGGACACCAACTCCCGGATGGAAGAGAGGTACCAGTAGCATACTTTTCCCAGACACTCAGCGCAACCGAACGGAACTACTCACAAATAGACAAGGAGGGGCTGGCAATTGTGAAGGGAGTAAGAAAATTCCATGATTTCTTGTACGGGCGGCCCTTCACCGTGGTGACTGACCACAAGCCGTTGCTTGGCTTGTTTGCCCCCGAAAAGCAGACCCCCCAAGTGCTGTCTCCTCGCGTCCTCAGGTGGTCAATTTTCCTTGCCAGCTACCAGTATGCACTGATTCACCGACCTGGGAAGGCGATGGGCCATGCGGACGCCCTCAGCAGGCTACCACTACCGGAAACAGGCCCCGACCCAGCACCTGCACAAGAGGTTATGAGCCTGGAGCTGCTTCCCGACCGCCCCATTCAGGCACAAGAAGTTGCACACCATTCCAAGAAAGACGGGGTCATCTCCCGGGTCCTGGACTGGGTGTGGAGGGGATGGCCCAGCAACAGCCCTGGGCCAGAATTCGCTGGCTACACAACCCGCAAACATGAACTGTCGGCCCACAAGGGGTGCCTGTTATGGGGAAGCAGGGTCGTTGTTCCCCAGCCCCTCCGCAAAAGGGTCCTCACAGCCCTACACGAGACACACCCAGGGGTAGTAAGAATGAAGGCCCTGGCCAGGAGTTATGTGTGGTGGCCGGGGATCGACGGAGAGATAGAGGCCTGGGTCAAACACTGCCAGGCCTGCCAAGAATCCCGCCCAGATCCCCCAAGGGCCCCAGTCCAGTCCTGGGAGTCCGCCCGAGCACCATGGTCACGCCTGCATGTGGACTTCGCTGGCCCCTTTCAGGGGAAAACATTCTTCATAGTGGTGGACTCCTACACCAAATGGCTGGAAGTCGCACTGGTACCGTCCACTTCTACATCCGCAGCCATCCGGATACTACGCAGGCTGTTTGCAACCCACGGGCTCCCTGACACTCTCGTCTCAGACAACGGGACTGCATTCACGTCAGGAGAATTCCAAACCTTCACAGCGCAGAACGCCATCCGCCACATCCGTTCGGCGCCATTCCACCCTGCCACCAATGGCCAAGCAGAACGCATGGTGCGGACCACCAAGGACACCCTTCGCCGCATGACGCAAGGGGATTGGGAGTACCGCCTTGCCACATTCCTCCTAGCACAGCACAGCACCCCCAGCTCAACGACTGGCCGGAGCCCCGCTGAACTACTAATGGGTCGGCGCCTTGCAATCAGATTGGACCGCCTTCACCCCGATAGAGCTCAGGATGAGGTAGTGGTGGGGGAAGGCAGGAACCCCCGGACCTTCGAGGCCCAGGACCCAGTGTACGCAAAGAATTTTGGGGCAGGCCCAGCATGGGTACCCGCCACAGTCACCAGGGTCACTGGCCCCGTGTCATACGAGGTGCTAACAGATGGGGGGCAATGCTGGCGCCGCCACTGCGACCAGATACGGCGACGATTCCCAGGAGAAAACCAGGAGGAGGAAAGGTCAGAGGAGTCCCAAGGGAACAGAGCGGCAGTGAGGCCCATAGAGCAGGAGGGGCCAGCAGGAGAGGCAGAATCAGTAAATACAGAGAGGACCCGCGAGGCCGAAAGGACACCGGAACCAGAACCACGACTGAGCGAGCCGGTTGCGCCAGACCAAACCGGCCCATCACAGCCAGCATCCTTGGAACACGAGCCAGAACCTGAACCCCGGACCAGGGAACACCACAGGCCGCAACGCACACGTAGGCCGCCGGCGTACCTCGAGGACTATGAATGTGACCTCCCGGGCAGGACTGGAACTTAGAGGGGAGGGGTGTTATGTACTGAGTTGAATAGGATCGAAACTGCAGCAGTCTGATTGGTCCTAGAACAATAGGATCCAAATCGCAGCAGTCTGATTGGTCCTAGAACAATAGGATTCAGAATGCATCAGTCTGATTGGTCCTAGAACAATGCAGCAGTCTGATTGGTTGGCAGGAACCACCCAATCATGCTCCAGATATAAGTGAATCCACAACCTGATTGGCTTACAGTAGAATTCCAGAATTGGCCAATCATGTGCAGCCCATTGTGTAAATAATGTATATAAGCAGATACTTTGAGGGGACTTTCATTCATTCCTCCTCACCACTATGAGCTGAATAAAGAGCATGAAATCACTTTGCGACTCTGAGTATATTTCAAAATGGCTGCTGTTGATGTAAAGAAGCATGGAGGCACTATCACTGTTCATTGGTTATGAACAGTGGTGTAGCGTGGTGGGGGCTACAAGGCTGGTTGCCCCGGGCGCAAAATTGTTAGGGGTTGCAAAATTTCAACACCCGGGGCTGCTTCAATACAGTTGTGCGCTTCCATTGCTGGGATCCATTGAAAACAGCTTCTCCATGTGAACCAGGAAGTGACCTCTCCAGACAATGGGACGACTCTTCTTTTCTTATCTCTATGGTTGAAATCTCTATGGTTGTGGATGCCATTAGGAAGTTGAATGCACAGGTGTACTCTGTCTGTTTTCCTCCCTACTCAGCCCTGGGCACCGGCAACCCATGCTATGCCACTGGTTATAAATGACAGTCATTGTGAGAAGTGTGCAGGCTCATTAAACCTTCTAGTTTAATGATTAGAAGCCTGTATTGGTTTTTAGAGTAACCACTTCATCGAAAGCGTAATTATCACATGATTTTAGGAGCCCATTTCATATTGGTAAGGTTAGGGATTAATGCTTTATACTACTTGAAAGGTGGATGTTGTCAGTATGTGCTGATAGATTGGTGGGGACAGGTGAAACAGGGCCAGGTCTTGGGGGATACTTAGGTTTAGGCTTTCTGGCAAACAGGCTGATTATGGGGCAACATGGGCATTCTTCTGCATCAAGAATTATGCTTGGATTTTGTATTCTGATATGGGCTGCTGTTGGCTTTTCAGTTCCATTAAATCATCAGTTCATGGGCTGCTCAGTGCCCTGTAATATCCAGCCTTTTCAGGCATGTGGTTCAATATCCTACATGTACTTTGAATTCTTAAGATTCTTAGTAGGTGACGATTTAAACGTTGTAATGGCAGTTAGGATGCCTAAGGCTGCAATCCTAAATATGTTTAAAGGTAAAGGTAAAGGGACCCCTGACCATTAGGTCCAGTTGTGGCCGACTCTGGGTTTGCAGCACACATCTCGCTTTACTGGCTGAGGGAGCCAGCGTACAGCTTCCGGGTCATGTGGCCAGCATGACTAAGCCGTTTCTGGCGAACCAGAGCAGCGCACGGAAACGCCGTTTACCTTCCCGCCGGAGCGGTACCTATTTATCTACTTGAACTTTGACGTGCTTTCGAACTGCTAGGTTGGCAGGAGCAGGGACCGAGCAATGGGAGCTCACCCCGTCACGGGGATTCGAACCACCAACCTTCTGATCGGCAAGTCCTAGGCTCTATGGTTTAACCCACAGCGCCACCCGCGTCCCTATTTATGAGTAAAATATGTTTACTCGTAAGTAAATTCTACCTGAATATGCCGAGCTGCAGGCATTGCAATCACCAGTGCGGCAAATGGGTTCTAGCCTTTTTGCTCAATTGGCATTGCTCGTTGTAGAACAGCGGGCAAGCGGCCAGGTGAAATTCAGGACATTTGTCACCACCAGGTAGGAAAACCAGGCTTTCTCTCCAACCCCCCCCCCCATTTGACCCTGCTACACATTCAATGATTAGAAGCCTGTATTGGTTTTTAGAGTAACCACTTCATCGAAAGTGTAATTATCACATGATTTCAGGAGCCCGTTTCATATTGGTAAGGTTAGGGATTAATGCTTTATACTACTTGAAAGCGAAGTTTGCAATTTTCAAGCTGTATGCCATATTGGTTTCTAGCTCCCATTAGCAGGGAGGTCTTGAGGCTGCAGCTATTAGGCTAGTCTTAGAGTTTGTGATAGTGTGGGGATGGGAGAGAAAGTATAGCAGCGCACTTAGTACACTCTTTTTCTTATTGTTACTTTTTGAACTGTACCAAGATAGCAGATGAGGGAAGAAAATCGTTTGTTAATTCCTGAAAGCCACAATAATGATTCCCAAATGACGATTGCCCTCAAACCAGAGTTCCCAAACTATTCCCTAGTAAGGCTCCTTAGGTTATTTTAAACAGTACAGTGGTACCTCGGGTTAAGTACTTAATTCGTTCCGGAGGTCCGTTCTTAACCTGAAACTGTTCTTAACCTGAAGCACCACTTTAGTTAATGGGGCCTCCTGCTGCCACTGCGCCGCCGGAGCACGATTTCTGTTCTCATCCTGAAGCAAAGTTCTTAACTCGAGGTACTATTTCTGGGTTCGCAGAGTCTGTAACCTGAAGCATCTGTAACTTGAAGCATATGTAACTCGAGGTACCACTGCACTCAAAGCTTCTTCAGTTCAAAATGAGACAGACAGTGTGTCTGTCAATCTTCGTACTTCTGTTTGTTGCCCTTAATTCAAGCAGATTTCCAGAAAGAAGCGAGAACTGAGTACAAATAAGTCCACTTTGTTTACTGTAAAGCCTCCTGGGCAAGGAAAGACTTGTGAAAAAACAAAGAATTGTTTTATCGATTTGACAGCACCAACAACTGGCACATAGACTCTCATCTTTTAAATTGCATGAGGATTGGCACTTGACCTGACGGGGTCCAAGCACCATTGCAAGGGGAGGGAAGAGGGAAAGTGGAAATCAGAAGAGGAAACCCTGCTCACATTTTGGGCATATCAACAATACAGACTGTAACTGGTTAAATTCCCCACGGAATCTATGGGATTGTAGTTCTCTGTGTGGTAGGGATACCTAGGGTTCTACACTAGAGAACTATCAGCATCCAAACTTTGATAAATCCTAGGATTATTTGGAGGAAGCCATAACAGTTAAGTGGGACGTGGGTGGCGCTGTGGTTTAAACCACAGAGCCAAGGACTTGCCGATCAGAAGGTTGGTGGTTTGAATCCCCGCGACGGGGTGAGCTCCCATTGCTCGGTCCCTGCTCCTGCCAACCTAGCAGTTCGAAAGCACGTCAAAGTGCAAGTAGATAAATAGGTACCGCCCCGGCGGGAAGGTAAACGGCGTTTCCGTGTGCTGCTCTGGTTCGCCAGAAGCGGCTTAGTCATGCTGGCCACATGACCTGGAAGCTGTACGCCAGCTCCCTCAGCCAATAAAGTGAGATGAGCGCCGCAACCCCAGAATTGGCCACAACTGGACCTAATGTTCAGGGGTCCCTTTACCTTTTTATAACAGTTAAACTCATGCAAGAGTGATTGGGATTCTGCAAACTGTGGCTGGTGTTGGTAGCCAAGTCAAATTTGTGGTTGCCAGGGTCCTGTCCCTCATCTTATCTTACATTGCATCTCCATGAAAAGCCAGGGGCTTATTCCCAGCTTTCTTGCTCACCTCCCAAGTTCAGAGAAGGGTGTGTGGCTTATCTCTGCAGTTACTCTGGGTTTCCTCTCGTAGAATCATAGAATTCTAGACTTGGAAAGCAGCCTGAGGGTCACCTAACTCAACCCCTTGCAATGCAGGAATCCCAACTAATGTATCCTTGACCCAACCCAACCTCTGCTTAAAACTTCCAATGAAGGAGAGTCTACCACCTTATGAGGGAATCTGTTCCACTGTCGAACAGCTCTTACTGTCAGAAAGTTCTTGCTGATGCTTAGTCAGAATCTCCTTGCTTGTAACTTGAACCCATTGGTTTCTGTCCAAGCCTTCGGAGCAGGAGAAAACAAGCTTTGTCCATCTTCCGTGTGACAGCCCTTAAGACATTTGAAGACCTCTATCAAATCTCCTCTCAGTCTCCTCTTCTCCAGGCTAAACATACCCAACTCCCTGGTTTCAAGACTCCTGATCATCTGGGTCATCCTTCTCTGCTCATATATCCTCCCACCATGGCTTGGTGATACATTCATGGCAGGTGGGCAATCAGAAGACCAGTTTCCACCGCATTTTCACTGGCGGGTTGAAGGAGGCAACTGGAACCTTGGTAATCTCAAAGGTGTGTCAAATATACAATATATAAAATTATTTTAATGAACCATGTAGTATAAAATAACTAATAAAATTATCATGGACTTCCAAGACTCACTAGCAATCTCCCAGGGACTCTGAAATAAGTGGCTTTTGAGCTAGTGAGTGAACTGCGCACTTATAAATGATCAAGATTTAAATCAAATGTTGGGATAAGTGTTATTTACTTTTTGGTAGACATACATAGGTTTGTGCTGCACATGTTTCAGTTCTTAATCTACCAGTGACTTTTTTTTTTAATCCTATGGTATCAACACATTATTATTTCAGAACTTTGGCACTGCTACAATCACACCATATTCATGCAGTGCTTTCATTATCACCTATTTAACAGGGATCACCTGGCTGTAAACCAGTGAAGTTCTACAATGAATGTCCATTCTTTTCATCTCCATTGGAGATGTTGCTTGTTAGCTTTTTTTAAAAGCAAAATTCACACTTTCCCTTTAAAGCCCATTACGGTGTCAGGATTTTATGCTTGAAATTAGATGCATGGTGTTTCCAAGTTTCAGTTGGAATGTTGACGAAAATTAAGCAGGAATAGTGCCAGGGTAACTTTGTTAGCCGGGAAAAAAGGAGATTTAAATATTGCTGCAAACTTGATGGGATTTATGGGAGGCTGGCAGAGAACAATGCTAGAAAACACAGTGCCAGAAAACACAATATCATTTTTCAATGTCATGCAGTGACAATCTGGTTATTAGGTTGTCAGAGTCTTTTCTGACAAAATTGAATGTTGGGGTGCCTAATTAGATTGCGCCAAAGCCCATTGGGGATGCTGATATTTTTCTAATAATTTTTGGCCTGGGATGTTTTCGTTAAGGGCACAAACATATCAGTCATATCCAGAAATAACAAGCTTTTTATATTCTCTTAAGGGCCTTGCGATCTTGGTGAAAGCATAATATATATACAACAAAATGTGCTCAAAGCCAGGCAGGGCATTCGTATATCTGAAAGATGCAGCTACTAGGTGAGTATTCCACAGTCGGTTTTCTTTTCAGGGCACCATCGCCCAGGAAAACATATTTTGCCTCTTGCACAACCCTCCAGTGGCTTTAATTTGGGACTGTTACCTTAGGTAAGTCCTAGTTGATTTGTGCCTCAGATCTTCTTGCAAACATATACAGTGGTACCTCAGGTTACATACGCTTCAGGTTACATACGCTTCAGGTTAAAGACTCCACTAACCCAGAAATAGTGCTTCAGGTTAAGAACTTTGCTTCAGGATGAGAACAGAAATCGGGCTCCGGTGGCGCAGCAGCAGCAGGAGGCCCCATTAGCTAAAGTGGTGCTTCAGGTTAAGAACAGTTTCAGGTTAAGAACGGACCTCCGGAACAAATAAAGTACTTAATCTGAGGTACCACTCTACCACAGCCGTCAGGGCAATGTATGCATTGTATTTGTGTATTGCTGGGCATGCAGATTGCTTTAATCTGCCTCGGTCAAAAACTATTCAAAGCATGGATCTGCCGGGGTGTGTGAGTTTTGGATGGCTCGGCCATCCTTTTCTCAAGCTGCTTGGTGCTGCTTTGGGACAGCCAACATGGCAGTCACCTGATGTCCTGTGACTGACAGGTGGATGGCCCTGCCTACCTGCCAAAGCTAGCCCACAAGGTGGGAGGAACATAAAAGTCTCCCATCACCACCTCTAAGGGAAACTTCAGCCTCTTCGCTTCCTAGCAGTTTTCCTTTCATACATTAGTTGTTGTGGAGGATTCTAAGAAACCCTGTGGCAAATACTCAATTCATAGAGCGAGGAGTATTTGGCACCTCACTGTTTTCTTGTGCAGTTTATGAGAGCATGTAAGAGAACACAGCAGACTCTAGAACAGCTGGATATTTTAGTCCTGGGCAAATTCTCTTTTGTGGTAGCTCCTTGACCATTTTTGTCTTCTCACTGAGGAACTCCTGCTAAGCCTCTGAGGAACCTAGGTTCTCCCAGGGACATTGTTAGAAAGTGGTTGCTCTTATGCAAAATACTGCTGTAGCTGGGACACCCAGTTTTATTTATCCAAGCTCTAATAATAATAATAATAATAATAATAATAATAATAATAATAATAATTTGTTTAGACCCCGCCCATCTGGCTGGGTTTCCCCAGCCACTCTGGGCGGCTTCCAACAAAACACTAAAATACAATAACCTATTAAACTTTAAAAGCTTCCCTAAACAGGGCTGCCTTCAGATGTCTTCTAAAAGTTTGGTAGTTAATTTTCTCTTTGACATCTGGTGGAAGGGCGTTCCACAGGGCGGGTACCACTACCGAGAAGGCCCTCTGCCTGGTTCCCTGTAACTTGGCTTCTCGCAGTGAGGGAACCGCCAGATGGCCCTCGGTGCTGGACCTCAGTGTTCGGGCAGAACAATGGAGGTGGAGACGCTCCTTCTGTCGCGATATCTATTACAATTCTAATATTTGTAGTTAAACTTCTTATTCCCTCTTAGAGCTGTGTTAGAAAAGAGCCAAGTTGCCAGTTTCACATTCCTTTATCCTGACGTACATGTATTTTTAAAAAAATCGTATAGAAATAGTAACTATCAACATGGATCGTGTTGATAGGCTTTTGGGCAGAAGTAAGACCAGGAAGACTATTCATTTCTGCTGTGTCTAGACACCATGCAATTAATTCAAATGGACAGTTTCTCAATAGGCTAATATGCCAATCAGTTAAAAAAAGCCTTCAACAAACTTTTCAGAAATTGCAGTTTTAACCTTTCTGTTCAGATCAAATAAAGAGTTCTTTTTCAAGTCTGTTCTCTTCATACATTATACTATTGACATAAGAGTGCTAGTGTTATAAAAAGCTGGTTCCCTTTAATTGAGAATCTCATTGTGTAGTCATGGAAAGGTGTTTTAAAAAAATTAATCTGGTTTATATAATGCATCCTAGAATAGCCCTAAATTTGAAATGAAGTGTTTAAAGCTACTTCAAGTTGCACCAGGTTTTAACAGGATACTGAAAGTCTTAGCCCATTCTGAATATTTAGTATCTATTTTAAGAATTTTGGTTTTTTATTAATTGATTCACTCATTTTCTAAGCTGTTTACACAAATAATATTTATCATATGTGTTTTTCTTGCTCCTGTTATGAGGTTAGGGCTTTAAAGGGCTTTACTTTGCATTGTGCTTGGAAGCGTACTGGGAGCCAGTGAAGATCCTTTAGGACTGGTGTTATATGGCCCTGGTGGCAGCTCCCTGTCACCAGTGTAGCTGCTGCATTCTGATGTGGTCCTAAGGGGAGATTGGAAGGAGCTGTTGGCTATACCACTATTCTACACCTCCCCAAAAATTTTACAACTTGAGGGCATCCAGTGAAATGGATGGCAACAGGTGGAGAACAAACAAAAAGAACTAAAGCCAATACAGAATTTACCAGAAGGTCACTGTCACAAGGGAGATGTGGTTCCCATTACTACAGATCTCATTTCACTGTGTTAAATTCATTGAAGAGAGGTCTTCTAATAGCAGAACAAACAAGGATTGCTCAACATCATATTCTGTTTGTGATCTTTGATGGAGCATCTGTTGCCTGCTGTTGGTGATAAAGACAATGTCTGGAAAGACAATGTCTGTGTTAGGACAATGTCTGGAAAGACTTAGAATAGCCGTTCTTAAATTATTGTGTTCTACTGTGCAATTTCCATTCATCCGAATGGAACTTGTGTTGGAATAGTTCTCAGAATTGTATAGAAAGTCTGTGAATCCATTAGCTGCCGTAGATAATGTATTTTGCCTGAATATATCCCAGTGCCAGTGCTTGGTGGAGGCAGGCGGTCAGTTGTCTAATTAGATTTTATAACACTTAGTGTGGCTGCAGTTACAGCGATAACATCAAAAATCTTTCGCAATCCTTTGCTTACTTTCACTGAGCAAGAAATAATTTTACATTTGTTTTTCTATCAAGTGAGTAATCTGTTAGAAAACCCCCAATAAATTTCAATACGTTCGCATTACTCGACAGTGTGTGTGTCTTTAGAAATGGCCTCAGAAATACTTAGATATATTGCGTCATATGCATCTAGCCTTGCTTATGTCCAGTTTGGATTAGTTTATACCCTTCAAAGTTAAGCTGTAAATCAATACCTACAGCATTAACCTAAAGCAGTGGTGTGCTCTTGAATGGGCTGCTCAAGATTCCAGCCCATTTCAAATGCTATTAAATGAACTTGAAATGCAATTCATAGTGATATTCACCCCAGAATGAACCTATGTTAGATGTTTTGTTGCTGTAGTAAGAGCTTTTGAAAAACAGCTCCTGTGGATTAAATAGGGGCAAACATGTAAGGGATGTCATCTCCTCCTCACATAGCAAGCAACATTATACCAATTCAGAACACCGTTTCGTCTAGTTCAGCATTGTCTCTCGGTGCTCCCCCTAGGGTTTCAGAATGAAAATATTCCAAGTCCTACCTAGAGTTGCCTGGAATTGAACCTGGGACCATCTGCCTGCAAAAGAGGGTCCTTTATGTGAGAGCCTATTAGATGTACGATAGATTGAAGAAGTGTGCACCTGCTGTTCTACCATCTGGAAGGATGAGTTCCTTGCATGGAATTCCCAAACTGCCCTTTACATTTTCTCCAAGGAGGGAGAATAAAACTTGTTTGTTTTATTTGACAGATTTTTACTCCAACCTTCAGCTGGACCACAAAAAGGCTTCCAGATTGCCTTGTGAATACCAGTACTGTGACAGTCCTTGTTTCCAGGTTTACATTGTAAAAGGCATGACACAAAAGGCAAAGTGAATTGGGAAGGAGGAGGCAAACTTAGAAACTGGTTCTTGCTTAGAGGGTTCTAAGTAATGACCAGCTGGAGTGGAAGCAATTAAAAGGAAATAGCTCAATCTGCTGATTTCTCGGCTGAGCTGATGGAGGGTCCCATCTCTCCCTCTCCTTATAACATGATGCTTCTCTAGATCAGCCGACAAGTTCGCCTTTGTCAGAGAGTTCAGATGAAACTAAATGGATGTGGCTGCAGTTCACTTAGTCGTCTGTGGTCAGGAACGGAAATCAATCAAATGGAGCCTGGAGGAATTTGATATTCGGTATTTGTTCACGCTGTTGTTTTGAAGTCCGCAAGCCATCTGTAGTTAATGACTTTTCCACATTGTTTTAACATTTCCTGTACACTGAAATGAAGGCAAGTTATGTAAATATTAGCTTACATAACTTAAGTTAAATAAGTGGACAGTGAGATGAATAATGTATCGTTTGGCAGAAACCGAACTGCTGAAGAATGGCAACAGCCCTGATTGCGGGGGGGGGGGGGGGGGAACAGCTCAAAACAGAAACCACTGCCTTCTTGCTTCCTTAGTGACAATGCGGAAATGGTTTGCTATGTTTCAACAGAACTTTGGGAAATCAGGTAAAACAAATTACTGGTTCTTTTTCCTAGGTGTGAAAAGGTCCTATTCCAATACAAAATAAGTAGATACAGTGGTACCTTGGGTTACATACGCTTCAGGTTACACACTCCGCTAACCCGAAAATAGTGCTTCAGGTTAAGAACTTTGCTTCAGGATAAGAACAGAAATTGGGCTCCGGCGGCGCGGTGGCACCAGGAGGCCCCATTAGCTAAAGTGGTGCTTCAGGTTAAGAACAGTTTCAGGTTAAGAACGGACCTCCGGAACAAATTAAGTACTTAACCCGAGGTACCACTGTATGGCCACAGGAAATTTTGTGACGTCCCTTTTCTGCTAATCTACTGAAAACTTCATCATGCCTGCAAAGACGAAGTTTCACACCATATTACCACCAGAGCATGGTGCTGGGAGTGAAGGATGCTTATAATTTCAGGTGGTGCTAATAGTGGCGCTGAAATCTAGCCCTTGTGTGTAGGTGTTGCAAAGAAATAAAATAAAATAAATAAAATAGACGAGTGCACTGGAGCCACGGAAATGGCATATCAGCTTGCGTGACACAGTGTGTGACAGTCCAAAGCTCTAGTTAAAGAGAGGATTTTGAAATGATGACAGTATCTCCCAGTACCAGAATCTGCTTCCTTAAACTCTGACAACTGGGAATGGGAGAAGGGAGATAAAAAAGGGCTCAATATTCAGATGTACTAGAGCGCGAGGGTGGGGAGAAAGAGAGATGATGAAAACTAGCTGCCTTTAAAAAACGAACTGATACGATATTGCTGTGCATTAAAAAAAGCGTCTCTCTTTTTGAAAATGTTTTCTAAAGGTATTTTGACAAGTACAGGGAGAAGGAGGCAGTATCATTAAATAAGTTGGCAACCTTTGTAACCAGCTTTTTTGGTATCACTGCTCAAGGGAAAGTCAATAAACTTTGATTCCCTGCATGAATGCAATTATTTTGGATTCTCTATCTCCCCCCCGCCTTCGGTTTATTCTAAGGAAGGCTGCAGTAATGTAATATCAGATGGCCAAAAGCAATTCAGAAATCTAGTGTCCCATAGGATGGTGTTCAAATGTAGGAAGGATGGGGGTGGAATAAATCATCATCTCTGATCTCGTTAGGGATGAGAATATCACAGGGAAGCAAATGTACAGATGGCAATAATACTGGCATAGTTTGGGCGGATAGAAGAGGGAAGCAGGAATCACTCTTTCTAATACATATATATATATATATATATATATATATATATATATAGTGGGCTTTGTCTTTCTGTGTTAATCTCTGCTTTATGTAAATGGACACCTCCCTCTGAAGTATGGCATGCAAGTTCCCCACTAATCCTTCCCCCACCAAAGTTTGAATTCTTTTTCTTTAGCCAAATGATAAGTGAAATAATAATTTCGCCCACGCTTTTATAGGAGCTTGAGACTTTAAAGGCTGCTTTCAGCTTATGAGTTACATACCCTCAAGGAAATGAGGAAGGGAACTTGAGGTGGGGGGGTGGGAACCAGGCTTCTGATCTACGGCAACATTCTTTCAGAAATTTAAGAATATAACATACGAACATAAGAGGAGTCCTTTGGGATCAGAACAAAGGCCCATCTAGTCCTGCTTTCCCTTTCCCACCATGTGGGAAGCCTATAGGTTGTAGCATTATGAGAGATGTAGCAAAAGGCAAACCCTGTTTTTATTGTCTCCCTGCTTTGAGTAAGTTTATTTTAATTGCAATTTATGATTCTCTAAATTTTGAATAACCTTTTTTTTTTTTGCAGAACACGGCAGTTTTCCATTTCTTCCTTCCTTTTAAAAAGATCTCAATACTTTTTGTTTTCTACTTCTAATCAAACGGGGTCATTGTGGCTGACCTAGAGTACAGTGGTGCCTCGCAAGACGAAATTAATTCGTTCTGCGAGTTTTTTCGTCTTGTGAATTTTTTCATCTTGCGAAGCACCATTGTGCATTGACGGTTTCCCATAGGAATGCATTGACGGTTTTAAGAAAAAGGCGCAAGACGTTTTCGTCTTGTGAAGCAAGCCCATAGGGAAATTCGTCTTGCGAAGCAACTCAAAAAACGAAAAACTCTTTCGTCTTGCGAGGCATTCGTCTTGCGAGGTACCACTGTATTTCTATGGTGGTCATCGCCTTCTCGTGTTGCAAACTTATCAGTTGATTTGTAACAAATTCTCTTCAAAGAGGTCCAATGGCAAATTTCCCTCTTTTGTACATATACATTCTCTCCTTTTCCTTCCCTCTCTGAGATCACTGTTCCTTTCTAGGTGGAATCCGGAAGTATTTTCCGTGTGGTCCACGAAACATTCAGCGGCCATAGACATTCTGGTGCTGCAATAAAGTTGCTGCTGTATAATTAAAGTGATGCGTGCTTTCTTTGAGAGGGAAAAACCTTTCCCTCCCATAAATATGGAATGGCGGCAAAATGCATATGGCCTGTACATTTAATCCTACTCTGTTGTCCTCTTTGCAGCCACCATACAGAGTTGGAGGCTTCGCTCTATTGGATATGTGTTGTTCAATACAGTTGTAAATAGCGTTTCCCATTTACAGCGCCTGCGGGCCCTCTTGTTTACCTTTTCTCTGTGGTCCCTTGGGGACATTCACAATCTCTATTATAGAAAGGGTTCTTCGGTAGTGTAAGTAAAGCTTTGAAAACCCATCTCATTGTTCTTAAAACATTCATATCCCAGCTTTTCTGATGGTCATAGCAGAGCCAGCACAAATTTTTTGGCAGCTGTGGCCCACCAGAGTCATGTTATGGATCTCAGTGGGTCTGCTCCGAGCGTTATTAACCTTGAATATCAACAAACGTTTCTGAGAGGCATAGAAAAAGGAAGCATTAAAGAGGTGTGAAACTGGATAGATTTTCTGCATACTACCAAAAGAGAGTTGTGTGTATGTGTTTTAATAATCTTGAAAAATGGCTATCAGTACTCCACACACACCCTCTCAAAAGCTGGTAAAAACTAGTATTGCTAGTGCTCCATATGGGATGTGCCAAACAAGTGTCATTATGCTTAAAAAATGACCAATATTAATGATGCTCATTAGCATACAACACAGCTTGGTATGGAATAGACCTGATACAGAAATGCTCTTTCATATGTCAACTTTTCAGAAAATCTGCTAGCTTTTTATTTTGGTTCTACATTGTGGATGATTTTAAAGAACTTTAATACAGCTGGTCCTTAAAATCTGTACTGGAGAATAGTGCATACCAAATTGCAAAATAAGCTTTCTGGGTTTTTTTATATATGACCCAGTGGTTTGGTTTCTGTTTCTCAATCTTGTGAACCCAGGGACGTTCAATTACTTAGTCAAGGCACAAATGTTTGCGTAAGGATCCATTCAAAATACTGTATGACCAAGCAAATGTTATAGTTTAAAGTAATCGTCACAGGCATTTGGCTGCATGACTAATAGAATTACGTATGCATAAGATCTTTCTTACTGTTGGAGCCAAAATGTAGAATAATGGCTTGTCAAAGTGTCTTTTGCAAGTGAGATCATAGATTTTGTAGTCCAAATTAGGTTTGTGTTCTTTTTCTTTTTGTCAGGTCACATTCTAATAACCATATTGTGCATTAAACCCTGTGATTATCTAAACACTTGACAGATGGTAGGCTGTTAATTTGTATGTAAGAGACGGTGATTGCCAGTGCAGTAATCGCATTCAACAAAATATGAAATGTCAAAATCCACTTTTTTTGCAACATTCTTGCGTGGTTTATTTTAGCAAGGTAATTGTGGGAGAAGTATGTCCCCCGCTGCCCAGTTGGTAAGCATATGTTTCATACTCCTAAACTGATCTCTCTTTTTTTAACCTATCAAGACCTGAGGGAATTTATGGATGGGGAAGAGTTTTACATTTCTGCCTATCTAATGATCCTTTGTTGATCTTGGAGTGCCATTAAAAAGGCAAGCAAATTGTTGTGAACAAACATTAGCTGCATATTGAGGCAACCTATCTATATTAGTGAGAGACTGGAGATGCATTATAACAATGAAGTTTGTTGGCCTCTGGGACAACTTTTAAGGGAAAATGCAATTGAAGTTGAAAGGGCAAAGGCTTATTGGTACTGGGGTATCCCTAGGGCTATGATGGCAAGCTCTTGAACTGACAGCCTGTTCTAAAGGACATCAACAACAGTAGTGTTGTTTGTTGTTAGTGTTTCTATTCATTTCATAATTAACCTGTATACATGTGATAATTAGCAAGGGGCCATTTCATAAAGTAAGCCATGCCACTGATCTTTTCCATTCCTGTCCAGTTTTGGCTTTCTGTTCTGTTTGTGTGTTTTGTCTCCTTTATACAGTGGTACCTCGGGTTACATATGCTTCAGGTTACAAACGCTTCAGGTTACAGACTCCGCTAACCCAGAAATAGTGCTTCAGGTTAAGAACTTTGCTTCAGGATGAGAACAGAAATCGTGCTCTGGCGGCGCAGCAGCAGCAGCAGCAGCAGCAGGAGGCCCCATTAGCTAAAGTGGTGCGTCAGGTTAAGAACAGTTTCAGGTTAAGTACGGACCTCCGGAACGAATTAAGTACTTAACCCGAGGTATCACTGTATACTGCTTCTAAGTTCACTATGCTTGTCCTGTAATTCTTATTCTGATCACCTGAGAGCTCATAATGGGCCTGTTTTGGCAAAAGAGTTCATGTCCCACTGGCTATCATTGGTTTACCTGCCCTGACATCATGTAAGAAGAAGACTGGCCTTGCATTGGCCTTTGTGGGTGGGTGCTTATAGAGAGAAAGAGAGAGAAAATTTATTTAATGCTTTTGTCAGCTGCTTTAAACAAAAGAAAAAAAGTCACAAAGTGACACGAAAAGATAAAACACAGTGAATAAAAGTAACTTAAAACAGTGAACTATGATTATAGAGACATGCTCTTAAAGATCTGAATTTTGAAGTCCATGAGCATTCATGAAATATTGGTCATGCTTGCAGGGTTATCTGTTATATGAGTAACTGGCCCTTGAGGGTACAAAGTACAAAAGCCATAATCAAAGCCATAGAATCATGCAGGAAGTAGGGAAGAATAATATAGACCATACTACTAAATGCCCTTGAAACCTTACTGATATATAAGTATCATTTATTTATTTTCATGAAAAGAATCCAAGACAAGCTGACATTATGAAGAAGACTCATCAAAGTTGGATTGTAAAAGGACAAGGACTTGGGGGGAGTTTTTAAAACAACATAATTTGAGGGTACTTGACCAGGAAATAGGAACAGATCTGTGTAATATTGGAAGTAGGCTTTGATAGACATGTATGCACAGAAAAGGGTATATTTGTTGATGGACTAGACACTATTTTTTTTTAAAAAATGAAAAGCTGTATACCTAGCTCAGTTCCTACTCTAGATATTTTGCTTCTGTTGTAATCATGAGGTAAAAAGAAACCAACTGCTTTCTTTCTGTGTATGTATGTGAGAGAGAAAGCCTTATTTTGGCTTAGTTTAATTCCCTACTGGCATTTCTTCAAGACTTATTACGGGGAGGGGGGGGGGTTGTCCAGATGTGGAAGTCTATAAGTAATCCCCATTCACGAAAGGTGAGGAGGCTAAATGCCGTGAGAGGCTTCCCAAAATCCTTCATGCAAAGTGCTCATAAAGGAATGGCTTGTACATTAAAAGCTCACTCTAAAACCATTTTCAGTTTCTGCTTTCTTTCTTCCTTCCAGTCTTTCTTAAAGCCTAAGCACCGGAACTGCCATGAAATGTTAGCAAGAGCATCCTGGGTTCTGACATTCAAATAAACACCCTGAACATCCCATTTGGCGCTGGGATTTCTATCTCCTGCCATTGCTACAAAGAGCTTTTAAATCTTTTGTGTATGTGCCCTTCTCCTGTCAACTTCCTTGTATTTCAAATAAAGAGAATTTATTTACAACTTTTTATTTGAAGGATGACAACTCTGTGTTTGTGTGTATGCTTTCTTTCTTTAAAAAAAAGAATCTATGTCCATTTTGTAAGAGTTTGATTTATTCTGCAAGGGCTTCTTTCCTCCGATTGCAACCTGGTGATATATAGGACTCCCCCCCCTTTGGAAGCTGGTGGCCATGTTGTGACTTTTTATTAAATATATGTCTCTGAGAAGGTGGCCCTGCTCAAAGTCACACCTCAGAGATATAGCTGGAAAAATACGTTTGGGGCTTTGTGTTCATGCGGAACTTCTTAGCCAGATCTCAGAAGCCACTCTTGAGCAGAGGGGCTAAAATAGCTGCGGCGACGGTGTGATCTTGACCACTTCAATGTCTCTGTAGTTCTAAATGTTGCTCGAACAATGTGACGATGGGCGGGTGAGGTGGTTCCTCATACTGTACAGAATGCTGGCAACCAAGGTGTTGCCTTAATTGTTCCCTCTTTTGATAGTGAACATAATTTATTCTGTGTTTACCTACGTGGCTCCCAGTTGTGAAATGTGACCCAGATTCCACATGCACTCCTAACTTCCATTAGGCAAGAATGACACACACGTATCATTAGAGTGTACTAATTAAAGGCGAAAGTGACATTTCAAAGTAACATTGTTCCCTGGTGTTTTAATGAAATGCTACCTGGTTTATTTTTGTTTTAATGAACCAAAATGTGGTGTCTTGCCCATAGCTTACACTTAGGAGGTGGGGTTCTTTTTTGCTTTGTTCTTTTCAGCTAACATTTACCAAAAAAGCCTCTCTTGTTGTCTGTCTTCTCTCCCTGCCACGGCCACGTTCTTGCTTTACGACTGAACAATTGTCCTATATTAAGGTTATGCTAGTATTAACTTAGTTCCATGGCTTTAAAAATAATATTAAAAGAGAGATAGAACCCAGACTTCATTAATGTGAATGAAGACTTATTTGGTTGTTCATTATTTTATTTTATTTTTGTTAATTAAGAACATAAGAAGAGCCTGCTGGATCAGACCAGTGGCAAATCTTAGTCCTCCCAACCCTTGGCCATTTGGGTGGTTAGGGATAGGAGGAGCGAGGGAACCCCATGGCGCCAGTGAGACCAGTTGAATTCAGCCCTTGGAGTTGAATTCAACATTAGTCCTACTAAAAGTAGCTTCATTAATTTCTGTGGGTGCACTCAGAATCTAACTTAGTTGGATGCAACTTTTGGATTATTTCACCTAGTCCTTAAGTAAACAGTCATCAATCATGTCTGCACTATTGCAGCTGCAAATGAAGTCCAGAAAATCATGGTTTATATTTTTATTTTGCATTAAATCAGATTGTATTTCTAGCCACAGCAAAAAACATAAAGACCCAAACTAAATGTTAACACAATAGATACTGTACACAGTATCACAGTAGCAGATGTTGCCCCTGCGAGTAGAAAACTACGTCTTTTTTGAGGTGTGGACAGGATTTTAAGCAGTTACATGACTAGATTGGCAATAGCTAACCAGTCCCTCTTTGCGCCATTCACACAGTTGCATTCAATTAAAAGGAGGAGGAGGAGAAGAAGAAGGAGGAGGAGGAGAGGAAGAAGAAGAAGAAGGAAGGAAGGAAGGAAGGAAGGAAATAGGTGTTGGTGTCTTCTGTGTAACGTTTTGTTTAGTCCCAAGACGCTATCATGCTCTAGGGTTCAGTGGTACATTTGATCTCCCCTAGGGATTGCTGCTAGGTATCTAGGGACCAAATCAGATTCCTTCTTAATCCTTCTAATGCTTTGGTGATCAGATTGCTAAGCATGTGCTGGCTTCCAAACTGCCTTAAGGGGGAAAACACCCTAAAAATGTGTAATCAAACTGAGCAGCTAATTCCTTTAAGGGGAGGCATTAGGGCATCTTAGCTACAAAATCTAATTTTCTTTAGTGTTGTGATGCCGTGTGACCATGTAGCAGACATCCAAACCCAAGACTTTCAGAAATTAAAGCATAAGTAGGTGTGCATTTTCCCTCTTTTGCTTTTAAAATCAATACTTTTATCTAAATATGTCCTGGTCTTTGAGACATCAAGGATGTTGTTTATTCAAAGTCATGAAGGGATGTGATGTTTGGAAGGAACCATAGATTAGTGAACTTCAGAATGATGCTTTTGATATAGTATAGTAGCATCTCGGCTGACCCCTCTGTATTAGGTCCACAAAATGTTCGCTTTCTGCTGCAGTTTTAAAGCATTGTTTCTATTTAGACAAAGGACGACTTCATAAACAAACACTTTGTGAAATGATGCAGTTCGGCCGGAATAAACCTTGCCAATGTCTTTTTATTTATTAGCAAGGAGTAAAGAGCAAAGAGTCTAGGGTAAATTATTTGTATGTAGCAATATATAGAGCAGCACATTTGTTTGGAGCGAAATATTCCCCTCTGCCTAAGACATAAATTAGTACTCCCCTCCCCACATTCTGCTTTGACAATTCACACTGTTCCAGCCTTAGGAACTTTGCTTCTAATATTACATTGGGCAACACTGAAATAATACCAGAAAGCAGCAAACTTAAAAGCAGTTGTAATGGTGCCAATTTCAGCATTATACATGAACGTGGAGAACTGTTGCCCTATAATTGTCCTGTTAGTCTTAGAATAAGTATGTTTATTCTATGTCATAGGTAAGCTGCTTCATTGAGTAAAGTCTCCTGGGCGTTTTACAGTAAATAAGGGGGTTTTTTTGGGGGGGAATCAACAGTTGTAATTCAGCATAATATATAAAATCGTGAATCAAAAGCTACATAATTACAGCGAAAACAAACATTCAACTTACATCTAATGTTAAAACACAGAGGGAGGAATTCAACATCGCACTCTTCGGATCGTTCCATTAGCATTGCCAGACAGAGCGATGTGGGAGAAACACAGGGTGTGTGTGTGGCAGAAGGAGAGGGGAGAGAGCCCTGTGGGGCTTGTGTGAGCCCTTGCACAGCTTTCTGCTAGCACGTCGGGTTAGTTGAATCCCGGCCATAGGGTGATGTCCAATCCACTTGAAGGACTCCACTCACAGGAGAGGAGAGATGATATTTGCATGCTCCTCAGTCCCCTGTACAAACCCCTGGAAATCTGTCCAGATTTTTGAGATGCTCTGGGGGCAGACATGAGGAGGTGGAATTGGCAAAGAAGTAATTGGACGTCACCAGTGCTTTTTGCCAAGAAAAATAGGTGCCGGAACTCACTGTGAAGTTCTTACAGTAAAGTCGCCGGGTGATTCAGGGCAGCCCTGAACAGATGCTGGTTTGACAACACCAGCCACAGAGGTGCTAAAAACTACGGCAAGCTGTCTCCCTCAGTGGTGGCCAAACTCGGTCCTCCAGCTGTTTTCCTACCATCCCTGACCACTGGTCCTGTTAGCTAGGGATGATGGGAGTTGTAGTCCCCAAACAGCTGGAGGGCTAAGTCTGGCCACCACTGCGCTGGTTTGGGAGCCACCCCTGGTTCTCGTGCAGGTCAAATAAATGTGCCCCTGCCTCCCTTGTTCTCTTAGACTCAGGTGGTTGGTTAGGGCAGCTGAAACAATGTGTGAAATGATAGAGGCCTGGCTGGAAAACTGAAAGGCCAATGGCGCTATATGGGAGAGGGATTGAAGAAAGGGAGATATGAATTGGCCTTGCGTCTTGACCTATCACGGCTAGGGGCAGCTAGGAGCTAGGTGGAGTCATAGATCTGAGTTGTGTGATGGTGGCCATGAGCAGCACGGTGATCGGTGTGGCACTGTGGAGGGTGGCGACATAAGAAGAGAAGCTTTTTTAGGTGCTCCCCTCCTAAAAAAAGCTCAACAAGTTCCAGCACCCTTTTCCCCCAGAAAAAAGCCCTGTTCATAAGTAAAGAGTCACTGAATCTAAAACCTATTGTGTTAAATGAAAGACCAGTGTGGAACATTTTTTCTCCGGCATCTTATTTGCTAGTCACAAGTTTTGTTTTTCATTTTAGTTGAGATTGAAGGTTGTTGTTATTTGCTTCCCTTTACCTAATGCTTTGTGAGACCAATATTTGGGACAGATTTAAGGGGAGATGGGGGTGACCAAGAGTCTATAATTTTCATACTGAGTAGACAAGATGAATATATATACAACTGTTGAAAACTGCTCATTTTCTATGGGTGGTAATTGACGAGAGAAGAATTTTTTAAAGAGAGTATACTGTGTTTTGTGGAGATTCTGAATTTTAAGGTTATTCTTACTTTACATAATTGTATTCAGATATGCATAACTTATGTTTTATTTCATGTCATTCATTTGTTAAGAGTAATGATCTTTCCGTTTTTAAATGTTAGGGTGTGATTTGTCAAGGAAATCCAGCACCCTACATTTTTTCGTGTTTTATCTATATGTTTGAATTAGTTTCTGTGCGTATGTGTTAAACTTTGTTTTGGAATGGTCTGATGACTAGAAACAAATAAATGATGCTGAATCTGTTCAAGTATCTGGAAGCAATCCATCCATCATATGTGTCCTGCTGTACAGCTTTACTACCCCGTAAATGGACCTGGTCTAACTTTCATCCAGCTGTCCTTGTACCATTAAGCTGGGGATTCCTTGGAGGTCCTTAGCCTCTCCTTTTGTGTTTTTCCTCAGTCCTTGCACGTGGTCAGCTGATCAATGTCCTCCACAGCTGCCTTTCCAGTTGAACTGCTACTCCCCGGAAATACTGTATATAACTGCAGTATTATGTGAGCTTGATGGGATACAAAAGGGAGCCCTGCCTAGGTGAACTGTACTAGAAATAGGATTGCTTATGATTTAAGCAGTGAGGATTGAGACTGTTAAAGCACCAGAGGGCACAAAGTTCACTGGACAGTGTCTAATCCAGCTTCCTTCAGGAAGGTAGCATTCACTATCACTAGCCTTTTAGGAAGAAAAGTATAACAGGGTTTCGAAGCATGTCGTAAGTCACCCCTCCGCCTGCTAAAAGCACATACACAATAAGAAGCACACATTAAAAGTTGACCCTCCCTCCACTTTGTTTTCATTTTATGTGTTAAGTTGTGGGTGAACATATCAGACGACACAGCAATTCTTCAAACAGCTCTTGTTTATTCACAGGCCAGGACAGAACTGAACTGAAGGGTTCAGTCAGCCTGCTTATATAGAGCTCCAGTACAGCGTAACTGTAACAACTTTCTAAAACTATCCAATCACTGAATGTCACTTTTGATCCCTTATTTGCATAACTATCTACAGTATCCCCCTGCTGGCCCTGGGTGAGAACTTCAGTACATAACATTATGGTTTCAAACCTGGGCCTATGGAAATCCTTGTTCCTTCTCCATTCTTCCCTTTGGCTCTGAAACCCCACAAGTAGCTTGGAGTGCAAGACAAGCATACCCAGCCTGCTTTGGGTTGACAAATGTGGAGAAATAATAATAGTGTAGTTTGAGCCCAACTGCTTGCAATTAAGGTTTAACCCAGTCGGTCTTCATTGGAGTTGTTGCCATTAAGACGAAATGAAAGTTAGCTTAGTAATGTTTTTCATTTTCCATTATAGATATATATATATATGTTTTAAAACTGGAATAATGTATACTTTTCAATAGAGTGGTTGAAATATTGTCACAGAAATTGCTGCTTGTATTTTAACCTTTATTATCGGGATAAAACGGGGTGGGAGGGGGCCGTTACCTGCTCCCACAGCTTTTGCCCCCAAATTCTTCCTTGTCCCCCCCCCCCCCCAGCTTTAAAACCAAATCTGTTTCTATTGAAATAACCGCTCTTACCCAAAGGTTCTTTCCTTTTATTGTGAATCATTCCCCATTAAATTACTTTCCATTCTGTTGTCAAGCGTCGCCTTTTAAAATGTGCTGCAGGAATGCCAGAAGTATTTTATATGAAACGGCTTAATGTATTTTGGGCATGAGGGTGGCCTTGCAATTGTATCACGGGCCGGGAAGACTGCATGCAGCACAGTGGTCTTTTTATGTGTAATTCTGCAAATAGCAAGGTAGAGGTATTAGATTATGAGAAGCAGGAAAGGCGGGGGGGAAAGGACGGAATGAAGTGTTGGCATAGTAGAACAGCGCAGCTGAATTCGTTGTTTAACGAACTTGGGCGTCAAATGTCTATTGCATTTGGTGGTTTTATTACCATTTTCAATTCAGGTGGAGGCATGGTGCAGGCAGGGTGGAGTTGCTCCACTGCCTCCCCAACACCAAGTGCTGATGGCTGGTTCCTGAGGGTGTGACGTGTAAGGGGCAGTGAGATTAGCGCAGTGCAGGTACGTTGGCAGAGCCAATCTGACCAGGGCTGTCTTAAGCATATCCAGCGCTGTGGTGCAAAGATCCCTCCAACGCCCGCCTGCCCCCATTTCCCAGAGTTGTTAACCTTTTTTAAGGGAGGGAACACCACCAGCGGTGGAGGAAGCCTCTTGGGATGGGACAGCGCTGCCAGCGACGTGCCCAGCTTTGCGGGGCTGGAGGAGGCGGGCAGTGGCTGGAGGGCGGAAGAGGTGGAGGCTGTATGTGGCGCCTCCTGGCTCAGCTGGCTGCTTCGTGCCGCGGTGACCACGGCAAGTGGAGGTTCAGGGCGCGGTGCTGCTTCGGTGTGGCATGGCGGAGGTGAGTGAGGGCGGTGAGCGGACCCCGTTGGGCAAGTGAGCATACCAAGTGAGCGGGCCTGCGCCGAGTGAGCGAGGGCAAGAATTCGGCACCTGCAGGCTAAAAGGGAAAAAATCGAGCTGACGCTCAGCATGAGTGGCACACGCACCCTTGCTCACTCAGTGTGCTCATTCGGTGTTTCCCGGACTCTCGCCTGGCGCCCTCCATAACTTGGCGCCCCGGTGCCCCGCACCACTACTGTCTATGGGTAAGACGGCCCTGAATCTGTTGCCATTGTGCTCACACTGCGAGCCTCACACTTCTTCCTCTGAGGAACTGGCAGCTGTGCTTGGGATTATGAAGGCAGGTGGGCAACCCCTCTCTGCCTGCACCACCCCACTGACTGCTTCTACTGAGTCAGAGCATTGGCCCATGTTACTTGGTAATGTTTATAATGACTGGGGGTGGCCCTCCAGCATTTTAAGCAAGGGGCAATCATCCTACCTAGTGGTGCCAGGAATGGATCTATCTGTCTGTCTGTCTATCTATCTATATCATCTATCTATCTATCTATCTATCTATCTATCTATCTATCTATCATCTATCTATCTATCTATCTATCTATCATCTGTCCATCCATGTTTCCCACCTTTTCCCCTGTCAGGGGCTCATGGTGGTTTACAGATAAAAATAAGAACAGCTAAAACAAACAAAGGTAAATAAGGAGGCTAAACACAAGCCACAGAATTTGGATAGCTCAGTTGGTAGAGCATGAAACTCTGAATCTCAGGGTGGTGGGTTTGAGTGCCATGTTGAGCAAAAGATTCCTGTTTGCGGGGGTTGGACTAGATGACCCTTGTGGTCCCTTTCAACTCTACAGTTCTGTGTTTCTGTGGTTTTGATATGCACCTGGTAGCTGAGGAAAATGTTGTTGTTGTTGTTTAGTCGTTTAGTCGTGTCCGACTCTTCGTGACCCCATGGACCAGAGCACGCCAGGCAAAATGTTAGGTTTACTAAAATAAAAAAGGAAAGGCAGAGAAGCATGTTTTTCAAAATAGCCAAGTTCCATCCACAGTGCTTACTTAACATTTTAAAAATACCTTGGCTCCTGTGTTCCATCTGTTTTTCACAAAGCACTTCACAGATATGAATGAATTAAAGTCTGCTGTGAAGGGGCCATTGCCTCTGTTTTTGCAGAGCACATGTAGGTTAATTGTCTTTCCAAGGTCCCATAGGAAGGCTGTGACAGAACTAGAAACAGAAACCCAGGGTGACATCCTTACTTGTAGCCAGTGACATCCATTTTAATCACATAAGTGCCGGAATGCAGACCAGGGTACGTGTAATGGCTTTAATAAGGGTAACTGCTGTGTTGCCGACTCAGAAATCTGTGATATAGGATGTTGTCTTCTGGGGCGCACAATGCAAGCATCCCCAGAGCCGGTGAAGCCAAGAAAGTACCTTAAATTTGTGCAGTTCAATCTTGTGACTTAATCTCTAGTTACTCTTAAAAACCACCTGTGTGCTCATGAGTTAAATGAGGTATTAGGTGTTGTTGGAGTTTGGGGAGGGCGATTTTGTGAAGAGGAAACCTATTTCAAAGCTCGATAAACCTTCCGTTGTTATTCTGCCACCCACCACCATGTTGTTCTCGTCTTATTGCACTAAAAGGATGTTGCGTGGCAGGGTAGGATGAGACTAAAGCCTTCCAAGTCATTCTCTTTGCAACGTGTGAAGAGACAAGTCCACCAGCTCATCGCTGTCTCCATTGCTTTCCACCTGTTGGGAAGGAAACATCCGTAGCATTCTTCAGGTAAGCAGCCTGGGCGATCTAGAACCCTGAATTTCATGGAAACATACATGAGGAGGAAAGGTTTCCTGCTATAGAAGTCCCCTTCTGAACAGGTAGAAAACATGGAGCCAGCAGTGGGGTTGTGATGGAGGAAACAGGTCTTGCCCTCACTCTCCTCCAACATGGCAGAAGGCTTGAATGCTTGAAGAGGACTTGTACAATTTTTAGCTTGCTGGCCTGCCTTTCGAATTTGCCATAGCACTTCCTTCCTTCTTTGTATTCAGAACAGTGGTTTTGGGAACAAGAAGCACCAGAGTGTGTTGCCTTGGGTTTATTACACGCATTTGAATGAGTGACATTATCCTCTTAATTGCGATGCTTCCCTCATTTGCAGGATGGGGCTAATATTCATAAAGCGTTTGTGGGTTCCTGGATGAAGAGGAGTATGTAATGTGGAGCCTTGTTATTTCATGGTGGAAAACTTTGGGAGATTTTTAGCGACAGAATTAATTTATATTCTTTACTATTAAAACTCAGTCTGGTAAATCCAAGATAAATGCAGTTTTGTTTAATGAGTGATGCTGGGATTATGATTCATCACTCATTCTCCTAATTAGCGGCACTTGACTTTTACGCCAAAAATGGCTGATTTGAAAACAGATCCTCTCCTCCACCCCGCCGCCCTGCTTTTTTTGGCAGTTATATTAAATGATGTTTCAAGGCCCGAAGTTATTGCATTAAAGGAAAATTCCATTTGGCTCTCCCTTTCTGGCTGGCCATTAACAGTAATGCAGCAACAGTGTGCAAGGCACACGACTGTGACACAGCCTGCTGTTCTTCCAAGAGCGCTGTTATTGTGGCGAGAGCTCTTTACAAGCACATAATAAACTCCTAACGTTCCAGGCGGAAAAAGGATCCTCCATCTTCACATTTAAGGGCATCTGAGGGTGGAAATGGATGCTGTGAGGGACATGTAGAGTGCCTCAAGCCTGTGTTTCCCATGCAACATAAGCGGAGAAAACTGTGGCCCTCTTTTGTAAGTACAGTGGTGCCTCGCAAGACGAAATTAATTCGTTCCGCGAGTCTCTTCGTCTAGCGGTTTTTTCGTCTTGCGAAGCAACCCTATTAGCGGCTTAGCGCTATTAGCGGTTTAGCGGCTATTAGCGGCTATTAAAGGTTTAAGGGATTAGCGGATTAGCTGCTAAAAGGCTATTAGCGGTTTAGCAGCTTAGAAAAAGGGGATGGGGAGTGAAAAAAAATCTCAAGACTCGCAAGACATTTTCGTCTTGCGAAGCAGGCCCATAGGAAAATTCGTCTTGCGAAGCGCATTGAAAAACGGAAAACCCTTTCGTCTAGCGGGTTTTTCGTCTTGCGAGGCATTCGTCTTGCGGGGCACCACTGTATTCACTTTAAAAGGGGCAATTCTTGGTACTGTTATTCTAACTAAATTTAGTTCTGCATTGTGGCAGTCATATGTTCCTATTCCACCATTCTGCTTCTGTTTCCTCATGTGCTCTGTGTCTTTTGTTTTCTCTGGGACCGTGATGTTAAGAGGACCAGTCCATTCCACCTCCCCACTGGTTTTCCTTTCCCTTGTCCCTTCCCCAGCAGTCAGCACCACTGAGCGTGCTTTGTTCTCATTTGGATGTTTTGGGTCCCCCCCCCCTTCTGTCACCCGCTTTTTTTTGCACTTTTGCAGACCTTCCAGAGGCGCCTTTGTCATGACGGTGGCTCAGCAGGTCTGCCTCGCTGCATTTGTTGCTACTGGCACCATACAAATGTGATAAGTTAATAGCTCCTACGCTATCCGCAGTCATGGTATAAGTCTTGGGTTTTTAAAGGAACGGTATAAGGAAGCCAACGTGGAAAAAAAACAGAAAGAAAAGTGGAGTAATTTGCAGTTTGGTTAAATTAGCAGTTTCAAGAGAGCCTGGGGCTGCTGCCGTCATGAATAAACAAACCCTAGTTACATTTCTGATACACAGTGATTCTTATGAGAGGAATATCTTGCATTTCTGCAGTGGGAGTGGGGGGATACCGTACCACAAAAATAACGGAGAAAGCCAGTTTATGTACTAAGGAGGGGGTGGGTGGATATGGAAGGTGAAGTGTCGGTGCTGTCATGAACAAAGGCCTTCAGCTACGACCGAGAGTTGCAAATGGCCTATCCTGCTGATTGGGGAGAAAGAGATTGGGGAAAGCTCAGCGTCCTCAGGTGTGTTTTCTCCTCTGACAAGAAGTCTAGATACGCTGTTACATCTAATACAAATAAGCTGTTTCTGAGCACAGTGTCGTGCAATGCAATCAGTTCAGACTGTTTACATTTCCTTAGGAAAAAAGAAATATTATATTTGGTTGGTTTGCTGGCAAACTTGCAACGACTATTGAAAGAACAGGCTTCTTGACAATGCTTTCCTAATTTTAGACAGTAGAGAACAGACTGAAATAACTAAGAGTGAGAAAACCTTGTGCAGAGTTGCTGCTTAGCAGATTTTGAGTCCTTTATCATGCTAATATGTTTTCCAAGTGCTACAGGAGAGTACTGAAACTTAATTTTTAGGCAAGGTGAGTTTGTCAATAATTGGTTCTAGTGCCTAAGAACTAGCTGGTAGGTGGAAAAATTAAACCACACGTACAAGGGTGCTATTGTTGTACCGAAGTCAATTTTCTTGACTTTTAGGAATTGCACAGTTCAGTAAAAAGGCTTGAGGTAATACGTCTTGTAATTGTTTAGTGTTGTGACTGAGGCCTGTTAGAGCTCCAGAGTTTCATAACTTGCTTTACAATAAGAGTGTGGCTGGAAACTGGGAAGAAGAAGAAAATCTCATTGCCAACCCAAAGTAATCTTGGTGAGATGGAGGTTTCAGTAAACAACCTAACATAATCAGATGGCAAGTGTGAGGGCAATTCATCACTTGAGCAGCCTATCTTGGCAGTGTGGTAGGCTTCCTGTACTGCTTGAAGCCTTTTAAAATGGAGACTTTTGACTCCTTCCTGAAAGGACACAGCATGGGCCAAACACATTCAATGCACATGGTACTGAATGAGTTTCTATGGCCTGTTGGTATTTTGAGGCTCAATGTGCTAAGCACAAGATGATCAGCGGGATATTAAAACTAGGGTGGTCAAAGCAAAAAGGAACTCCCCCCCCCCCATTCTACTCAAGTTACATTATAATTTGTGGTAATGTTACTGAACTCCCCATTCCTGTTAACACGGCCAACACATGGTCAGCAATTGGGGGTGATGGAAATGACACTCACACCAATGGGAAAGCTGCCAGCTGACCACATCCTGGTTTGATGCATTCCCTGTTTGAATCATCTGTGATCCTTCAGTTAAGCACCTCAGGATTTGGCCAGAGTCTAGTGCCCCAACCAGTTCTCCTGCCCCATCACAATTAGTACATTGGAGATATTTACATAGGTGGTGTTATGTACTGAGTTGAATAGGATCCAAACTGCAGCAGTATGATTGGTCCTAGAACAATAGGATCCAAATTGCAGCAGTCTGATTGGTCCTAGAACAATAGGATTCAGAATGCAGCAGTCTGATTGGTCCTAGAACAATGCAGCAGTATGATTGGTTGACAGGAACCACCCAATCCAGCTCCAGATATAAGTGAATCCACAACCTGATTGGCTTACAGTAGAATTCCGGAATTAGCCAATCATGTGCAACCCATTGTGTAAACAATGTATATAAAGCAGATACTTTGAGGGGACATTCATTCATTTGTCCTCACCACTGTGAGCTGAATAAAGAGCATGAAATCACTTTGCAACTCTGAGTATATTTCAGGTGTGGGCCTGTATCGTATGTATGAGTGGGTCCAACAGTTGCCTCCTCGCTTTAAATGTTTTAAGCGGCTTTGTATTTACTGGCTGTGCAATAACAATAAAAAGCCTTTCAAAATACTTCCTGGAAGGGACCGTACACCGTAACGGGAATTGTATGGGGGGGGGGAGATGAGTGCCCCATTTACCTATGGGGGCAGCCCTGTGGGTTGGTTTTTTTTATTTTGTTTTGTTTTTTGCTACAATGTGCAGTTTCTGTGTGCAATGGAGGGTTTATATAGTTGACAAACTGCTGCCCTGGGCTCCCCTGGGAAGAGGAGCTGGTTATAATACAGTGGTACCTTGGGTTACATACGATTCAGGTTACATACGCTTCAGGTTACAGACTCCGCTAACCCAGAAATAGTACCTCAGGTTAAGAACTTTGCTTCAGGATGAGAACAGAAAGCGTGCTCCAGCGGCGCAGCGGCAGCAGGAGGCCCCATTAGCTAAAGTGGTGCTTCAGGTTATGAACAGTTTCAGGTTAAGTACGGACCTCCGGAACGAATTAAGTACTTAATCCGAGGTACCACTGTAATGATAATAGTGTTGCTGCTGCATCGACTTGTATGTTTGGGAGACAGTCCTTCTGTATATATGATTTGAGGGGGAAAGGTCTGAAATTCAATTGCTGAATGGCTGCCTGGCTCAAGCAATCAAAGCCCTTTTATATTTAACCGCCCGTTCTTTCAGTTGGCCCTGGAAATGGACTGACAACAAAGTATAGCTGCTTAAGTTCTGATGAGATATGTTCCCATCACTAACCTAGCAGTTGCATTTTGTACTAATTAGAAATTTCCAAGCATTTTTAAGAGGAAGCCCTCTGCTAAAATACTTATTGCGTTTTCAGTTCTATGTCTCTTTTCAGTCACTGCCCAGTCAATGCTACTGAGGTGAATCGTGCTGTTTCAGAGTAGAGTTGATGCTCCATATATAGTTTACAAGCTGTCATTGTGTCATTGCTGCATAGACATGTATGTTTTGGGTGTCAATCCTTGCTTCTGTACATGCACTGGTTAGAAAAAAAGTCTGCAATTCAATTGCTGAAGGGCTGCTGGTTTCAAGCAATCGAAGCCCATGACAGATAATGTGTTAACATTTGTAATCTGGTAATCTATTTTAAAAAATGCTGATATTCCCTATACAGTTCTGCCTCTGTGGTGGATATGAATAGCCTTTGGCTGTACTGTCACTGTGCGACTATTCTGTCTGTGGCACAGTCATCCTAGAAATAATTGTGAGGCTGGAAAACATGATTATTATGAGCAGGTTTTGACATGTTGCTTCATCCTTCCTGCAACAGGAGAGCCTCCTTGCAGGTATAGTCTGAGGCCTTCCATTACAGCTGCCAAAATAGCCCTCAGGGTGTTCAACTGCACTCAAGCTAGTCAGTGTATCTTCCCTATATTAACCCCTTGGCAACGAAAAACAAATCCTGGGAGGCACTAATGTATTTTAGTTGAGCATTTAGATTTTGGAAATCCCAGCTCCCAGTGCCAAGCAAATGGGTGATGAAAGACACTCGAGGTATGTTTTGTTCCCCCATGCTTATTTATTTTCCAGTTAGCATTCCTCCTTTCCTAACCCATAAATCAGCAAAGTCCCAGTTGCATGCCAATTCTGCTTTTACATAATATTTTGTATTAATGCACTTAACTGAGCTACGGTATTGCAACCGCTTCCATGGAGATACAATACAGTGGTACCTCGGGTTACATACGCTTCAGGTTACATATGCTTCATGTTACAGACTCCGCTAATCTAGAAATAGTGCTTCAGGTTAAGAACTTTGCTTCAGGATGAGAACAGAAATTGTGCTCTGGCGGCGTGGCAGCAGCAGGAGGCTCCATTAGCTAAAGTGGTGCTTCAGGTTAAGAACAGTTTCAGGTTAAGTACGGACCTCCGGAACGAATTAAGTACTTAGCCCGAGGTACCACTGTATCAACGCAAAAATAGTAAACTGCCAAAAAAGGCAAAACATAAACCAGTCCAACCTTCAGTAATTTCAGTTGGCAATATGTTGCAGTCTCCAATCATTTGGTGCACAACTGTAATGCTTCAAAATCTGACCATCTCTTTACTTTCGTCCCTTTTACCTAATTTCCAGCAGTTTAGGGACGGTGTGGCTGGTGCAGATTGATGTGCAGAGTTGGGTATACACTGAAATAAGCTCATTGCTTCCAGATTCTGCGTGTGTCCACTCAGTGTATTCTCCCAATATGCTACTTTTGTTATTTATTATTGGATAAATAATATGTATTGGCCCTCAGAGAAAAGTGAAGAAAGTATACTAGGTCAACTTTGTTCATCCCAGGGAACCAGCTACATTGTACCTCTTTGGAGCTGGTTATGTAAGGTAAAGTATGATAGGATCATCATCATTTGACTTAAAAGAAACCTTCATGTTTAGCATATTTTGCAGAGAGCTCTCTATCTGCTTCTTCTGAACTGTGGCATAACTTTACCAGACATGATAGATGGATATTTGTACTAGTCAGCTAGGCAGAACCAACTACCAGGCAGTTTCTTGCAACATATGCCAAAGGTGAAGATGCTTAGTGGTAGTAATGTGTAATCACATCATCTAGTACACAGTCCAGAAATGGCCCATGCGTGTTTGACTGGTAAAATCTAGTCACGTCTCCTGTTGATGACAACTGTTCAAAGACCATATGCTTTAGGAAAAGCACACTCTAATCTCTCTTGCCTAATGACGAGGTCAACTTAGAGCCACATTAGGACTTAATTTGTTCCAGGACTTTCAGTAGCATAAGGGGTGGCTGGCAGGAGTGATTTAAGCCCCAGTGCCTGTTTTGTTTTGTGTGTTTCAAAAGAAAATAAAGTAATTAAAAATATTAAGCAGTGTCGGTTTTGAGTTTTCATGACAGTAGAACAGTTTGGAAATAAAACCTATTTATGGCACTTGCATGTATTCCACATACAGTAAAATGAAATAACATGATGTGCCAGGTGTTCTGCCTTGTTTTGCAGTAAATTAAAACAATAATTTTGCTTAGTGTTTTCTTATGAAGTGGGTTAGTTTTAATTGTTGGCAACAAAGATGAATGTCTCCACTCTGTTAAAATTGAGAAATATATAAGTGGAATGACAACATGAGGGACAGAAGTATTTTCAACAGGATTCAAAGAGAAATGTTAGCAAAGAAGTCAGAAATTAAAATTGAACAGGGATTATTTGACCATTAATGATCTTGTGGCCTTTGTCTGAAAAATAATATCCATATGCAAATATTTTGCAGGTTTGTATATATCTACAATACAAATGTAAGGAGCGGGTGGCACTGTGGTCTTAAGCACTGAGCCTCTTGGGCTTGCTATTCAGAAGGTTGGCATCCCTGCGACGAGGTGAGCTCCTGTTGCTCTGTCCCAGCTCTTGCCAACCTAGCAGTTCAAAAGGACACCACTGCAAATATATAAATAGGTACCACTGCGGTGGGAAGGTAAATGGCGTTTCCGTGAGCTCTGGCTTCTGTCATGGTGTTCCGTTGCGCCAGAAGCAGTTTAGTCATGCTGGCCACATGACCCGGAAAGCTGTCTGTGGACAAACGCTGGCTCCTCGGCCTGAAAGCGAGATGAGCGCCAAACCCCATAGTCACCTGTTATGTACTGAAGTTCTCAGCCTGGGCCAGCAGGGGGATACTGTAGATAGTTCAGGTCCACATATGCAAATAAGGGATCGAAAGTGATGTTCAGTGATTGGCTAGTTACAGAAAATGGTTACTGTTGAGCTAGTTTGGAGGTTCTAGCAGGTGAGCGCAGCTATCGTATACCCTTGACCGAAGAACGGTACACTCCTTCTATCTGGGATGGTCGTCCTCTTCCACCGAGCGCGCAGCTTCGGGAGGGACGCACATGTAGCGGTGAGGGAGGAAGGGGACACCCGCCTAGCCAGCCAGATCAGCCAAATCAACCCTGGCGATCAATGGGGTGACAGATGTCGCAGCCAGATCGCCCTCACATATTCTAAACAAAATGCTTGTTTAACCTGGAGGTAGGCTGTATGAATTGTGTATTGATTTGTAATGATTTGTTGGGTCTCTGGACCGTAATAAAGATTGATTGATTGATTGGTTACTGTTGCGTTCTAGTGGAGCTCAAATAAGCAGGCTGGCTGAACCCTTCAGTTCTGTTCTGGCCTGTGAATAAACAAGAGCTGTTTGAAGAATCGCTGTGTTGTCTGATATGTTCACCCACAACTTAACATCACCTTTGACTGGACTTAACCGTCCAGGGGTCCTTTACCTTTACCTGTTGCAATGATACACAAAACATTACAGCTTTCTGTGATGCATATTGCCTATCCTGGAAAATAAAATAAAGTTCAGATGGAACTAGCTATAAACAGACTTATGAGATTTCACTGCATAACAAAGTTTGAAGACAGATAAGAGACTCCACCAAAGTTTCTTCTCTCTTTGACCTGCCAAAGGTGAAGTCCGCCATCTTGCAGACCACAACACCTGCTCCAGTTCCTTAAAGATGCTGGACAGAATCATCAGTCTTGGTCTCTCAGCTTAGCTGGAAAATGGTGTACTGTGTCAGAGGAGGGCAAAGCCTATAATGTCTGTCAGGAGACTGTGTGTCACATCTCAGGGAACTGATAAACCAGGCTGACTATCCAGAGTTACTTTGGTTAGAAATGAATGCTTCTTGAGGGGGCTTTATTATGCAGACAATATGGCTTTCTGCAGGTCTTGATTGAGTAGACACATGGTGCAAAATGCATACACACCATATGTTTAATGCTCATTTCGCACACCACCAAGAACCCTGAGAACTGTAGTTTGTTTGGGGTATTGGGAACTGTAGCTCTGTGAATTGTAAACTAGAGCTCCCTGGATTATTTGGGAGCAGTGGCGTAGCGTGGGTTGTAGTACCCGGGGCAAGGCAAGTAATTTGTGCCCCCTAACCCGGGGCAAGGCAAGTAATTTGCGCCCCCCCCCGCTGCACTGTCCCTCCCCCAGATAGTCCCTCGCTCTCTCTCCGCACCGCACTGCACCGCACGCCTGGCACCCCCCCCTCCACAGTGGGCGATGACCCGGCGGCTCGGATCGGATTCGCACAGCCAGCACAGTGAGAGAGAGTGAGTGAGCCAGGTAGGGGCAGAGAGCTGCGAGTGCGAGCGCGCCCCCCCCCGATGTTGCGCCTGGTGCGGCCGCCCCCCCTGCACCCCCCACGCTACGCCACTGTTTGGGAGGGAGGATTTGGTTTAAATATACAGTGGTACCTTGGGTTATAGCCGCTTCAGGTTACAGACGCTTCAGGTTACAGACTCCGCTAACCCAGAAATAGTACCTCGGATTAAGAACTTTGCTTCAGGATGAGAACAGAAATCGCGTGGCGGTGGTGGCATGGCGGCAGCAGGAGGCCCCTTTAGCTAAATTGGTACGTCAGGTAAAGAACAGTTTCAGGTTAGGAGTGGACCCCCGGAACGAATTAAGTTCTTAAGCCAAGGTACCACTGTATGGTGTATATTTAGCTCATAACCAGTCAGGATCTGAAGGAATCGCTCATTAATTATGATTTTTATTCCTGTTTTATTATTGTTTTTTAGGCAGGAAATTGAATGTTTGATTTTTTAAAAAACAAAAACTCCTATCTGCTTGAATAACAACCCAAAGAACTTTGTTGACTGGACAGCTAGCAAATGAAACAAACAAACAAACAAACAAACAAACAATAAATAAATAAATAAATAAAGTTTTTACTCAGTCAGCCTTCCCTAGGTGATGAGCCTCAGCTAGGAGAATAGAAGGAAGCAAGAGAATGGAAGGAACCCTTAGAAAAGCTTGCAGGTTCATTAACCGCATCCACCACTTAATTGTGCACCTGCCCAGAATGGAATAGAGCAGGCATGTCCAACCGGTCGATTGCGATCTACTGGTCGATCGCGAGGCATCCCTGGTGGATCCTGGTCGATCGTGTGATCCTGATTCATCGCTCAAAATAATAATAATAATAGAATAAATACACTGAACAGCACTAACACGAAAACGGAGCGTCAGTTAGACTGCCCTTAATACTGAGCTTAAGATCAGTGAAGGAAATGGAAGTAATGGAACTCTCCTTAGATCCCAGGTGCAAATTAACCAGGAGGATTGTCTTTTAATTTGTATGTCTTGTTATGCTGAGGAATAAAGTATGGAAATAAAATATATAGCATTTTACCTGACAGCAGGGGTGGAAGGGCGGCTCTTCTTTCAAGGATGCTGTCTACGGCTGATTTTAAATGAGAAACTGACTCTGTGGAGCCTGTAGACAGTGAAATGTTACTGTTGCTGTGTTGGTTTCTTCTCCAAGGGAGATATATATATATATATATATGCAGGTTTTGGTGTCCTCGGGTGTCTTCCCGTGTAAAAGTTGGGGTGTCTAGGCGACGTTTCGACGAGGTCTCACTCGTCATCTTCAGGCTGGTGCTTTCGGCTTCTTGTTACTGGAACAGAGCAGGATCTCAGTGTTTGAGTTCCTATAAATACTGTTGAGGAGGTGTGGTGTATAGCCTCCAATGTTCTGGGCAGAGAGGAGGTTCCCAGGCTAGTGTGCCTTTTCTTCTTTTGTTCCTTAATTACTTGAGGGATATCTTGAGTGATTTCTTGAGTGATTTCCTGAATCCCACTTAGGTGGGTCATTAGGTGTGGATTAGTTGCTAAAGCCTTCGTGTCTTGAACTCTTGAACTTTGTGAAGAGTTTTTCTGAGAAGATGGCTGTACTGCACTTGGTTGTGCTCTGGCTTGGCTTCGTGTATAGGGGCGAGCTGTGGTTTTGTGGCCTGTGCCAGCCAAATCTGTGTAGGGATTGCAGGGGGGTGCAGCATCCGGAGGTGCCACCCTGGTTTGGCTACTGGATGGTGTCTGTAATTTATCTGTGGAGAGGGTCTGGGTTTGGGTCTGGTGTGGTTGATTGGTGATGGCGTTCTGTGTGCCTCTGGATCTGGTGTCAGATTTTGTGGGGAGGGCTAATTTCCAGATGTCTGGCAAGCGGGATGTGTCGTCACGCTTGTTCATGTTGTGAGGGTGTTTCTCTATCTCGATGGCTTCCATGATTATTCTCTTGTGGTGATGTTCCATGTTAAAGAGCAATTTGGAATCTGCAAAATTAATTTCGTGTCCTGTTTCTTTCATGTGTTGGAAAAGAGAGGAAGTTTTTTCTTCTTTTTTGACGGCATTCTTGTGTTCTGCGATACGTGCATTTATTCGTCTGTTTGTTTGTCCAATGTACGTGGCTGGGCAGACTTTGCAGGGTATTTCATAGACCCCTTGGTTTTCCAACTGAATTTTATCCTTGGGGTTTCTGAGGATATTGGCTATTTTTTGGTTGGTGCAAAAGGCTGTTTTGATATTGTGTTTATGGAGGATTTTGCTAATTTTATCTGTAGTGCCCTTGATATAAGGAAGGAGGGCTATGCCATTGTTTTCTTCTGTGTCTTGGTTTTTGGGGGGTGTTTCTTTTTGGATTAGCTTCGTAACCCTGTTTTGCTGGTATCCATTGGCAATTAACACATTTGAGAGATTCTGTAACTCAGTTGTCAAGTGGTCTTCGTCAGCCAGGCGTTTGGTTCTGGAGATGAGAGTCTTGGCTACGGAGTTTATTTGTGCAGGGTGGTGGTGTGATTGTGCATGTAAGTAGCGGTTGGTGTGTGTTTTTTTCCGGTAGATAGTGTGTCCTAGGGAGCCATCAGGTTTTTTGTAGATTAGGACGTCAAGGAAGGGAAGTTGGTTGTTGGCTTCTATTTCCATAGTGAATTGTATTTTGGGGTGTAGGCTGTTGAGATGTGTGAGGAAGCTATCCAGTTTTTCCTTCCCGTGTGGCCAAATTACAAAGGTGTCGTCAACATATCTGAGCCAAAGTTTGGGTTTGTGTTCTGACTTGTCTAAAGCATTGGTTTCAAAGTGTTCCATGTACAGGTTAGCGATGACCGGTGAGAGGGGTGATCCCATAGGTGCTCCTTCTATCTGTTTGTATCTTTGTCCATTGTGGATGAAGTACGTGTTGGTTAGGCAGTGGTTGGTCAGGTCCAAGATGTATTCGGGGGGATTGTATTTGTTTTGGATGGCTGTCAAGGCTTCATTAATGGGCACTTGTGTGAAGAGAGATACAACATCGAAGCTCACAAGTAGGTCATTGGGTTGTAGGTTTTGCTTCTTTATTGTTTCTATGAACTGGAAGGAGTTTGGAACGTGTGAAGAGATGGATTCTGCATAGGGCTGAAGTTGCTTGGCGAGAAATTTAGCGAGATTTTGTAGAGGTGAGCCTATGGAGCTGACTATTGGTCTGAGTGGTGTTCCTTCTTTGTGTATCTTGGGGAGGCCGTAGAGTTTGGGGCATCTGGATGATTTTTCTCTGGGGATGATTCTTAGCTGGATTTCTTCACTGATAGGAGAGGCTTTTATTTTGGATTTGGTGGTTTTTTCCAGATAGGTGGTGGGATCTGTTTTTATAGGTTGGTAGGTAGGGTCTTGGAGTAGATTTGATAGTTTTGCTTGGTAGTCCGATGTGTTCATCACAACAGTGGCATTACCTTTGTCTGCTGGGAGAATGATTATGTTGTTGTCTTTCCTCAGGTTGGTGAGTGCTTTCTGTTCTTCTTTGTGTAAATTGCTTCTGGGTGGTTTGCTGGAGCAGAGGATGTTGGTGACTTCAAGTCTGATTTTATTGGCTTCATCTGGATTGATTTTGGTTAGGCTAGCTTCGACTCCGCATATGATGTTTTCCGTGGGGATGCGTCTCGGGGCGACTGCAAAGTTGAAACCTTTGGAGAGTACTTTGGTTTCAGTTGAGGTGAGGATCCTGTCTGATATGTTATGTACTGTTTGTTTCATGGGTTGTTGTGGAGGGTGGCTGGGCTTCTGGCGTTTCTCTAGTTTGTGGAGTTTGTTGGTGTGTGTGTCTGTCTTGTGTGAGGTCTCCGTTTCAGCTCTCCAGACGGCTAGTTGTTTGCATTTGTCCCAGAGTGCAGGGTGGATTTTGTTACAGAGTTTGAGGTGAAGAGTGAGTAGATCTTTGTTGGTTTGGTTTAGTAGGTATCTTTTCTTGTGTAGTTCGTTTCTGATTAGAGATAGTTCAGTTCGTTTCAGGATCCTTTCGGTAGCTGGGGTTTTAGAGTGGAATTTAAGTTGGAAGCATGTGGGAATTAAGTTGTTGTCTCGGCAGTTGCGTAGGAACAAGAGATCACATAAGATGGTGGCTCTTCGGATTTCTAGTTTCTCGTAGGTTCTTGTCAGCTGGAAGGTTTCCTCCCCGTAGAGGTGAGATATTTGCTTTCGTAGATTTTCACGGGTACAGGAATGCAGGTTTTGGTGTCCTCGGGTGTCTTCCCGTGTAAAAGTTGGGGTGTCTAGGCGACGTTTCGACGAGGTCTCACTCGTCATCTTCAGGCTGGTGCTTTCGGCTTCTTGTTACTGGAACAGAGCAGGATCTCAGTGTTTGAGTTCCTATAAATACTGTTGAGGAGGTGTGGTGTATAGCCTCCAATGTTCTGGGCAGAGAGGAGGTTCCCAGGCTAGTGTGCCTTTTCTTCTTTTGTTCCTTAATTACTTGAGGGATATCTTGAGTGATTTCTTGAGTGATTTCCTGAATCCCACTTAGGTGGGTCATTAGGTGTGGATTAGTTGCTAAAGCCTTCGTGTCTTGAACTCTTGAACTTTGTGAAGAGTTTTTCTGAGAAGATGGCTGTACTGCACTTGGTTGTGCTCTGGCTTGGCTTCGTGTATAGGGGCGAGCTGTGGTTTTGTGGCCTGTGCCAGCCAAATCTGTGTAGGGATTGCAGGGGGGTGCAGCATCCGGAGGTGCCACCCTGGTTTGGCTACTGGATGGTGTCTGTAATTTATCTGTGGAGAGGGTCTGGGTTTGGGTCTGGTGTGGTTGATTGGTGATGGCGTTCTGTGTGCCTCTGGATCTGGTGTCAGATTTTGTGGGGAGGGCTAATTTCCAGATGTCTGGCAAGCGGGATGTGTCGTCACGCTTGTTCATGTTGTGAGGGTGTTTCTCTATCTCGATGGCTTCCATGATTATTCTCTTGTGGTGATGTTCCATGTTAAAGAGCAATTTGGAATCTGCAAAATTAATTTCGTGTCCTGTTTCTTTCATGTGTTGGAAAAGAGAGGAAGTTTTTTCTTCTTTTTTGACGGCATTCTTGTGTTCTGCGATACGTGCATTTATTCGTCTGTTTGTTTGTCCAATGTACGTGGCTGGGCAGACTTTGCAGGGTATTTCATAGACCCCTTGGTTTTCCAACTGAATTTTATCCTTGGGGTTTCTGAGGATATTGGCTATTTTTTGGTTGGTGCAAAAGGCTGTTTTGATATTGTGTTTATGGAGGATTTTGCTAATTTTATCTGTAGTGCCCTTGATATAAGGAAGGAGGGCTATGCCATTGTTTTCTTCTGTGTCTTGGTTTTTGGGGGGTGTTTCTTTTTGGATTAGCTTCGTAACCCTGTTTTGCTGGTATCCATTGGCAATTAACACATTTGAGAGATTCTGTAACTCAGTTGTCAAGTGGTCTTCGTCAGCCAGGCGTTTGGTTCTGGAGATGAGAGTCTTGGCTACGGAGTTTATTTGTGCAGGGTGGTGGTGTGATTGTGCATGTAAGTAGCGGTTGGTGTGTGTTTTTTTCCGGTAGATAGTGTGTCCTAGGGAGCCATCAGGTTTTTTGTAGATTAGGACGTCAAGGAAGGGAAGTTGGTTGTTGGCTTCTATTTCCATAGTGAATTGTATTTTGGGGTGTAGGCTGTTGAGATGTGTGAGGAAGCTATCCAGTTTTTCCTTCCCGTGTGGCCAAATTACAAAGGTGTCGTCAACATATCTGAGCCAAAGTTTGGGTTTGTGTTCTGACTTGTCTAAAGCATTGGTTTCAAAGTGTTCCATGTACAGGTTAGCGATGACCGGTGAGAGGGGTGATCCCATAGGTGCTCCTTCTATCTGTTTGTATCTTTGTCCATTGTGGATGAAGTACGTGTTGGTTAGGCAGTGGTTGGTCAGGTCCAAGATGTATTCGGGGGGATTGTATTTGTTTTGGATGGCTGTCAAGGCTTCATTAATGGGCACTTGTGTGAAGAGAGATACAACATCGAAGCTCACAAGTAGGTCATTGGGTTGTAGGTTTTGCTTCTTTATTGTTTCTATGAACTGGAAGGAGTTTGGAACGTGTGAAGAGATGGATTCTGCATAGGGCTGAAGTTGCTTGGCGAGAAATTTAGCGAGATTTTGTAGAGGTGAGCCTATGGAGCTGACTATTGGTCTGAGTGGTGTTCCTTCTTTGTGTATCTTGGGGAGGCCGTAGAGTTTGGGGCATCTGGATGATTTTTCTCTGGGGATGATTCTTAGCTGGATTATCCCCCCGAATACATCTTGGACCTGACCAACCTGACCAACCACTGCCTAACCAACACGTACTTCATCCACAATGGACAAAGATACAAACAGATAGAAGGAGCACCTATGGGATCACCCCTCTCACCGGTCATCGCTAACCTGTACATGGAACACTTTGAAACCAATGCTTTAGACAAGTCAGAACACAAACCCAAACTTTGGCTCAGATATGTTGACGACACCTTTGTAATTTGGCCACACGGGAAGGAAAAACTGGATAGCTTCCTCACACATCTCAACAGCCTACACCCCAAAATACAATTCACTATGGAAATAGAAGCCAACAACCAACTTCCCTTCCTTGACGTCCTAATCTACAAAAAACCTGATGGCTCCCTAGGACACACTATCTACCGGAAAAAAACACACACCAACCGCTACTTACATGCACAATCACACCACCACCCTGCACAAATAAACTCCGTAGCCAAGACTCTCATCTCCAGAACCAAACGCCTGGCTGACGAAGACCACTTGACAACTGAGTTACAGAATCTCTCAAATGTGTTAATTGCCAATGGATACCAGCAAAACAGGGTTACGAAGCTAATCCAAAAAGAAACACCCCCCAAAAACCAAGACACAGAAGAAAACAATGGCATAGCCCTCCTTCCTTATATCAAGGGCACTACAGATAAAATTAGCAAAATCCTCCATAAACACAATATCAAAACAGCCTTTTGCACCAACCAAAAAATAGCCAATATCCTCAGAAACCCCAAGGATAAAATTCAGTTGGAAAACCAAGGGGTCTATGAAATACCCTGCAAAGTCTGCCCAGCCACGTACATTGGACAAACAAACAGACGAATAAATGCACGTATCGCAGAACACAAGAATGCCGTCAAAAAAGAAGAAAAAACTTCCTCTCTTTTCCAACACATGAAAGAAACAGGACACGAAATTAATTTTGCAGATTCCAAATTGCTCTTTAACATGGAACATCACCACAAGAGAATAATCATGGAAGCCATCGAGATAGAGAAACACCCTCACAACATGAACAAGCGTGACGACACATCCCGCTTGCCAGACATCTGGAAATTAGCCCTCCCCACAAAATCTGACACCAGATCCAGAGGCACACAGAACGCCATCACCAATCAACCACACCAGACCCAAACCCAGACCCTCTCCACAGATAAATTACAGACACCATCCAGTAGCCAAACCAGGGTGGCACCTCCGGATGCTGCACCCCCCTGCAATCCCTACACAGATTTGGCTGGCACAGGCCACAAAACCACAGCTCGCCCCTATACACGAAGCCAAGCCAGAGCACAACCAAGTGCAGTACAGCCATCTTCTCAGAAAAACTCTTCACAAAGTTCAAGAGTTCAAGACACGAAGGCTTTAGCAACTAATCCACACCTAATGACCCACCTAAGTGGGATTCAGGAAATCACTCAAGAAATCACTCAAGATATCCCTCAAGTAATTAAGGAACAAAAGAAGAAAAGGCACACTAGCCTGGGAACCTCCTCTCTGCCCAGAACATTGGAGGCTATACACCACACCTCCTCAACAGTATTTATAGGAACTCAAACACTGAGATCCTGCTCTGTTCCAGTAACAAGAAGCCGAAAGCACCAGCCTGAAGATGACGAGTGAGACCTCGTCGAAACGTCGCCTAGACACCCCAACTTTTACACGGGAAGACACCCGAGGACACCAAAACCTGCATTCCTGTACCCGTGAAAATCTACGAAAGCATATATATATATATATATATATATATATATGTATGTATCAGACACCCTGATCAGTGAAGTTGTCACTCTGAAGCAAAGATACAACACTCCCTAACTTTCTAATACCCAGCCAGCTGTATCTTCTTATCTTCAGGATGCTGCCCCTAATAATCCATTGCCGAAACCGTGTCTTTTGAAAGTGGTTCACAGTGCTTTTATTTTCCAAGTAAGCAAGTAAGTAGTGAGCACATGATGAAGCACACTAAATATTCACTTTGATCAAAAGGAGAATTAATGGGATTTTGTTGAACCCTTTCGGTAATAAAAGTATGTTGCAGATGATATTGTACACATTTTACAAAATTGCATGTAAATTTGCTCATTAGAGAACAGTACTGTGGAACATTCATTTGGCCCTGGGATAATTAATCTTTTCAAAGCATACAAGACCATTACTAATTATTAAAAAAAGTAATTGGTTTTTTTCTGTTTTTAAGCTAGCATTATTAATTTCCATCCTATCATTTTATCTTGTACTCCAGGAAACTTGTAGCTGAAAAGAAAGTAACCTCCTTGCAATAATTCTGTTTTTCCATAGCTGATATAAATACCAATGCAGTTCATTGGTGAGAAAACTGAGTGTAGATCTGGGAAGCTTGAGTTCAAATCTCAGTTTTGGATTTCTTGACTGGTTGGGTCTGTTAATCTCAGTTCCAGGTTTATAAAATGAAATAATAGAACTGCTGTCTCTGGAAAACAGCTCTGGAACACAAAAATATGAAATATAGGGTCATTATTATCAATTCACACTGTTCACATTCACAATTCATACAAATAATAATAATAATAATAATAATAATAATAATAATAATAATATATTATTTATACTCCACCCATCTGGCTGAGTTTCCCCAGCCACTCTGGGCGGCTCCCAATCAAATGTTAAAAACAGTACAGCATTAAATATTAAAAACTTCCCTAAACAGGGTTGCCTTCAGATGTCTTTTAAAGATAGGATAGCTGCTTATTTCCTTCACATCTGAAGGGAGGGTGTTCCACAGGGTGGGCGCCACTACCGAGAACGCCCTCTGTCTGGTTCCCTGTAACCTCAGTTCTCGCAATGAGGGAACCGCCAGAAGGCCCTCGGCGCTGGATCTCAGTGTCCGGGCTGAACGGTGGGGGTGGAGACGCTCCTTCAGGATACAGGACCGAGGCCGTTTAGGGCTTTAAAGGTCAGTACCAACACTTTTAATTGTGCTCGGAAACGTACTGGGAGCCAATGCAGATCTCTCAGGACCGGTGTTATGTGGTCCCGGCGGCCACTCCCAGTCACCAGTCTAGTTGCCGCATTCTGGATTAATTGCAGTTTCTGGGTCACCTTCAAAGGTAGCCCCACGTAGAGCATGTTGTAGTAGTCCAAGCGGGAGATAACTAGAGCATGCACCACTCTGGCAAGACATTCCGCGGGCAGGTAGGGTCTTAGCCTGCGTACCACATTTCTTCTGCTTGTCTTGTCTTGTCATGTTTGATGTCCACTGACTTTTTTTTGCAGGATGAATAACAGAGAGGATCCAGTTATTTTTATTAGAATTTGCAAATGTCGGTTATGACACCTCCCTCACAAACTCTGAACTTTTTTTTGATGATATTTCTATGTCATACAGCAGCATTTTAAACATGTGCCAGCTGGCTGTAAGTATGAATGGAGAATTGCAAAAACCCATAGACAAAACTTTGCACCATTCAAAAAGTTGAAAAGTTCATTCCAGCTAGAGTGCTTTTGCCAAAAAAGAGAAAATTCATCACTGTTTGTTTTTTTATTTGCACAAAATGTCCATGTACCAATTAGATGTCTAAATGCAAATTCAAAAATATTTCCTATACTTCAAATAGAAATACAATATATGTCATATATGTCATCATAGCAGGGAAGACACTGGCCAGGTGGCCTGTGTGCCTGCTCCATCTGCTGCCCAGGTAAGAATAACTTCTTACAGTTATTTGTTTTTAAACTGTACTTGGCTTGCACATCCCTTCCAACAGAGGACTCTGTTAAATAGAGGTCTGAGCTTATATGGGTATTGGTTCCAAGCCCCATTGGTGTCAGTGGAAATTACCTGCAAGTAAGTTTGTTTAATATGGCCTCAAGCTTGACCGCCATGCCATTTAGTTGCCCTGAGAGCTTGAGGAGTCTGTTCCAAAAAAATTGAAATATTTAACTCCCCCCCCTCCCATGTTTTGGAGCAGACTTATAAACCCATCCTTCTCTAGAACCATTTTTAAAACAAAAATATGGAATATTAAAAAGTTGGCTAACTGAAACTTCAGAAAGCTGAAATTTGGCGTTGCACAAAATACATGTATTATTATTAGTAGTATTAGTATTATTATGCCCTTCATTCAAAGATACCAGCACAGTTCACAACATGAAAATAAAAAAATGAGAACATAAAACACACAATAAAACAGAAACAAACCAATAATTCCCCTCACACAAACTCATTTAAAAGGCCATGGAATGTTGACCAGACAAAGGTCTAGTTATGGAGAGATGTTTTCACCTGGTGCCTAAAGATACGCAATCAAGGCACCAGGTAAAATAAGGCAAATTGTCATCTATGCATTCATTTAACTCGCACCTTAGTTTTTGAGTTAAAACTATGCATATTTTCTAGATTGCATGTGATATTAGGTTTGGAGTGGCCTGATTTGAACAATCATATCTCAGCTCAGCTTTGGAACAAGCCAAGATTCAAAAACCACAGTTTGAAATTGGTTTAGGATCCTGGCTTGTTCCAAAGATGGTAACCATAGCCTTCTGGTTCAAATAAGGTGTCTGTATCTCCCATTCCCCTCAGAATTCTGCATCTCTGACGTCTGTCTCGACTGCTCACTTCCCTGCTAGGAGTCTACAATGATATTTCTAATCACCCCTGGTATGTTCCTCTGGCAGTGCCAGACAGTGGAGGAAAAGAAGACCCCACTCCCTCAAACACTCAAACCCCAACAGCACCGCTAGTGAAACAGCGGCTCAAGGGGAGCACATGGATGGACTAGTCAAGGAAATGGGCTTATATCTGAGGCAGGGGATAGGGATTAGAGAAGGTATCAAATCCATGTTGTGCCTCAGAATGACTTGAAATAATACGTTAAGCCATTCCTTTCTTTTAATAAATAATATTTATATAATAAATAATATAATATTTATTTATCTTTTAATAAATTAATAAAATATTATTTTATTAAATTTCCAAATACAAAAAACAAAAACAAAAACAGCAATATCTTTTCAAACATAGAAGAAATAGAGTTGATTTCCCTCTATTCCCTTCCCTGGTTCCATTGTTTATCATCATACCGCATGTCATTATAAAATCATTAAAATTACTTATTGTCTAGCCATAATGTGTTTTGAAACCCCCAATACCATTTTTTTAAAAAAATACATATGCTTTTATATTGCTGTTTTATTAGCTTTTAGGCTTGTACTTTTGTTGTAATGATATTGTTTGTTTTTATATTGTGCACCACTTAGAAAAAATTTAAAATATTAAGCAATTTATAAATCCTTTTATATAAAATAAATTATAAACTATACAACATTATTAAGGACATTATTGCCTATCTCAGCTGTGGGCAAAGAGAACGGCACAGAATAGCAAGAAGCACAGAGAGAAAGGAAATGTTTTCTAATATGTGAGAACTAAACACTCGCATCCTATTAAAACGTTAAAGGGGATTTCTTAATTAAATTACAAACTCTACACAGTGTTATGGAATTTAGTCTTTGAGCCCAGTATGACATAAATTGACTTTGGTTAAAGTGTTTCTATGGACTTTGGAATAATCATTGTTCATTAACATAAATGAAAACCCAGTTCTAATCTTCACTTTCACTTAGACGTTATACATGTTTCTGTAGATGCCATTTTTATTGCTGCTAATGTTTTTTAATCAAAAGGTGAGTCCTGTAGAGCCTCATTGCAAGGAACGAGTACATTTGTGGTGGATTCAGAATCCATTCCGCTTTATACCAATCACTTTTGAGACACTGACTACCCTCTTTTGAAAGTCTGAAGGCAATGTGGAAGGGAAAGCTGGTGGAAACTGCAGACCCAGTTTTATGGAGGGAGGGGGAATCTGGTATGCCAAGCCATTTTCAGTTTCTGTCAATACAGTGGTGCCCCGCAAGACGAATGCCTCGCAAGACGGAAAACCCGCTAGACGAAAGGGTTTTCCGTTTTGGAGGTGCTTCGCAAAACGAATTTCCTATGGGCTTGCTTCGCAAGACGAAAATGTCTTGCGAGTTCCTGCGGGGTTTTTTGCTTTCCCCCCCTTTTCCCCAAGCCGCTAAGTCGCTTAACAGCTGATCCGCTAAGCCGCTTAACAGCTGATCTGCTAAGCCGCTTATCAGCTAATCCGCTAAGCCCGCTAAGCCGCTAATAGCGCTAATCCGCTAAGCCGCTAATGGGCTTGCTTTGCAAGACGGAAAAAACCGCAAGACGAAGAGACTCGCAGAACGGATTCTTTTCGTCTTGCGAGGCACCACTGTATATGGGAGACCTCTCTCAAAGTGGTATACCGGTGGTTCCATACACTGGCCAGGCTTACCTATATTTTGTGTCTTTGGTTTAGACCAGGAGTCAGCAACCTTTTTCAGCCGTGGGCCAGTCCACTGTCCCTCAGACCATGTGGTTGGCCGGACTATGTTTTTTTTTTGGGGGGGGGGAAGAACGAATTCCTATGCCCCACAAATAACCTAGAGATGTATTTTAAATAAAAGGACACATTCTACTCATGTAAAAACACACAGATTCCTGGAGCATCCGCGGGCCGGATTGAGAAGGCGATTGGGCCACATCCAGCCTCCGGGCCTTAGGTTGCCTACCCCTGGTCTAGACTCTAGTAGCTCTTGGTGGGGCTGCCCAGATAAGGTCACTTAGTGGGGTGCACTAGAACTAGTATATTGTGCATAAACGAAAGGTACACTATTGCAGGCATGCAAAACCAGGCTGTAAAGGGAAGATGCAGATTTTACATTGAGCTCGTGGTTCGAAACTTGGCTGGAGGCATTTAATGCCTCTTATAAAGCGAGAAAACAAATGACTGTGTTACAATACTTGACGTAGAAAGAATACACTCATGAGTACATAGATCATGAAAGCATATCTAACTTGTTAAAAGAAGGTAGTTCATAGCGTGTAAATGGAGCTGCGTTGGAATAGGCTCAAATTACATTTTTCCGAATGTTCAAAAGGGAATCTGCAAAGCACTCTTTGAAACTGATGGCTTGGGGACTTGGCTGTGGGGAGGCTTCTAGGCACATAGCTTCTGAATTCATTGTTCTCCAAGTGGAACTCTGCCTTTAATTTCAGACTCAAATGACCTTGAAAATTCAGTTGCCTGTGTGCCGGATATTCACACTGAATGGCCTCATTTGTAGCTAAATCAGATGCAGATTACAGATACATAATTTTCTTGGTTTATTTGGCTGCCTCAGCATATTTGATTTGATTCTGTGTGTGTGTGTGTGTGTGTGATGCATGGATAAATTTGGAGCTAAAAAGGAAGTGTCCTAAGCAAACTGCAGATTTTAATGTTAGCGTAATAAACTAGCTCGCAACTAGGGAATATATCACTGGAAACGCTTTAAAAAGATTAGTGGATTTTATTGCAGAAGTGCATTGTTTTAGGGAGGGAGGAAAGAACAATAGTATTTACTTATTATAGAGGACTGCCAAAACCTCATAGATTATTGCATCTTTTTCTTTTAACCAATTAATTAGCTGACTGGAATAAAGCAGTATCTTATTACAGGCTACATACATCATCGTGTGTGTGTGTGTGTGTGTTTTGTGACCAGACAACAAATACGAGGTATACTTGATTCCAGATGGTTGACCATGTTGTTTTACTGAAATCAAAACAGCAGAGCATATGGTGTCTTCTTGCACAAACATTTGTGGATTGGTGCATATATCAGATGCATGACATTATCCCCAGATGACAGGTATATGATTTCTAAATACAAACATAGGTGTGGAGGAAAGAAAGTGCAAACATTGGGACTTGAAGTCCATGAAGTGCAAGAATGTGGTAAGCAAAGCTCAAACGTATGCAAGGTAACAACAGCATCCATTTACAATGGTAGTAATTGTTGGCAACAGGTTTCTTTCAAAATTTGGGGTGTGGGTGTGTGCTTAACAGCTGTGGTGTGTGTAGGGGAGGGGAATGGAAATGTTCTCCCACTGATTTCTGAATACTTCCATCTATTATTAGGTTTGTGTCCATTTACTTCTTCTGCAGAGTAGTATATATTGATTTGTTTCTTAATTTCATTGAGTATTATCCTTTTTAGAATGTGTGATGCAAATCCTTTAAATGCGAGTCTGAGGAATAGGAGCAACTGAAAATGGAGGCGTTAAACCAGGCTTCCGCAACCTCGGCCCTCCAGATGTTTTTGGCTTGCAACTCCCATCATCCCTAGCTAGCAGGACCAGTGGTCAGGGATGATGGGAATTATAGTCTCAAAACATCTGGAGGGCCAAGGTTGAGGAAGCCTGTGTTAAACAATCTCCTGCTGTGGCTGGATATACCATCTTATGGTTCAATGCCATATGCAGAAAAGGTTATGGTGGTACTCACTGATTCATCTTTGTCAGTGGTGACTCAAGTAGCTCGCTTTGGCTGGTACATTAGCAACATTCATTCATGGGCCAGGATAACCTCACCATTGTGGTCCATGCACTGGTAATCTCAAGACTTGATTGCTGCCCTTGAAACAGAAGTTAGTGCTATGAGGCTGCTGCTGGAGCTGAATGTTGTCAACATGTTGTACATTGGCTGAAGCAGTTGTGTTGACTAATTTTAGGTTACTGGGCCAGGTTCAAAGTGTTGCTAATTGTTTCAAAAGCCCTAAAAACATGGATCAATACTACTTGAGAGATCGTTGCTCCGCTTATGCCCCTGCACCTCAAAGTAAAAGACCGCCTGGTGGTCTCAAGAGCTTCTACTATTGCCTCATGTCTACCAGTGTTAATCTCCAGTACTAGTAAACCCAAGCTCTGATTGAAGGACCCAGTTGATACATTGGAGAGGACTTGCCATGGCATCCACTTAGCAGTTTATTGTGGAGTTTGTGGGGCTGATGCTCAGAAGGTTTCTCAGCGTCCTCACAATGCTGCCCTCATCAAAACACCAGCCCATACCTTTCACCCTCCCTTAATCCAGATTGAGACTATTTTTATAAAAAACAAATGTAACAAACATATACATATTTTAAAACAATTTAATATGCCCTTCCAAAACTCCCCTGGCAGAAGAGTGAATCCTTTAGAAGGCCATGTGGTCTTCCACTAATGGGCAGATGTACAGAAGCTCATGGTCTCCAACTGCCCTGAAAATGCCAGGACCGTCGTGAAAACTTGTAGGCCATCACGGCTTCTCACTTATTCATGCAGAGTCCTGAATTCCCCATCTTTGCTGAGGTACGCTAACTGGAAATGGCTGCATTGGGGGGGAGGAAGTGGGATGCGAGGAGAGCGAGTTGCTTACTGAGGCCTCCTTGTCCTCATTTGCTGTTGCTCCTGGGAGTCCGTAGTAAAGGAAGAATCTTGTGCCTGGTCCGAGGGAAGGAGCTAGGTGGGCAGAAAGAGCTGGAAGCAGCAGCAGTAGCAGGAAGAGGAGGTGGCAGCCTCAGTAAGCAACTCTCTCTTCCCGCATCCCATGGGAAATATAAGCAAATATTCACCTTAGTATAGGGTAAAGGTAAAGGGACCCCTGACCATTAGGTCCAGTCATAGACGACTCTGGGATTGTGGCTCTCATCTCGCTTTACTGGCCGAGGGAGCCGGCGTACAGCTTCCAGGTCATGTGGCCAGCATGACTAAGCCGCTTCTGGCAAATCAGAGCAGAGCACGGAAACGCCGTTTACCTTCCCGCCGGAGCGGTACCTATTTATCTACTTGCACTCCATGCTTTCAAACTGCTAGGTTGGCAGGAGCTGGGACTGAGCAACAGGAGCTCACCCTGTTGTGAGGATTCGAACCGCCGACCTTCTGATCGGCAAGTCCTAGGCTCTGTGGTTTAACCCACAGCGCCACTCGCGTCCCTCCTAGGATAGAGTAGGAAAGCTTATATACGTTTCCGAAGTCGCCGATTGCATAACCCAGCATCTGGGGCACGTGCTGCCATTGGACACAGCAGAGATATCAAGGGCAGAGTTAGGTCTGCTTTATGGGCAGTCTAACCAGAAGAAGCCAAAACTTAAAAAGGATAGATTATTGTGAACTTTGGTCCCTACAGAGAATTTTTAATCAAAATGCAAATGTGGAGAGAAATTGAAACAGATACTTTAACATTTGGCTCAGCAGGACTACTTCCAGTTCCTACCAGTAAATCCCTTTTGTTCTAATATCCCCGGTCTGGGGGAATCTGGGCAAAATCTCAGGGACTTCAGTGATGGTAGCTTTAAAGCCGGCGCTGATAAGAAAAGCATCTTTGCACAAAGGATTGTTAACGTTTTATTCTGCTCTTTCTCCCAGGAGACTGTGGCAGCGTGTGTTGTTTGGCCCTGTCCATTTTATCTTCACAACAACGCTGAGAGATAGTGACTGCCCAAACATCACCCAGTGAGATTCATGGCTGAGAGGGGACTTGATCTCTGATTTCCCCTGAAACTTGAGCCACTACGTCATGAGCTGAGATGATGTGACATTACTCATGGGTAGCTCCCAAGCTGCATAGACATATGGTCTGGACGAAGTTGGCTTGCTAAGTCAGATGTGTTCACAAGCAGGGCCGAGAACACTGAGAAGAATGGATAATCTCTTTCCTTTTCTCAGTCTCTTCTAGCCCCCGTGAATTCCTGCAGGTATCCACTTGTCTATTCATTTTCTCCTTCCCAGATTGCAACAAAATTCATTGCTGGTTACTGAATTTTTATCTGAACTATTAATTCTATCAGAAAATAAGAATTTTGTGTAAGGTATATAACAGAGTAGACCTCTGTCTCTCTTGCGTCTTTTGCAAAACTTGTATTACACACATTTAAACTTTTTTGAAATTGATGTAGGTGATTCGTGGGTGATGCACCAATTAAAAAAGGGTCATATTAGAATGCTGCTATGCTTGTCCAGCTGCAACTTCAGTTACTGCAGGAGAAACTCTCATTTGTTTGGAGATGGAAATAAGTGTGCTTGCTAAATAATGTATACTTTGGGAATCAAAATGCAAGAGTAGCTCATAACCCAGTGTCTAAACCTACCACCTGGTAAACTGTGCTTGAAAGAGAGTGAAGGATCACTGATGCAACCTGTATCTTGGCGGTAACGAATGTATTGCTGAGTCAGTTTTAAGCCAAACCATCAGATACTGGCTGCGCCAGTAATTCAAAGCAAATGGTGGGGGGATCAAGGCGGCAGCTCAGTGGGCTGTTGTCTTAAAAGTTTCATAAACCTTCAATCAATCAGACCCTCCCCTGAGTCACTTTGCCAACTCTGTTCCTTTATCTTCAACAGACAACAGGCTGTTTCTTTGACCAGGAAGATATATCTTAAGGGAGAAAAACAACACTGCCACTTTTCACGCTATTGTTTGGCTAGGTAATGGAAGTTTGTGTCCGGCTGTACCTAGATTCCTGTCTCAGGTACAAAACCACGATCTTTTCCCTTGAGTTATTGCATTCAGCTCTGGAGAAGGGGAAAATGTTGTTTTTCAACCTTTTCTTTTTTCCTCTTTGCTGCTTACTGTCCATCCTGGGTTTGGATGTCTTTATACGAGGTCCTCTTTACAGGTCAGAACCAGCGTGGAACTGGCTCAGCCAAAACGAAATCCCATTATACCGTATTGACCCGACTATAAGCCGCACCCGCAAATAAGCTGCACCTTCAAAATTCAAGGCTCATTTGCGGGAGCGGCGCACCTCCCGCCACTACTGCCCTGAACGGGGGACAAGGGGTGGCCGGTGCCGGTGCTTGGCTCCGAATATAAGCAGCACTTTAACTTTTCACAGTCGAAATTGGGGGGGGGGGGAGTGCGGCTTATATTCGGGCCAATATGATAGGTGGGCAGGAAAGTGAACCAAACCCAGAGGTCTTCTTTTGCTGCTGTAGTTATTCTAATGAGATTACAGGGAGCTGGTGCTCCTGCCATGGACTTGGCCATATTGTCTCCCCTGCTCTAGGACCATGAAAGGACTTTCTCCTTCCCCACTCACGCATTGAATAATATTGACTAGAACTTGCGAAGAGAAAGCTTTGACCTGACAAAAAACATAGAAGCTGAAACCCTGCTTTCCCCCAAATCCCTTTTCTCTCCCTGTAGGCAAGGCAAAAGGGCCCCTTTGGAAGTTTATGTTGGTTTGACTTGGGCCTAGGGACCCAGGGAAGACAGTGTATGAGTATGAATAGCAGGCACCCCCGAACTTGGCCCTCCATTTGTTTTGGGACTACAACTCCCATCATCCCTAGCTAACAGGACCAGTGGTCAGGGATGATGGGAATTGTAGTCCCAAAACATCTGGAGGGCCGAGTTTTTCCTATGCCTGATGTATAGGCTTCTCTGTCACGTGATGATCCAAATTCATTTCATTTTTGTTTTCATGTTAAAGCCACACTCTTTTTGTTTTACCTTCATTTTGATTACCTTCATTGTCTACCTTCCATTCTTGTTTTTTGATTGATGCTTTGTGGAGTCTCTCTCTCACACCCACCCACACATAGGTCTTTTGCTCCCTTCATCTTTGGCATTTTTTGCCTAAATGGCATGCAATTTGCAGGCATCTTATCTGTTTTGGGGCAGATGGAACAAAACAAATGTGATAAACAAACAAGCAAAATGTAGAAAACAAAACTGAATGTACTCATGTTGGTTTTCCATCTTCATTTTTTTTATTTTTCTACATTCATTTTACTTCTGAACAAATGTGGGTACATTCATTTCATTTTTCAATTTTTTAAAACAAATGCACACCCCAAAGTGAAGACCTTTTTATTTGCACAGCCCTTTTAGAGCTGTCAGCTCTAATGAGTTTTAGTGCTGGGATTATCTTTCCTGCTGTTTTATAGTGTTCTTTTATTATTCTGTATTCTTGACGTTTTCCCTCCCCTCCTCCCCCATACTTTTAATTCTGTTAGCCGATCTGGGAACTTGCTTCTCGAGGAGCTTTGCAAATAAATAAAAAAGTTACAGATCCGTACATCGTAAGGGGCTTGTTTTGTGCAGAGTTTAGCACATCATATGCAGCGTTTATTAAGGACAATCATTTTCTGACTGTTGTGCTGCATCTGGTGGATTCATAGGCTCCTATAAGCCAGCGCACATAAGCACCACCTTAAATGCTTGGGGGCAGGGGAAGAAGTGGCCTGGCAAGTGGTACGTGGATGGCTGATAATGTTAGGTATAAATGTTGGGTTTGGCGGCAATTAAGTAGAATGATATAGGATGGTATTTCTAAAAATGCATGTCGTGCGTGGAACCCTTTTATTCACAGCTGTTGCTGATGCTTTTGAATTTAGTCTCAATTAGCACTCTATAGCAATCTTCTGAGCAACCTATCACATTGGATTACAGATTATATCGACACAGAGAAAAATGAATTCTCAAAGATTTGTGCTTTTGCATTGAGTTGACGTTACTCAATTATAAGTACATTAGCAAATTGCAGTCGTCCAGCGCTGTGCTGGGGCATTCAACGAACCCTTCTAGCTTCCATTAATGGTAATGGGAATTCTCTGTCCAATTTGTGTCACATCACACAGACTGTTCGGTGCTTCAGTCGGCCATAAACTTTTTTTGTCAAAAGTTCAAGGTTGACTTTTAAAGGAACATTCCTCCTGCAAGGGCTTTAGGGTGGCTGAACTCAAGCCGTTGAATTCAGATTTGTGTTTCCCCAGGAAAAGGTATGTCCTAATGCTAAGCTCGCTAAAACTACCTTCCAGTGCTTTGCAAGAGCAGTGTTAAAATACACATGTGTGGTTGTGCAAAGGAAATTGAGAAGCCTAAGGTGTGTGCCATGTTGTGTGCCTTGTACTTTCTTCATGCACAATAGGATGCTTAACTTGCGGCAGACTATTCTAGCAGTATTCAAGGTGATATTTACTGAGACCTTTATGAGTGTCCTAGGAGGCGTCAGCAGGCACTGCGTCAAATAACATGCCATACATGCATTTAAAATGTTGGACTGATAAAATATAAGGACCCATTTCAGCTCCTGTCATCACAAGTGAAAAACAAAAAGGCTCAAACAGGCTATCTCCACCACCCAAATGTCCCCCTGGACTCAGGCACGGGCACAACCCCCTTTCAGGGGTTGACCAAACCATCAAGTCCCTGGATTCCTTTAACGGAATACCCTTCACATAGGGATGGCGAGAGTGTTCTCCCATCCCTATCACCTGAACCAGAGCCTATCTGCAACCTTACAAGTTGTGACGATCTGCTACACGGCAGGCGAAACCCAAATGGCAACAGCCAATCAGCCAAGTGGGGGAAATTCCTGCTGTGCCCCTGTCCCAACGACAGACGACACACGACAGCATAGCAAGGTCAAGCGCAGAAGCTCTAAAAGTAGGGAGAGGTGGGCGGGTGTTCCGAATGCACGCGCCGAAAGAGGAAGCTCTGGGTCACGCGCATGGGCATAAATAGGTCCCTCGATTCCTTTGGACTCTGCCCCATTGGCCCGATTGAACCCAGCATCGAGGGACCTACCAATCAGGTGTTGTGGCTGACCAATCAAACCCACCCAGAACACAGGGTGTCGATTTCCAGGTCTCACTACAATACATGCCCTCTTTAAGGGAGGACCCAATCTACTGTTTCTGCTGCTGTGGCCCGCCTTGGCAAGGTCTCACATGCAACCATCACTACTGCTGCTTAGGGAAACATTTTGCCATTACAGTGGTACCTCGGGTTACATACGGTTCAGGTTACAGATGCTTCAGGTTATTGACTCTGCTAACCCAGAAATAGTACCTCGGGTTAAGAACTTTGCTCTGGTGCTTCAGGTTAAGAATAGTTTCAGGTTAAGACCGGACCTCTGGAACAAATTAGTATGTAACCAGAGGTACCACTGTAATCCTAAAATATTTGCCATTGTTTCCCATCTTGTGCCCCTGGGATGGAGGTAGTCTAAAAAACCACCACCACCACCTTAGTAAACAAACCCTTGTATCAGGAAGTTGCTGCTACTTTCTTTTGATTACCTTGAATTAACTTTTAGCTTGTCCTTTGAAAATCACTGCTCTTCCTTTTCTTCTAAAGTAGATTCCGTACAATTTCCGTGCCCGAGATTGTCTTGCTTTGAATAAAGAAGCTTGCAAAAATATTAAAAAATCTCTCCAGGTTTTAATAACTCTGCATCTTGGGCTAGATATAAAGCTTGATTAGACTCACTCTATTGTTACACGTAATTAAATTCTTGCCTGCCTCTAGCTTGGGAGGATCTTCTGATTTAATATGTATTTTCTTCGGCGGAACAACACTGAATGCCTTTTAATTTATGGCCTTGGCATTCATATTACTGCTGCATTTGTCAGGGCATCGGATGTTGCTGTTGCACTTGAGCCTCTTTCAGCTGGAAGAGCTCAAAAGTGAACACAGTTTACAATGAGAAGTACAAGATGGGTCCTATAGAGAAAGAGAGTGAATTCTTTTCCTAGTGTCAAAGGCCACCAGAAGAGATTTCCAAACCATCTTCAAGAGTTTCAACTAACAAGGCCCACCAGCACAATGGGGCTTTCCTCCCCTAAAAATGGCTTGGGGGTGTGTGTGTCAGGTTAACCTCCAGAACACTATCTTATAGAGGCAAAGCAAAGTACTATCTTATAATGGTTGATAAACACCACATGGGAGAGAGGACAGGGGGTTCCTTTTGGCAAGCTAAAAAGCTTGCACACCGACAGAACGGTTGCTGTAGCACTCCATTGGATTTCTCCCAGTATTGAGAATAGTACAAATGACACCATACCTGGGTAAAAATGACAGTAGGTCTGTCATCTTCCAGAAACAGTATCGCTGGTGTAGTAGCTAAAATTTGTGTATACACAAGATGTAGATTTACTTTCTCCTTCTTTCTATCTCTTTTCTCCCCAGATTTTCTAGATTCCTCCTCATGTGGAGCAAATCTACATTCACATGTTGATACGCTTTGCTCTCAAGGGCCCCTTATCCCTTTGCTGAATACGTGGCTGGCAAATGGGGGAGTAAGAACTGAGCTGGGGGCAGAGCTTCAACTTGACATTGTTTGGTTTTTCCCCCTTTGTGATGCCCCCTTTAAAGCTCTTGATACTTTGATAATGTAACCCCATGTTTGGATTGCTATTATTTCAGCTTATCACTTGCCCCTCATCATACGTTTTTGTCCCCCACCCAAAACCCCCCACAGTTAATCCTTTGCACAATGCTTTAACTCCATTTTCTACCCATAAGCATCTGACACTGCTTTTACTGATAGGGCATAATTTTTTTTGACAACTTAGATTAATAACTAACATACCCATGGTAGGAGGGTGTGGGAAGGCTTTAGGTATTCAGGGTTGGAGCCAGCAAAGTCATTCCGTGGGTGGAATGACTTCCTCTCATTGCAAATGGAGCTTGTTCTCCCTCTTTTCTCACTGTGCGTTCCCCACATCTTCTCCCAAGTGTTGGGAGAAACCCAGGAGCAGATTTGCTTTGGTGGGCGAGAGAGAGGAAATGGCCATTTCATCGCACAAGTAGAAGTCATTCCACTCATGCAATGACTTCATTGAATAAACCACATGCGTTGATTCTGAGCGAAGGGTACTTTGGTTTTCTAATGACATTGTCCTCCCGAGGTTATAATGCATGTTGTTGTTGTTGTTGTTTAGTCGTTTAGTCATGTCCGACTCTTCGTGACCCCATGGACCAGAGCACGCCAGGCACTTCTGTCTTCCACTGCCTCCTGCAGTTTGGTCAGACTCATGCTGGTAGCTTCGCAAACACTATCCAACCATCTCGTCCTCTGTTGTCCCCTTCTCCTTGTGCCCTCCATCTTTCCCAACACCAGGGTCTTTTCCAGGGAGTCTTCTCTTCTCATGAGGTGGCCATAGTATTGGAGCCTCAGCTTCATGATCTGTCCTTCCAGTGAGCACTCAGGGCTGATTTCCTTAAGAATGGAGAGGTTTGATCTTCTTGCAGTCCATGAGACTCTCAAGAGTCTCCTCCAGCACCATAATTCAAAAGCATCAATTCTTCGGCGATCAGCCTTCTTTATGCTCCAGCTTTCACTTCCATACATCACTACTGGGAAAACCATAGCTTTTACTATACGGACCTTTGTTGGCAAGGTGATGTCTCTACAAGATGATGTTATAATGCATATTTTGAGTAAATTACCAATACCTGTGCTGCTTGCCTCGATTTGCTTGTTCACACGTTTGGTCTCTGTTGTGCATCAGTGCGACACTCTTCTAAAACCTTTTTATAAAAGAACAATAACTCTGCAATGCTTTTTAGCCTGAAGCATCAGGCCAGAATTCAAAGGAATTTCCTGCTTCCGTTGCCTCAAACCATTCTTCTCCTGTGCTAGCCTTGTAAGCAAATCCCTTGTAGTCTGTGTTTCTTTCTGTTGTGCAATGAAACATCAGTTTATGTCTCCTTCTTATTTCACTAACTGAGGTGTAACCTTCGTTGTGGCACCAAGCGGTAACCATGTCCCGTAATCTCTTCAAATCCTCTGATATCAGGTGTTACAAAATGCTGTCAGGCTGAAGATGCAATCAAGGCATAGTTCAGAAAGCAGTCAGGAGGTGATGACTTCTCCTGTCTGGTCTGAAAATTAAAAGCCAGCTATTGCAAGCTGTCCACTTGAACACTCTGAGAACCTGAATTTGGGTTTCAGTGGAACACTCATAGCACATCGGTTTAGCCACAATTACCCTTTCTTGTTCTCCACAGGCAGTGGCAGAGGAACCCTCTATGGCATCTGGGGCGGGACGCATGCGCGGCATCCCATACAGACTGCACACATGTGGCAGCCTGTATGGTTGCTGTGCGAGAGGCAGCCCATACGGATGCCTGCATGGATGGCGCGCAAGAGCAGCAGCCCGTACGGACGCCACGTGAGCGGCGCCCATACTAACTGTGTGTGCGCCCTTGGCCGCTCTACAGCTGGGAGGGCAGCAGCTCATCTTGCCACCCCCCTGAGTGATGCCCAGGGCGGACCGCCCCCGTCCCCCTTTGTACACCCCTGTCCACAGGCTTGTAAAAAAGGGTTAACAGGTGATGGAAAGTTCATTAGCCATGCTGTGACAGTCAGAACAAATGTAGCCTTTGGCCCTAGTTTCTTATTCTGCCTTTCTCTTGGCATTGTTAGCTGCGATGGACCCTGGAGCAGCCAGCCACCGCAGGTCTGGTTCTCTACGTTATTTCCCATCTGAGAGAAACTTTGGAAGAGATCCCCATTCCTCGCTCTTTATTGTTAATCGAGAGATGTGTCATTGAAGATTGATTTCCGCCGCTTAATCAAACGACATTGGGATGCAGCAGTGGTTTTGGCTGGAGTCCAGGTCTCATTTATAATTAGCATAGCTGTCTTTAATTGGAATTATTTACTTGACATTTGTCTCCAGCTGCTGAATGGATACAGGTCACATCTTGTGCTTCTGCACATTAATGAAGACTTCTGAAAAGGTGTACAGCTTTTGGAACAATAATTTTTTAAGTGACTACTGTTTGTACATCATTAGCAAACATCTGGCATGACTGAAGCTAGACACTGGCAAAGTCAGCTTGCTTGGGAGGAGAAGGGGCCTTTTTTGTTTACAGTGACATTACGCAAACAGTATTTGTTGGCAGATTTCATAAATCGGAGCTTGATCTCACTTTCCTCACAGCATAATATACTTTGCATTATTGAATCGAGGTTTTTGTTCATTATAACTCTAAACTGTTCTTTGGAAGCCCCCTTAGCAGTTGCTTTGGATAGGAGGTTACTCTGGCTTATACCTAAAAGCTATTTTCTCATTGTAGAAATATCAGATTAATGTGGCACTTCTGCAAACTCTCAGGAAAGCTCCTTTAACCTCCTTGTGTCTTTCCCTTCCTTTTTTAGGTGGTTGGCTAAGGCACTGCTTTTTCAGAGAGATGGGGTTTTCCCTGTCATGGAGATGAAGAATCTTGTGCTATACCGAATGAACTATTGTGTGTTAGAAACCAGTTTGCTAGGGTTTTACTGGTGGACCGTATGGAATTTTATTATTGTTTGGTTGCCATATTTCAAAAAGTGAAAGCCAGGACATCCCGAAAGTGGTTGAGCTTTTTTATAGACAAACACCACCCTCCACAAACCCACACAAAATGCGATTGACTGGCCTAAGATCAGAGCAGCCCTAATTAATGTCTTATCTTTTTCTAAGTTGGTAAGCCACCTTGGAGACCCATTCCACCAAAAGGTGGGAGAAAAATATTGGGCTGTGTTCAACATAACATTAAGGAAACCGTAGTCAGTGCAAGCATTTCTGCTTGCTCGATGGAACAATCTCTATTCCCCCTGTTTGTTGTTTCGGGATGTGTGTGTGTGTGTCCCAACTCCATAGAGCAGAACTGGGAAGGTGGTGGGAGGAAAGTAGGGGAAGGGTTAGGGGACGCGTGAATCGTTGCACTGGTTTCTGCTAGTTGCACAATTTGCTTGAATATGGCCCCTTGTAATCGAGAGCATGTGTCCCTTAGCTACGTGCATTATGCAGCATCTGTTTATTTACACAAATTGAGAGGCAGGGACTAGATCTCCAAGTCTGATCTGAGAGCCATCGCTATTTTGCAGTGGTTAGAGTACTGTTGTTGTTGTTGTGGTTGTTAAATTTATACACTACCTTTCACCCAAAGACCACAGGATGCGTTACAGCATAAAAACACAAAATGAAAACTCAAAATACATATAACAAGCAAACAAAAATGATCCCCTAGATTGTTTAATCACCCAAAGGCCTGGTTACAGAGTTACTACAAAACACAGCTTAGAGCTAAATACAGTCTGCTGCCACTGGGCTCTGGACACTTTTCTGGTCTCTGTTGCAGAAGGGGAAAGGCTTCTAGTTAAATCCACCAGTGGAAGGTGAGAGAGCAAGTGGATCTCATAACTCCCCAGCCCACCGTCTCGCACTAGTGCCTGCAAACTCCTCCTGTCCCAAACAGACTGTGCTGGTTCAACATGTATTGCTTGGGGGTTCCCACAGGTGGGGGGGGGGGAGTGTTTTTGCTGAGACATGGGAGTCCTATGTTGAATTCCCTGAACTCCATTAAAGCTCACTGGGAAGCCTTGAGCCAGCCTAATTTACCTCACACGGTTATTGTGAGGACAAAATAGCTGCCAGATTATATGCTCCACAGAACTACTGGAGAGTACAAAAACTCCACAAATAAATTAAGCTGAAAACCTTGATGTATGTTGGGGTGCCCCTCCCTCAATTTCTGTAGTTGTTAAGAGAAATTCACTGTGCATCTGAATCGGACAAAAATCTCTTCCACATGTGCCAGGCTTGGGAATTGTGAGATGGAGGCCTGGCACAAATTAAGTCCTGGCAGTATCAACAGTTTGTTTCTGAGTTGCCTCTCAACTCTTTGCTCGTGCTATAGGCTTCAGCAACTGTGTCAAGGACCGAAAAACAAAATTGGGGAAAAGGGGAGGAAAGCTCGTAAATCTGCTCTGCTTTTTGTTGTACACACACCATCCATCTGTAGAATAAACAGCAGCCAATTATTCCCCGAGGGTGGAGTTTAAATCTTCCTCACATCCCTAGTGTTGCCACTGTAGTTTTTAATTATTCCCTGCCCTTTTTGTGCGAGCTTTTGTCGCTGCTGTTAATCTCGGTGCAGATTGGCTAAAAGCGTTCTTAATACTTATCAATTAAGATAGCGGTGAATACCCGAGCAATACAGTGTGATTACTGCTTCCTCACAGCTTGCTCACAATGCCTGCACTGCGCAGTACACAGCCAATGTGGAGTGTCACATTGTTTGTTATGTAAATGAGCAAAACCAAGGTTGCTCAGGTATAAGAGTGGATGTAGCGAGTCCCTTTCTTCAATACCTTGATTCCTGTAGGAAGAGGGTGACGTCAGGACACTGGCAGCAACTGCTCTGTATATCCACTTTGGCATTAAGAAGGGTTGCAGTTGCAGAATGACACAGTAGCTCTGTTTTCTCGTGGAGTTTTTCCACCTACACAGCCTATATTGTCTTGCCTAGTAATTCAGGCTCCTCACTAGTTTGGGGAGTGTAACAGGTACAGTGGTACCTCGGGTTAAGTTAACTTAATTTGTTCCGGAGGTCCGTTCTTAACCTGAAACTGTTCTTAACCTGAAGCACCACTTTAGCTAATGGGGCCTCCTGCTGATGCCGCGCCGCCGGAGCACGATTTCTGTTCTCTTCCTGAAGCAAAGTTCTTAACCTGAAGCACTATTTCTGGGTTAGCGGAGTCTGTAAGCTGAAGCGTATGTAACCTGAAGTATATGTAACCTGAGGTACCACTGTATACTAAATCACATTTTATACAGCTATCTCATGGGACTCTAAAGAGGCATGCATCATTTTCTCCTCGTTCCAAGAAAAGAGAGTGGGAGTGGAGAGTCTTTGGGTTGGGATGTACAGTGTGCAGTGAATATGCTCTGCTGAGGACAACACACAGCCCAATAGTGTGCCTTTCACATCTGTGACAAGGCTCAGGCTTATGACCTCCTCCCTCCCCTCTCCTTCTCTAGTGTGTCCACAAGCAAGAGATCCCTAACCAAGGTTAGTCAACCAGTCAGGATCGTAAACCATGGTTGGAGCTTGGCTTGTTTGAACCAACCACAGTTTAAACTAGTCAGAGTTTCACCAAGTTCGGAAATAACAGGGAACTTTGTTAAGTTTTAAAGCACTTGACAGAAGAGGAGGAGGAGGATGACTGCGAGCCATTGTCAAGGTTGGTGGAGTTTGTGTTTGTGCTGGATGTATTTTGCAACATGTCATTGACACAATAATAGTGCTTTAGTGGTGGGTTTATACAGGGCTGTCCACTCGCCATTCTACAAGGTGTCTGAAGTGTTGCTGCATCATTGCCATCCGAAGGGGCGCTATTGCAATATAATGCATCGAAAGAATGACAGCGCCGTTGCCCCCGATGCGATACAAAACGTTACAGGATTTCGGTAGAAAGTTATAGGACATGCATCCGTTGGAAATGAAGCAGTGTGTCCACCCCACAACTTTTGCAGGCACATACAGTATTAAAAGCAGGATTGCATATCATTGCCCCAGTAACATCATGCTCACAAATTGTAATGAAAGCACTTGCCTCTGGCATGGCTGGATGTTTGCTAAGTCCTCTTTCTGTTTCCTGTTACTTGGTGCCTTCCTTCTCATGGGACAGAAGAATGAAACTTTGCCTTCTCTCACCGGGTCTCTTTTAAAAGGTGAAGGTGACTGTTGTTTTCATGTTAAATTGGGACGGGGCCATTCATCACTGGATTCCTGATAAAAGTACGCAGCTGCTTTAGATGTTATAACTGGTATAAGTGCCAGTGCCAGAGGAGGTGTCATTAATGTACTGCATCAAAAATGACTCTTGATCAGAATCGGCGAAGTGTGCCACCTTTTTATTTATGGTTAAATGATTTGATAGGCTCTTTTTTTCCTTGAGACTGGTATGTATGACAGTTGTGTCACACAGGTAATAAATCAGCCCGATTTCTTCCTGTTTCAGGTATCTGAGAGGTTATTTAAAAACTCAGTAACTCTGAGCAGTGAAACCCAAGAAATAAAATTAAGTACCAAGTGTTTGCCCAAAGCCAGTTGCTATGTTGCTCAATTATAACTAAATTGTTACACACACACAAACACACTAAAAAACTAATGGCCTTACATTCATTTTGCCTTGATACCGGACTTTTAACACTGGTGCAGAATTGCCATTTTTCACATACCTTTTACAGATCATCCAGAGAATGCCATTCTCCAAAGCTCAGATATAAATTGTGGGGGGAGTGCAACTGGGATGGCAAGGGTGTTGTTTGGTGAGCTGGAGGAGTACAATTTGCAAGGGTACACACCCTCATGTGTGTGTACAGCCCCATCCTTCAAGCTCCGGTCATTCTTGCTGATGCCTCCAAGCCCAGTGCGCTGAATCCATCTCCGAAATGCCCACCAACTGTTGCATGAAATTCTCAGTGGCAAAAATTTCCCCATTCTTGTTTTACATAAAAAAGAGAGGAGATTAACAGCCTGTTCGTATGTAACCTCACTACTGTTTTAAACCAGGAAGTGATCAAAAGGTAAGAAGCTGCAAGCAGGAAGCTTTTAATTAATGTTACAAAAATGGGATTTTCTTCTGAGTAAGCATTAGAGAAGAAGACATTATTAACTGATAAAATGGTTCTCAAGAAAGCATTGTAGAGCCAGCATTTTTTTTTTTATAAAAAAGATCAGCTTACTGCCGCTTGCAGAGATGTAACCCCTCAGCAGCCATAAAGACCCTTAGTGTTGTAGCAACCTCAGTCAAGCATAATTTCGTAGTTTGGAAACTTTCACAGATTTAATTAGATTCTTCTTACACCAGTGTTTGTTTGGGGTTTTTTGGGGGGAAATCCTTGAAATGGCAAAACCAGGAACACTAAACTGAAAAACATTATTGGATTGATGTGCTTAGTTTAATGTATTCCATAAACCCTCATTTCATTATGGCATTTGGGTGCCTTAAATTGTTGTGTTTTCTCTGCGGCTTTCCTCCTCTCTGATTTATTTCTACAGAGAATGGGCTCACCATTGATAAGAGTGGGCAAAGGACAATATGCATGAAGCGTCACACTGAGCAGTGCTTCTTGCTACTTCCTTGTCTTTTATTGCAGTGGGACTTAACCCATAATCAAAAAGATTTGTCATTCACCCCTTAAGGAATGACCTTGAGCCTGATTACAGCTCATGAAGGCATGGAGGTGAATCATAGCACAATAATATCTACTCCTCTAAACATGCAGGGACTCCCCCTAAATCTCTGCTCCTCATTTGGCAATGGGATCATCTTTTGGACCATTTACTATCTCCTGAGGGACCTTATGATGCTCTCATAAAAATGTTTATGACCTTGCATTGATGTTTCTCTAGCCCAATGGTTCCTTTCTGGTTGTTGGATTAGAAGAGCATCGGTGATTGACCTCATACCCTCCCCACACTGCTTGTAATATTCAAAGGGCGATACTTTTCTTGATGCTGCCACCTTCAAGATTGTTTTGCTATTAATCAAGTGTGTGCCCATCGCTGCTTTTCAGCCACCTCTACTCAGAAATCCTTTTCCCTCGAATGTGCATCATTCAGAACTATTGATTGAAATGTTCTCTCATTTTCACATTCATTATTTTTTACTGTCTGGGTGGGGATGAAAATCTTATGAATGACTGAAGGCTAAACAAAAAAAAAAAATTATGCTTCAGAAAACTCTGCAATCTCTGCTAGTTAAAAGAAGAAGAAATTCACACCCACCCACCAAATATATATTAATTGGAAACAAAGGCTAGGCAAATAAGTATTCTTTTAAATGGGAAAAGCAAATTGTGTTCCACTGAACCTAAATTATTGTTGTATCCAACATCATTAGTGAAAGAGTTTTAGACAGGGCTGAATACATTACTTTGATGGTGAGAATAAGTGAATAAACAACTATTTTAAATGTTGATTTTTATTGGGCTCTAATGAGAAGTAGCCACTACAAATGGTTTCTAAATCACTTGATTCAGGCAGTGTATTAAGATGAGAAAACCATAAAGTACTGCTGTTATTTTTTTATATTAAATTTCATAGGTCGAGTACTTTTACACATTTCCTTCGTTGAGACACTTCAATAATTATTTTACCAGGCTGATAACATACATTTTATTGACATCCTAACTAAACAAGCTAGGCAGGTACACACTTTCATCTGATCTGACCATGTGAAGCCAAAGTTGTGGCCAAGGGCCTGCAGGCAACCCCCATTCAGTTAGTTCCTGTCTGGAGTGGTGAAGGTCTGTAGGGAAATTAAACTCACGTCTGTTTGAATGCAAATAGAACAGCTCAGCTTACCAGAGACCCTAGTTTATCAGGGTCTCTGATCACATAGAGCAGGTATGTCCAACTTCCAAGAGACTGTGATCTACTCCCACTATAAATAAACTGGCAGTGATCTACCCGTTGGATTGACCAGAGTTGTTGAGCTTTTGGGGGGCAGGATTGACTGGAACTGTTGAGCTTTTATTGGGCTGGGGAGGGACATACACGATCAATCAGGATCCCATGATTGACCACAGACACCCCGCAATCGCGATCAACAGGTTGCACATGCCTGACATAGAGAGTTCTACTGTCATTCAAGCGAGTGTCAATGAGTGGTCCCCAGCATACCTTTCCTATTCAACATGGACAAGGATGGAGACTGATTGCATCACCCCGCCCAAGGATACAGGGTTCACATGTTCAGAACACACCCACCCTCTCACTGGATAATCACTGATGCTGTTCACCTTGATTTAGTTCGTGATCTAACAAAGATATGTCACCCTTGTTGGGGAAGAGTTCTTTGGAAATTTGCACTTTATTCTCACTGCTGAAAAGAAAAGCCTAAATTTGAACAGAAAAGTGGCTTGTCTCTTCTGCAGTGCAAAGACTCCTCCAGTTCTGCAGGTAGATGCGTTTTCCCCAAACATTTAGCTTTGTTGGGCTGCAGCCTCAGTGCTTAACTAGTGAACTTCGCTTGAGAGGCTATTCTGAATGCCAGTCCGAATCCTGAGGTTTTCTTTGTTGCATATGTGCTACTTTGAAGGGGTCAGCTTTGGTTTTCTCTGGCTATTTTTAGCTGCCAAACAAAAGCAGGAAGAAAGGCCTCCCAAAAGAACAAAAGTCAAAAAGTGAATCAGTGATGAGAAATAAAAGTGAATGAAAAAATATTATGTGCATAACAATAAAGGAAATTATAGAATTAGGGCAAATGGCAATAATAATAATAATAATAATAATAATTTATTTATACCCCACCCATCTGGCTGGGCTTCCCCAGCCACTCTGGGCGGCTTCCAACCAAATATTAAAATACAGTAATACACCAAACATTAAAAGCTTCCCTAAACAGTAAGTAAAGGGGGTTATTGGTTTGTTTTTGTTCTTGTTTTTCTTATGCATTTTGTGTTTTTTATCTTGTATTTTTATGTTGTGAACTGCCCTGAGATTTATGGATGAATGGTGGTATACAAATTAAATAAACAAATAAAGACTCAGGTATATAAATTACCTGAAATATAAAACTGAAATGAAGCACCGGTAGTTCAAATAAATTCTGTTTATTGTTTTAGAATAATATAACACTCTCATCTGGATGTTATGCAAAATTATGGTTTAGTACAGGAGCAGTCAACATGGACTACTTTGAGCAGAGGAAACACTGGCTTGTCTGATGGGTGTTGTACTCCAAAACAATTGGAAGCACTATCTGGCCTACATGAACACATTTTGAGTTTGTCTGCTTTCCCCACCTCTCAGCTTCTCTGGCACAGCTGTGTGGAATAAGTTGGAAGCCTTTGCTTTTCAGTAACTGCAGTTTATCATGTCCGAAACCTGGCAAACTGTGGTTAGTTTTAACCATGAGTCATGCCGTCAGTCCACAGTTTACGATGCTGGCTTGTTTCCTAAGTCAGTCTTTACTAATCTGCTGTCCTGCAAATGCTTTGGACTACATCTTCGGTCTTTTGCAGCCCTCACTGTGAACCAGGTAACCAGCTGAGGTATGAACACATCACTTAATCTATCACTTAAATTTCATGTAAAAATTCAGCAATCCTTATTGTACTTCACAACAACCATCCTTCATCATTCCCGCACTGTCAACAATATATGGTTTAAGAAGATCATGAAAAGCTAATTCTTTAATGTCACAAGACATAATGTAATGCAAGGCTTTTTAAGACTTGGTAATTCAAGGAATGCTTAGTGCCAACAAATATAGTTACCCGTTGCCTTGGTAGAAGTGTACATTTTCATTGTAGCTGGCATCGCTAAACATACTTCCTTCTGCCCCCTTGGTTGACTGAAAGCTCTGATCTGTTTTTTTTTAGAAACATTTTTTTTTAGTACCTTCCAGCCTCCAAGCCACAGAAATCTGTTAACATATGTACATAATTCTGAAAGCTTCTGCCAGCACGATGCTTTCACCTCAGACGAATTAGCTTTTTCACACTTTCATAATTTTCTTTTCCTGCCTGGATTTGAAAAGTTGTATTTGTACAACGTATGGCTTTATATTCCTTTACATGGGAGCAGCAACTGCCATGGGAGAGGTGAATCCAGCATAAAGGACAAGGAGTCAAAGAAACAATTACGTTTGATTTAGTTGCAGGGAAATTTGCTTAGCTTACCACCTTTTGGACATGCTCCCTGAACTTTTGTTTGTTTGTACTCTTTGTTGATCGGATTTCATTTACTGCAGATAAATGAAATTATTTACTGCAAATAAATGAATTTTTGGGTCCTTTCCCCAAGAGTGCAGCTGCACTTGTGATTTCCTAAGAGACAGGCATACCGCCTCTGACAAGCAGAGACTGAACAACTAGGGACAGACTTATCTTGGTGGGGTGTGCAGGCTGGGTGCAACCCATGCTCCCATACTACACAGAGGCTGTGCCCACTGTGCTCTCATTTGTGCTACCTTACTTTTTGTAATAGCATTTTAAATTTGCAAACACATCCTTACGGCAACCCTGTAAAGTAGACTGTGGTACAATGTTAGCAAAAAACAACAACAACCAGAAGGAAGAACAGTACTAGCACCCTAAATGCTATCTATCTCTCTGTCTCTCCATTGGTCTATCATGACATACACGTTTTTCGGATACAGCCAGTGCCAGATTTACATATAAGCTAAGCAAGCAATAGCTTAGGGCCCCACTCTCTTGGGCCCCCCAAAAAAATTTAAAGGAAAAGCACCTGGATGTACATTTCCAAAACAGAAGATAAAAAAACCCAAATAAAATAAAACCTGCATGCAGCAACAGTGTTTTGTGTTGTGTAGGCTCCTATGATGTAAGTAATGGGCCCCGCCTGCTAGCCTGCTTCCTGAAATATCACTGGTTTGCTCATTTCTATATACAGGGTGCCTATATTCTGCATGGACTGGTTGCAGGGCAATATGTGCAAATGGCTTTAGATACCTATTAGGTTCATAAATTACAATATAGCATATATTCAACACAAAAAAACAGTGACAATTTGTTGCTCACAAAGGACAGCTGGACATATAAAGGGCCCCATTAACTTCAGTAGCTTAGGGCCTCATCAAACCTAAATCTGGCCCTGGATAAAGCCCACTTCATAAGTTGCATCATTACGGGCAATGCATGAAAATTTATGCAGTTCTCATAAACAGGCATCATAACAAGAGGTGCTTGGTGCTGGATTTCAAGCAGTCTGATCAGTCACATGATTTGGCCCCCCTTAGGAACACATGGGAGGGACCTCCTTGGCATGGCTGAGTGGTGCAAAAACCTGATTGGCCAGAGAACAGGAGACTGACAGAAATGTTTGCAGAGCTTACCTGAATTCAAACAGAAGTATAAAATGTGTGTGGCTTTTGATATTTTGAAGGGTGTTTTAATGCATTTTATGCATTTTGACTGGGTGGCCTGTGCCCCAGTAACCCCAGTGGGAGCAGCCTCAAACTCCCTCATGTTAGATGCTCACATCTAACTCACATCTAGTTCTGTCCTTCTATTTTTATTCCACTCCATCCTGCAGCCTTAGAGCTGGTAACAACTTCTACCTTTTGAAGAGAAGAAACCACAAAGATAAAGGGGAGATGTGGCAGGATGTGTAGGTAATTCTGAAATGATATATCAGTGGGAATATTGCTGCTGCTTTCCATTCCCTTGACAATAACACAGCTAACGAAAATTGTGAAAATGCAAACCAAGACTTGGAGGTACAAATTGTCAAGCAATTTCTTTCCCTACCCTGCATCGCTGCCTGAAATTAGACACTTGAAGCTTTAAAAACTACCACTTAAAATTTGAGGGAAATCATTTTGCTGGAACTTTTTTCATTTTCTCAACATCAGCTGTTTCTGCTTTCTCGCACGTCACCTTGTGTCGGGCTGCCTTGGAGAAATGGGTCCAGGCAGGCAGCTATTTTTGCTCCAGTGGATCTCTGCGGCAGTCGGGGAAGAATGAATGCACGTTCCAAGAGAAGGGAAAGGGAAACAGGGATGCTGCCTTGGGCCTTTGTAATGGCCCAGATGGCTTATTCCATTAATTAGTGTTCTGCTTTTAATCTCCAGTCAAAGCTGCAAGTTGGTATGTAAGTTGCCACAGGAGGACATTCCTAAAAGCTTTTCAAAAAGAGAGGTCGGAAAAGCAAATTTGTTTGTGGACATTTTGTACGACAGGTATGGAAAACCTGTGGCTCTCCAGTTGTCATTGTTGATGGTGTGGGGAGAAATGCCCTTCAGGTGTTCCGCATGGAGGCTCAGAACAAGTATTGAATTGGTCAGAATTGAACACACACACTCTTGGAAAAAAGGTGTAATCTAAGGCAGCAGAGGCAGCTGGCATGCTCTCCCTGTCCCTCCACCCTGGAGAGTCGGAAAACGCCGGAAGGGCTCCACATGGCTAAGGTGAAGAGGCAGCAGCAGGAGGCAGGAAGCCGGGCCTGCATTCTGACGGTCCCCACATATCCCCTGTCCCGGAATCTCTTTTATTTATTTTACATATTTTCTGTTTGCCATATTTTTGTCCCATGTTTCCTTTCAAGGGACTTAAGGTGGTGTCCCCCCCCCCCGCTCCACAACAATCCTGTGAGGTAGGCTAGGCAGAGAGAAGGCAGCTATTGGCCCCCAAGTGTGCTTCACAAGCCCAGGGGTGGGATTTGAATGTGTACATTTGTGGTCACTCTCCCAAATCGTCCTGTTCTGAAATTGTTAATTGAAATGCTTCTCTAGCCTGGAGCAACATCTGGGCTACTTCCAATACTGTATTTATATTGTAGTTACTGAACTGTATTTGACTGCATTTTCTTTTTTTAAGCAACTGGAATTCAGCAAGTGATAGGGAAAACATCTCTGACAGGATGCCCATCCAGCAGGCTCCTGTTTGGTTCAGACAAGAGGAGCATCACAGAGCGTGTGACAAGGCAGCTGTTGTTTGAAGGGAAGCTGACAAACACATCCAATAAGCTAGACTGTTCGGGTGTTTTTGCAAAGACTGAATACTTCAGCAATGATGTACAAAGGGAAGCGAAAGGGACACAATTCTAGGGTGGCTTTCATAATTGCTTTGAAGGGCAGTATTTTTTTTTACAGTGGGGATATCAAAACTTGATTTATTTTATTAGTCTGATTGATTTTTTTTTAAAGACTGTTTCATTTCAGGAGTTCTTGAGATTTTTTTTTTTTTTTTAAGAATCCAGTTCTTACACTGACAAGCCTTGTCTATTGTGACCACTAAATTAAATTTCTCTTTGACATCTGAACACCAAGTCAGCCTTCTGAGGACCATTTTGTTCTTTGAGCTACTGTGACTTGGGAAAAGTGATTTTTATCTGTGAACATCATCTTTTGTAGATCTTTGAATAGGTTTCAAGATTCTGGAGAGGAGTGGATTTTTTTAAAAAAATATATCTCTTGACTTTTTTTTTTGCTGCTGTGAAAGTCGTGAAGTGCTGAAAGCTCCTTTCTTTCTTGATTAATGGAGACTTTGAGAGATTCTTGGCATGTCCCTTAAGATAGGTTCCCTCCCCCCTTTAAAGGTATGGAGGAGTAAGCAGGTATGCACTTTCAACAAAACAGGCAGAGAAAAAAAGGAATCTGAGCACAAATTGTTATTGTGCTTTAACAGCATAGCATAGCCTTCCCTCCTCCGCCCTCTCTCTAAGTCTCCCAATGGTCTTTCATCTTACTCATAGGACACATAAAGGTAAAGTGACCCCTGACCATTAAGTCCAGTCGTGCTCGACTCTGGGGTTGCAGTGCTCATCTCGCTTTACTGGCCAAGGGAGCCAGCGTTTGTCCGCAAACAGCTTCCGGGTCATGTGGCCAGCATGACTAAGCCGCTTCTGGCGAACCAGAGCAGTGCACGGAAATGCTGTTTCCCGCCTATTTATTTACTTGCACTTTGATGTGCTTTCGAACTGCTAGGTTGGCAGGAGCAGGGACCGAGCAACGGGAGCTCACCCCGTCGCGGGGATTCGAGCCGCCAACCTTCTGATCGGCAAGCCCTAGACACATAAAGCCACTTCCACCCTGCAGAGGAGGTGGGATTGTAGGTGTCACGGCCCCACCACGTGCAAGGTGGCTGGAGCCCACTCCCCACATGATCGGGGGAATCCCCGGCCGTGTCAACCCCTGGCCAGCCAATCGGCTGCCTTTGGGGGCATGGCCTGCCCTATTTAACGCAGGCGCGGCCCGGGATCTCCCTCTTTCCCCACCTATCAGCTGTTGCGGTGACCCCGGGGGAGTTCCTAGTTGATGTGCATCAGCAGGACTCCCCCTACTGGTGGTTAATCCTTCCCGGACTTCAAGCGGACGGGCTGAAGCCGGATATAGTCGGTTAGGACTAATGCCTAAGCCAATATCGCTCATCACCTGTAACCAATAAACTTGTGGCCTTATTTAGCCCATTAACCATAATAATTGTGTCATGTGTCTTTATTTCCCCTTGTGGGGGGGCAGGAACTCACCACGCAATTAGGTTTTTTAAAAAAACACAAAACGGCAACACATGCATGTGCAGTAGCAAACTGTAATATGAACAGAATATAATGTAAGCAGCTCCTGCAAAAATTTTAGGAAAGAGTTGATAGGAGGCCTCTCACAAAGCTACAGCTCCAAGCACCCTCAGTAATCTACAGTTCCCAGGATTCAATGGAGGGAAACCATAACATTTAAAATGGCAACATGTCACTTTAAATATGTGGTGCTGGCATGACCTGTGGTTACTTCCAGATTACCGGTTTACTGAGGATTCATCCTTATTCGTTCATGCAAAATTTGCACAGCATCTGTTTGCTTTGGGAGAGGTCATATGACATCACGTCAAACATTTGTTACCTCATAACTATAAAATGTCTCATTTTGGAGAGAGGAAGCAGGCTTGTTGCATAAGAGCATCCAGTCCCCTTTCATTGTGCAACCTGAATTTTCCACAATGTAGTTGAATTCCACCCAGAATATAGTGCCAATCTGGAAGAGGCCTAAAACCAGCAACATTGTAGAGTTGGAAGAGACCCTGAGGACCATCTAGGCCAGTGTTTCCCAACCTTGGGTCTCCAGCTGTTTTAGGACTACAATTCTCCTCATCCCTGACCACTGGTCTTGCTAGCTAGGGGTGATGGGAGCTGTGGTCCAAAAACAGCTGAAGACCCAACATTGAGAAACACTGATCTAGGCCAACCCCCTTCAATGCAGCTGTCTCATAAGGGGATTGAACCATCAACCTTTGTGTAATCAGCACCACGCTGTAACCAACTGAGCTGTTGAGGCTGACCACGAGCTCCTCATGCAAAACTTGCATTAAGCTGTGTGAGATTTGCTAAAATAATATCTAACAGGCAGCCAGGTTGCACCTGATGAAGCCACAGGTGAGACTGAGGTAGTGAAATGATCAGTCAGAAAGGTCAAGCTGAACCTCTGAAGACCATGCTCCTCTTGACACTTGTGATTGAAGGAAAAGCCGGGAGAGTGTATGAGGGCTGCCCTTGTTACATTTGAAGTTGCTCAAATGTTTTTAAAAAGAAGAAACCTAAAATTGTGACCAGTATTACATGATCGGTTTTCATTTTTTTAAAAACAGAACCAACAACTTTTTATTATTATATATATAAAAAAAACCAATCATGTAATACTGGTCACAATTTTAGGTTTCTTTATTTCCTTTACCAGATATGTAGACAATGTACTGCTCATCTTTTGATATAAGATCCTCAAGTAGAAGAAAACAGAATCTAGTACAATAAAAGCACAGGGAATACTGATCCGCAGCTAAAATAACCAAATGAAAATCAACTGGGCTTATTAAAGTCCTGTCCAAATAGGCCAGCTATTGAAGCTTGATAAATAGTACTTAGATGCATACCTATGATGTCAGGAGGCACAGGGTCCCATAACGGCAGGGGGCACACATCACTGAGAATGTTTCCAAGGCAGTAACCACCAGCCTGATCGAAGAAGAGGTTAGATTACTGCTATGCATTGCACATGGGGCTGCCTCTGAAGATGGTTTGGAAATTCATCTGGTGAAGAATTCAGTGGCCAGGTTGCTCACTGGGGCAATCCGGTTTGAGGTTTTTACACCAATCCTGGCCCGACTGCACTGGCTGCCAATTAGTTTTTGTACCCAATTCAAACTGCTGGTTTTGACCTATAAAGCTTTAAATGGCTCAGGACCGCAGTACCTCAAGAACCGCCTCACTCCATATGAACCAACCTGGTTCCTGCAGTCATCATCTGAGGCCTTCTTTGTGTGCCTCCTTTGCGAGAGATCCAGAGGGTGGCAACACGGGAACTTTTCTGTGGTGGCTCCCCGCTTGTGGAATGCTCTCTCCAGGGAGGCTCACCTGGCGCCTTTGTTACATACTTTTAGGCAATGAACAAAAACGTTCCTCTTTTCCCAGGCCTTTGCCAATTTAAGCAATCTGTGGCCTTTAAAACTGTGTGGAGGAGTTACTGTTTTTGTCTATTACTACACATTTTGCTACTTTTATATCGTAAACCACTCTGTGTTCCTTGGATGAAGGGTGGTGTAGAAATTGAATAATAATAATAATAATAATAGCAATAAATATGGCACCCATCAAAAGGTTATATAACTTGGATCTTAAAGAACAGACAGGTACATATGTGTCAAGCTGTTTCTTTCTTCGACTGTTTTAATTAACTACATTGTGGTTTAAGATTTAAGATAAACATACATACAAACAAACAAATCTCATAGCCAGTCTTGCCACTTTCTTCCTCCTGGCCCATGCAGTGATAATCTGTTCTCTGACCGTTTTGTATCCACATGGTTAATAAGGACACGATGTATCTATCTCTTTAATAACGTATTTATTTTTCAGGATGTCATCCTTGTCTCAAGCTGTTGGTGATATAGTGTGCATACATGTGCCTGTTACTTTATGGAACTCTTTGGAAATATTTTTGTCGAATCCCTTTAGTGAATTATTAATGGAAATGTTTCTTACATATAGCTGAGGAATTAATTCAGAGCATGAAGGATCATATATCATGCCTGTATTGGTACTGGAGCAGATGTTTTTTTCTGTTGTACTGCCACTGTGACGACTAGTAAACGTGAGTAAGAATTTAATGGCACAGTGTGCTGAATTTAATTAGCTAATAAATTCCAGCACCTTGTGTTTTCCACCCTAAATTATAGAGGTGCCATTTATGTACCTGATCTATGTTCGGAGCTTCCTCTCACCTTTTTGTCTGTGTACGATAAAGCGCTCAAATATTCCCTTTGAACAGGTTAGCGTATTATTTTTTTATACCCAACTAAACTGCCTTGCTTCCTGATGCATTCAGCAGGTGGTTGCTAAGGTCTATAGTTTTGATCATTGTTGTGGGAAAGGAAGCCTTCCTCTCCACTTAACCACAATAGCTTGTAATGTTAAGTGTCATCAATGGTGAAAACGATTACATTTCTTATTTCTGAAGGGGTATCATGCTCATCAGGGGAGGGGTGTTGGTGGGGTGGGTCAGCCTCAAGTGTTTGACATCAGAGCCATCGTCCAATTGCAATCAGCTCCCAATTCAAATTAGGCATGCGGATACCACTTACTGAACCCGCTTACGCAAGGTTTTAGAATCCATGCTTTGGCCAAGCTGAGAATAAGCTTTTTAATCGACATATTTCTTGTCTGCTGCTTATTTCACAATGCAAATGCTTGTATGGGGTTGTCTGCCCCACCTCCAAATAAACAGTTTACATAATAACATGAGCTTCCTAGATTAGGGTGGAATCTACTCACATATGAAAAAACGATGTGAAAATGCTTTTTTTTGGGGGGGGGGGAGTTTTGAAAAACACATTGAATTTGGCATAGCTCACTATCGCCATATAGTGTCACATTTGTATATTGCACTTTGCAACACATTTAAAATGTTTTATTTGCAGCCGTATAGCTGAGTCCTGGGACATGGGTGGCGCTGTGGGTTAAACCACAGAGCCTAGGTCTTGCCGATCAGAAGGTTGGCGGTTTGAATCCCCGCCATGGGGTGAGCTCCCGTTGCTCGGTCCCTGCTCCTGCCAACCTAGCAATTCGAAAGCACGTCAAAGTGCAAGTAGATAAATAGGTACCGCTCCGGCGGGAAGGTAAACGGTGTTTCCGTGCACTGCTCTGGTTCGCCAGAAGCGGCTTAGTCATGCTGGCCACATGACCCGGAAGCTGTACGCTGGCTCCCTCAGCCAATAAAGCGAGATGAGTGCCGCATCCCCAGAGTCGGTCACGACTGGACCTAATGGTTAGGGGTCCCTTTGCCCTTTACCTTAGCTGAGTCCCTGGTCAATGGTCCAGCCAGTGGCTGACCAGATGGCTTTGGGAAACCTGCAAGCAAGCTGCGATTCCCAACAGCTGGTATTTGATGGTATAATGCCTCTGCCAGTGGACAACTGAACACAGCCAGTAGCTCTCAATAGTTGGGATGGAGTATGCGGAATGCAAAGTCAGTGTGCTTCAAACTGTGTTTCTTGCACTATAGGAGGAGAGTATGCCAATAGTGATGATGTGGTTTATAGAGTGTTGGGGCAGGGAAACCTGAACTAAAATCCTCCCTAACCCACAAGGATTAATGGATGGCATTGGGTCAGTTACTGTCTTACTGAGTGGTTGTTAGGGTAGGCACCCATCAGCACTAGCCTGAGTAATTCCCAATATCGTAAGTAACAAAATACCAGATATTCTTGTAGTATCTCCCCTCATTCTTGGGAACCATACACGCCTGTGGTTCTCGCAATAGGAGGCGGGGTAAAGGAGGCACAGACATGACTGGAGAGAGACGGAGGTGAGGGGGTGAATCGAGCCCATCCATAATTAGTACCGCAGTCCAGCCTCTGATTTTAACAGGTTTCTCCCACTTACCTCAGTGGCTTAGAAATTGCCCTGTGTTTAAAGGGCCATCATTCTTTTATTGGGGTTTTCTCTTTCTTGTGGTAAGAGTGGTTGCTACGTTGGTTTGGCATAGTTCCCTCTGAGTAGCTTCAATATTTTATTGCTGTGTTAGGGAGGTCAGAGAATAGCTTCTGTATACCAAATAATGAAGTGTTTTTCAAGTTGTTAAAGAGATCTAGATAAAGTTTCTGAGGTAGCTTTGTATATAACTTCTTTTGACATGCTTCTCATGGCATGATTTCATCAGTTGAGAAGAGTATATATATGCACTTTATGCACTGTGAATGTTTGTATATGAGAAAGCAGGAAGGATTTTCCCTCACTTTTGTTTTTCCAATGGAGATAATTTTGATCGTCCAGGACACACACACACACACACACACACTTTAAAACATTCAGGTAGGTAGCCATGTTGGTCTGCCACAGTCGAAATAAGAGACTTTAGAGAACAACTAAGTTTTTTCTTCGTGTGCAAGCACACTTCTTCTTGAAGAAGTGTGCATGCACACAAAAGCTTAGTCGGTCTCTAAGGTGCTACTGGACAATTTTTTAATTTATTTCGACTTTAAAACATGTCAATTTTCCCGAAGGGAACCCCCTTCCAATACAGACCATAAATTCAAAATGCAAGTTTTTTGTTGTTTTTTTAAAAAACACCTTGCTTATATAATAAAAATATAGGGAAGAATAGTGTTTCTGGAACATTTAGCTATCTTTTCCTTCTTTTCAATGAGCACCTCAAGGTGACAAGCTAGAGCTTTAGGGGAAATTCATTCCCCTCTAGAACAGGTTGAACATCACAGTTGATCAGGTGAATGAGCTACTGGCAGTGCCTGCATGTTGTCTGGACTGAGTCTCCCTTCATTTTCTCATCCACTGCCACTTCCTGGGACTGTCTCAGTACTCCCACCACTCCACATATGGAGGATAAAGGTAAAAGGTAAAGGTACCCCAGACTGTTATGTCCAGTCATGGACGACTCTGGGGTTGCAATCTCATCTTCCTCTATAGGCCGAGGGAGCCGGCGTTTGCCCGCAGACAGCTTCCAGGTCATGTGGCCAGCATGACTAAGCCGCTTCTGGCGAACCATACCTCACTCCAAATCCACAGATGACTTCACTCAGCAGTTGCCCATCGATGTTTAAGCATGGGGAATAAAACAGAACCCTTCAAGACCTCAAAGCATAAATGCCAAGGAGTGAAGCAGAAGTCGTCCAGTACCACCTTCTGGAATTGGCCATCCAGGTACGAGTGGAATTGCTGAAAAGCAACACCCACCTTGGACAGCATCTCAGAAGGATACCATGGCTCATGGTGTTGAAAGCCACCAAGTTGTCCAAGAGAATCAACAGCAGATACATTCTCTGCATTTTGCATTGCTGCGTCTAGGAACCTGAGGGCCAAGGACCGACAAGTTTTATTCTTAGGAAAGGCAGCTGAATTTGTGGGACGTCTGTAACCTTTATCCATACTGATTGATATACCATATTTTTCGCTCTATAACACGCACCCGACCATAACACGCACGTAGTTTTTAGAGGAGGAAAATCCATAGGCATGCCACCCGTAGGCATTTCCTCCATAACACACACAGACATTTCCCCTTACTTTCTAGGAGGAAAAAAGTGAGTGTTATGGTGCAAAAAATACGGTAAGTGATACTTTGCAAGAAGATTGCCAATTCTTCAGTGCTGTCAAATAAACTCAGTCCAATGTTGCTTGACTGTGAGTACAGTCCTATCACCCAAAGAGACTGTCAGGAGTAGACTTGAATGGGAGCCCAGGCTGGTTGTCCTTGAAGCAGCATTTGGGGGCTGAACCTGTAAAGAGACTAAAGGGCTGCAATTTGACGTTGAGCAAGGCTGTTGTAACTATTCCAGTAACCAGGCAGGTGCAGGTAGATAGGTTCCTCATATTTATATGAGTCCCCTAGTGTTTTTACCAGGCCTGGCCAATTCTAAGGCTTTGTTCTCTGTATTTGATGAGCTCTCCGAGGTTTGAGTGCACATGTTTGGGTAGCTCACCAAGCTAGGCCCTTCAGGCCGTGCACTTCAGACCAATGGGTTCCTAGTTCAAGTCCCAGAGTCCATGAAAGGACTCTTCCCCCTCCTGCAGTTGCATTATGTCAGAAAGCATTGTGCTATCTAGGTCAAACTACTGAACAGCAGATTTTCTGTATTGCTTTCTTTTTGGCTCAAAGTTACAAACTCAACAAAGTTGCCTAAGTTGCCTACAAGGGCAGCAGGAGCACACGGCATTATGAATGAGGCCTCCACAGTTTCTCATATGTTAGGGAAGTACTGAATCTTCAAATGTAGATCTGTCCAACCCTTTGGAGAGTGCTCTGTGCAAGGTGGGCTATAGCCACCTTTGATGTTTTGGAGTACAAATCCCATCATTCCTGACATGCTCCCTGCAGCTGATGGGTGTTGGAGGCAACATGGTGGCTGGCCATGGGCTATCTTCTCTTTGTACATATTGGTAGGTGTGCTTTGGGTGGGTAAGTGGCTGAAACTGCCACTGCTCACTCTCAGGTGTGTGCACAGGTTAATAGTACACCTGATCCCTTGAATGCTTGAGATTCATATTGCTGAGCCTGTTTTTTCAACCAAGTCAGTTCAGGCTTGACTTGACGGCCTTATTACCAACTATGTAGACTAAGTGAGAATCTTTCCTTTCATGATTAGAATTTTGCAGCGTGGCGGCAAGAGCAAACACCACTACAGCTATCAGGTAGACATCAAAGGCCTGTTTCTTAGTTTGATGTTCAGCTTGCCAAGGCCTTTTTTCTCAGCGGGTCAAAATCTTCTTTTGTTCTTTTGAACACTTTGGGAATTACAGGAGATGCCAGTGACACCCACTGATGAGGGCACCAGCTCCCAACTGCGGCTCTTACCTGAAGCAGAACTCAGCGATGGCTCTGAGAAATCATCGAGCTTTTCATATCTTGTGAAACTGCACAATGCCCTTTTATGCCAGACAATGGGACCTAATCGGTGGGGATTTTTAAAATATTATTATTATTTTTTAAAAAAGCCTTAAGACATGTTTTAAATAGTGGCGAGTTTCTTTCTCACTCCCTCTTTCAAGAGTTCATTATTTTATTTTATTTTAATTTCTTCCTGAGCATAGGGGGTCGGGGGGACATGCACTGTACCAGCACACAAAAGAATAAAGTCAGACAGGCAGCCTCAAGTGGTCATTTAAATAACGCTTGTGAATCATTGTCAGTAAAGGCCATGCGACAACTCAGCTGCTCTATTCATTGCTCTGTTGCGTTTGAAAGTCAGGAATTGGGATTTCAGGGTCGTTGGGGCTGGGGAAATACTCACCAAAACTCTGGGGTTACTGACGTGAGGAGATTGTCAGAATTCAAGGCTGCTGGGGCCACTGATCTGGACCCATTCCAGTCAATGTTTGGCTTGATTTATGAATCGCTTCACACTGGAGCCCCGAAGTGATTTACAGGGATGATAATGTAAAAAATATAATGTGCGATAACATACCTAACACAGTGTACGATAAAAATCCAATGAAAGAAAACGAATTTACTGAAAGCGTTCCTCCGCAAATGTTGCCCAGCAACATAAACTAACCTCCCCCATGAATAAAAATAATTTAAAAACAGACAGTTGGTGTCTTCCAAATGACCAGGAGAATAAAAAATGTGTTTGCCAGAAAGGGGACAAAGCTGGAATCAGGAGAGCCTCCTTGGGGAGAGCATTCCCCAGTTGCCGGTTGGGGACACCACAGGAAAGGCCTATTATTTTGATGTCATCCTGTGACATCAAAAAGCCTCCTTGGGGAGAGCATTCCCCAGTTGCCGATTGGGGACACCACAGGAAAGGCCTATTATTTTGATGTCACCCTGTGTACATCTCATGTTGCCCGTGGTTTTGGAAGATGCCCTTGTGGATACTGATTTGAGCTCTCCTAGGGAAGACCAGCTGGGGGAGCAGGGTCACTTTAATTGCTGCAGTTTGCTAACAAACTTCATTAGAGCAACACACAGTCCTCAGAGTTCATATGCAATGCAGAATTGTGCAATGCAGGAATCTCAGCTGTGGTGCTTCTGCAATGCTACTTCATTCTTGCAGTCCAGAGGGGCTGTATTGGTTGTTGCAAAATATTATGTTCTAACATCTATAGTAATTTCTGGTTTAAAAGCAATATGTAAATTTATTTTATAAATAACAATGTCAAAAGAGGGTTTGGGTAATAATTATAAATCCAGTTTCAAATATCAGAAATTTGATGTGTTCTGGCTATGATGAAACAAGGAACATTGTTATAAACTACTTTTTTCCCTGGCCCAATAATTGGGTGCCAAAAATGGGGTTAGGCAGAGCGATTTAATCAGTGGATCTAGATTCAGGTAGGTAGCTGTGTTGGTCTGACACAGTCGAAATATATAAAAAATTTGTCCAGTAGCACCTTAGAGACCAGCTAAGTTTGTTCTGGGTATAAGCTTTCGTGTGTGTATCTGAAGAAGTATGCATGCACACGAAAGCTTATACCCAGAACAAACTTAGTTGGTCTCTAAGGTGCTACTGGACAATATATATATATACAGTGGTGCCTCGCAAGACGAAAAGAATCCGTTCCGTGAGTCTCTTCGTCTAGCGGTTTTTTCGTCTTGCGAAGCAACCCTATTAGCGGATTAGCGCTATTAGCAGTTTAGCGGCTATTAGCGGCTATTAAAGGTTTAAGGGATTAGCGGATTAGCTGCTAAAAGGCTATTAGCAGCTAAGTGCCTTAGAAAAAGGGGGTGGGGAGCGAAAAAAAATCGCAAGAATCGCAAGACATTTTCGTCTTGCGAAGCAAGCCCATAGAGAAATTCGTCCTGCGAAGCGCATTGAAAAACGGAAAACCCTTTCGTCTAGCCGGTTTTCCGTTTTGCGAGGCATTCGTCTTGCGGGGCACCACTGTGTGTATATATATATATATATAGTCAGTGGAAATGAATTAACAAAAACTGTATGAATGTCGAGTTTACATTCTGTGGAAGCTAAATTTGTGATTAACAATAAAACCTTTTCCTATAACAGGAAAGTGTGGCTAACTCTCCCCCACCCCCATTCCCAAGCTGGGATTGCATAAATTGAGGTTGCATTCATATACTCACCTGAGAGTAAGACCCATTGAATTCATCGGGGATAACTTCTGAGCTTTGGTTTGCATATATTGTCTTGCATTGTACGTCACCAGCTCTTTATTCTAATAATCTGTTATTAATCCTTTCATTCAAGGCAGTGTAACTAAAGATGACAGATGTAAAAACTTGCATTTCCCATCCCAGTGAAGTGTGAGAAATATTTGGGAACAGAAAAATATAGCCTTTTGCTAAATCTAGTGACAGTGCCTAACTTTGTGATGAAAACACATTATTGTGAATGTCAGTGCACTGGGAATTGTTTAGACAGGCTGCAAAGATGATTGCTAAAGAAATATCAAAAGCAATAAAATGAAGAGCAATAATCTTGCATTGTTTTGTTATAATTTGACGATGTTATGGTTGTTGCTATATCCGCTTCACATAGGACTCACATTTAATGCGACAGGTGATTCTTCAGCAAGAATTCCAGGGGGAGGAGGGAGCTTTGGATATTTATACAGCCTGCCCCTATTTACCAGAGGTCAAGTAGCTTGGCTACTACAACATGTAGCTCAATTTACAGAAGCTGGTCAAAACAAGTGCATTTTGCTTACCAGTCGCATGGGGGATTAGCAAACCGAAGCAATTAAAATTCAGGATTAAGAGGAACATGAACTTCTGAAGTGGTCCCTGCCTAATTTGTAATGCAACTATGGCAACAACTGTTGAAACGCCGATCTGTTCCTTTTAATGCACGGAGGTTCCCCTGTTGATGAAATCAATACTGTTCTTGCCATGTTGTGTCGGCTGATCAGGGCACACAACGCAGCAACCTTGCTGAAGTTAAGTCGATCTGCATCTGGGAGTGAGTGCCTCAGTGGGGGAGAACTTTGGGGCACCCTTATGTCCACTGAGTTCCACGTTGGAAGAAATGCGGGATATGAATAAATGATAAATATCTAATGCCAGTATGACAACTACAGTTACTCCATGCATAAACTGAAGAGGGGAAGAAAAGAGATTACATCCACATTTGTAATACTATGTAGATACCTGGCTATTCTTTCTCAAAAAGGGTACAGTGGAACATTGGTTTTTGAGGGTCTTGGAAGCCGAATGTTTTTGTTTGCCAAAAACCTGGAAGTACGTAATTGCTTCCGTTTTCAAATGCGCCTCGGAAGTCAAACGGCTTCCAAGGCATGTTTCTCCATTGAAATTGCTGACCACCCCTTGTGCCTCGGTTGTCAAACGTTTCAGAAGTCGAGAGGTCTTCCGGAACGGATTAGGTTCGAAGACTGAGGTTCCACTGTATTGGAGAGCTGCAAAAGACACAAAAATGGGTTTGGAGCACTTCGCCTGTGAGAAAAGGTTCAAAGATCTGCAGCTTTTCCATATGCAGATAAAAAGATGACTGGGAGATGGGAGGGATGAGAGATTTGTAAAATTATTCCTTGCGTGGGGAAAGTGTGTGGAGACGCTCCCCCCCTCTCATAACACTATGATTTTGGGTCCTCCAATGAAATTGATTGTCAGTACAGTCAGGATAGACTAAAGAGTAAACTTATTTACACAAAGTGCTTGTGGAATTCATTGTGTGTTTCGATGCCAGTGGGTTTAATTACTTTGAAAGGTAATTGGAAAACACACAGAGGAGTGGTCTATCAGTGACTGCTAGCCATGGTGCTTATAAGTGTTAGTTTATTCAGCTCCGGCCCTTGAGCTGATACGGCTCATCTTGATCCTGAGCCCAGCAGAGTATGATCCCATAGTCCGCAAACGAAAGGATGAAGCAGGTATGGCTACATTGCTATACTTTATTTCTAAGCTATACCGAGAACAAACAAATGTACATCTTGCCTCTGTGAGAGCAGAGAGCAACTCCAACAAAGAACGACAGAAGAAAGGAAAACAGGAAAACAGTAAACGTCACATCCCGTCTCCCTTTCCTGTGGGAATCCAACAGTAACTGGACTGTGGAATGAAAACATAGTCCTGTGACTTGCAGCTGCTGCTCAGTGAGGGAAACAGAAACCAACAATAAGTTCCTCTCACACTCAGAGGCAGTATGCTTCTGACAGCAGTTGCTGAGGACCGACATCAGGAGTGGGCTATTGCCTTCATGTTTTGCAAGTTGACGACTGTGGGGTTGCAAGAAGGTGAACTAGATTAACCGTTTGTCTGATCCATCGGGGTTGCTCTTGTGTTCTTACAAAATGGAGAAAGAAATGTGTGTGTGTGTGTGTGTGTGTGTGTGTGGCATAATTGTGAATTTGGCAGCAAATCACTCTCTTGGACAATTTGATTATAGACACATATGTCTTCTGAAACTCTCGTCTTTTACTTTGTGTGTTTAATACAACTCAACCCTAAGCACACGGTTTTGTAATTCCTTCAATTTCATAGCACAGTGGTGCTTCTAAATAAGTAGGTTTGGATTGCTTCAGCATTCTTGATTTGTAAGGGTGTATTAAACTAAGAAATTTGTTATATATACAAAAAAACAAAAACAAAACCCCAAACAAACCTGTTCTCTGAAGGCCATTTCTTACAGAGCATTTCTCTCCCCCCGCCCCCGCCTTTAAGCTATAAAAGAGCAACGTTATTTTGCTCTTGTGTGGCAGTGCTGAACGTTGAAGAGAGGAGAATGTTCTATTATTCCACCCCTGCAGGGAGAATGACATTTCAAGTGAGGGTTCTGAAGGACCCCATATCTCATCAGTTCTTTTTTGTCTTTGGAGAAAGTGAGCTGTGTGGCTTGCCTCTCTGCCTAGTGACACACAGAAAGGCAACAAAGGGCAGAGAAAACTTTGCGCATTGAGATTTGAATGAGGTTCATCTGTGTGTCTCTCTCTGTGTGTGATTGTTCATACAACTCCGAGTGTTAAGCAGCACATTCCTAATACTCAAAGCCTATCGACAGATGACAAAGGCTGGATTTATTGAAAGTATCTCTCTCTCTTTTTTTTATTCAGCACCTGTTACAGCAGCAAAATTGGGCAGATGCTTTGAAGGCATGGGGACCTGTGGCTTCTCTGTATTCCACAATGTCCCCTCCGTCATTTGGCACAATGCAGAGGGTTTTGCATCATTTCTGCATCCTGTGCTCACACAGGGTGTACTCGATGATATTCTCAATTATGGATGTGTTGATGCATTGCTTCCTGTAGCCCTGATTGCAAATATGCGAGTAGAATAGTCTGTTCATAAAATGAAAAAGATAAATAAAATATATTGCTACATTTTCGTGTGAGGTGCAGTTGGCATGCACGACCATTGCCAAACCGTTTATTTAGATGGGGAGGTCAGTAATTGAATTTTGGAGAAAAGCTGTTAGCTTTTCTAAATATATATAATGAGAACAGGATGATTTTGCTGTTTTTGAGGTACAAGGCAGAAAGTGAATATGAAAATGTGAGCTGATCTGTTTGTTTTTGCCAAACAGCTACATTTTGTGAACGTTTCGTGTTTCAGTATTAATCTTGGTACCCAAAAGCATAAACAATGATTGCAACCAGAGCTCTCTGCTATTCTCCAACCAATTTTGCTTTCTATCATGATGCTGTTAATGTCTTTCCTGCCACTCCTGGGCTTCTAGTTTTTTTGGGTGGAGAAATGCAACCAATGTTCCTATCACAATAACATTATTCAATGGTTTTGCTTAAGGGATTAAAGCTTAAAGATGCCCACTTTCAGGACAGCATCCTGCTGTTGTTGACTGATGTAGTCTAGGAACAAACCCATATGAGTGGGAAGAAGGGGGCTGTAGCATACCTGGGGAGGGTCCCTGTCCCTGGGACCATGGAGATGCTGGTCAGGAAAGACCAGGAAAAATCTTTGACTGTTAGCCATGCTGGCTGCTACAAGTTGGATCTAATAACATCTGGAGAACCACAGGTTCCCCACCCCTGCTCTATTCAGTTATGATGATTTTTAAGTGTAGAATAAACTCTTCAGGAGTGGAATTTTATAGGCACAGCCATCTTTAGAAATCCATACATTTTGGAGACTAAATCCTTAAACAGGAGGTCATTGAGGAGAGATTCCCCAAGGGCAATTTCTACGTGAGCTGGATATTCTCGAGGAAATCAGATCAGACGGCTTGTAATGTTTCACACAGACACTCTGAATAACTGCAGCTCCCATCTGTAATGACTCAGGCTGCCTAATCAGACAATAGTATATTTCCACCTCTGCTCCGTAGGGATGCCTCATTACTAGAGGGAAAGGATGTTGTATGGGGATATGTTTACGTACAGTACTCACCTTACTACTAACTTGATTTAAATGCATTCTTTGTAAATGTGCTGCATCACCAAGAATGCTCAGGTGCAAACCCCAGATGCTTAGATCCTAAGGTAAAGGAACAGAAGGATGCTAATGAAGATACGGTTTCTCATTCCATCCTCCAACCTTCAGCCACCTATACCCCCTAAAAGCCTCTACAGAGGATTTGGGAGACCTCCTAAACAATCTTTCTATCCTTGAGAGCTCTCTCTCTCTCTCTCTCTCTCTCTCTCTCCCTCTCCCCCTTTGTATGCTCCTCTAGTTTTTCTATCTAGGGTCACATCCAACCTGTACATTTATAGCACAGACATGCTTTCCCCCAAAGAATCCTAGCTTGCCCCTTAACAAAGCTACAGTTCCCAGAATTCTTTGGTGGAAGTCATAATGTATGGTGTGGATGTGACCTTCATTTGGCACTTCTCATTTGGACAGAAGGAAGTCTACAAGTGGGAAAGAGTTTGTCATTCATGAAGAAGAATTCCAAGGAAAACCTTGATGCTTTGTACTCAGCCCCACAAGGATCCACGCGCCACGGTCTTCTAACAAAGGATGAGTCATTTGCAAGTCTTGTTTGTCTATTCAGCCCTTCAGGCATATACAACATCTGTTCACTCGATTTTGCAGCAGAGGGAAGAAAATCGTTATGGATTTTGGAGCAGTGAGTAGGTCTGACTCCTAGTTTTATGCAGCGGTCCAATATTCACACTCGCTAGTTTTGAATCAAGGATTTATCTAACAGTTTAGGGATAGACGCCACATGGATAGGATCTGGAAAGAGATCAGAACTGTTTGGAAAAAGATCCAAGGCGACAACAGATTCTTAAAATGCAGATTCTAGGCGCGTCTTCATCTAAAGGCTTAGATTTTCTGTTTTCTGGGTTTTCTGCCATTCAGACTTTCAAAGGTTAACATTCCTAAGTAAGCCATGCACGGTATTTTGTTCTGTCACTTTGAATTTGTGTTCCTCTTCTCAGTTCAGTGAGCGCTTTCAAGTGGTACCAGACATGAGTGCAATGCAAGGGAAACACTGCTAGCGTATTTAAATTGGATGACAGTGCCATTTTTCATTCTTAAGTTTTACTGTTGTTTGAGTGGATGTAATCTCATACAGTGACCCTTGAGTATGATGTTGACAGTATGCAGCCAATTCCTATGTGCCGAGTGTATGGTTAGCTGAGTATCTGTATGATGGAATGCTAGGCATGCAGTCCATCCAAAAACTCCTAGGGAAAATTCTCCTGTAGCGTCTGAGTGTATCGCTTCTCTCAAATCACTTCAATGGTTCTTTTTCTCCCTTTTCCTTTGTGCTTAGTGCACCAAGGTCATTCTTTCTGTCCTTCCCTTTTAAGGCACTATATTACAGTTTCACAACATTTTTGCCCTGCCTTTCTTCCATTCTGGAACTCAAGGTAGCACACATCAGGTCCACAGGTCAGCTTCCATCAAGGCACCAACCAGATCCAGGCCTGATTAGCTTCAGCAAGGTTGCTGCATCATGGCGCCATCAAATCAAGGCCCAGAACCATATGATAACTCCACTTTCCTCTTATGGCCTTTCCTTTGGGTTAGGTTGGAACTGCATCCAAAGATGACATCTCCCAAAAATTATGGTTTCCTTGTTCATCTCCACAAGCTCCACATCTGCAGAGCAAATGATTGATGTGTGCAGAGGTGTGTCTCTTTATGCAGAGTTTATACCTGAAGGAGCATCTCCACCCCCATTGTTCAGCCCGGACATGGAGGTTCAGCTCCAAGGGCCTTCTGGCAATTCCTTCCCTGAGAGAAGTGAGGTTACAGGGAACCAGGCAGAGGGCCTTCTTGGTAGTGGCACCCATCCTGTGGAATGCCCTCCCATCAGATGTCAAGGTAATAAACAACTACCTGACTTTTAGAAGACATCTGAAGGCAGCCTTGTTTAGGGAAGTTTTTAATGTTGAATGTTTTATTGTATTTTTTATATTCTGTTGGGAGCCGTCCAGAGTGGCTAGGGAAACCCAGCCAGATAGGTGGGGTATAAATTATTATTATTATTATTATTATTATTATTATTATTATTTCTTAAACAGCTAGTTTCTGGGTGGGCAGGGTTCTACATAGGGCTTTTTTCAGTACCGGCACCTCTGAGGTGGGTGCCATTTCCATTATAAGAGAACAAGGGAGGTGTTTGTGGTGAGTTCTGGCGCCTCTTTCTCTAGAAAAGCAGCGCTTGTCCTATGTTGATAGCAGGAACATCAAGAGCGTTAGTTGAGAATGATGCACTTCTCGTATCCTGATAAAGTTGCTTAAAGGAAAAATAGGGAAATAAGCAGTCTGGGTGGTTCATATCTCATAGCTCACTTTGGTTAAACAACCACACTGGTTGCTTGCTGCTTGAGGGTTTAAAGTCCTACCCCTCCTTTACAATCCTTCAATAATAGGTACTAATAATGCAGACTTCTTCTTTTTTTTAAAGGATAGGCAAAAATGCTCCTACACAGCAAGATGATAGATTTTATTGGATGGTGGTTGTTCTCAGAATTTACAGTCAATTAAGTAAAGTAAGAGTCTAAATACGGAACCCTGACTTGTGTCACATCCTTTCAGAACTATTTGTCTGCCTAATGGACAGACAGAATGTCAGGCCAGAAATGCACTTCTGGTCAGGCTCTTTGAAGCTGTTGTTCCTCTCACATAAAGAACAAAAGAGTTTAGACTCCCTTCTCCCTCCAACTTCTCTTCGCCTCTTAATGTGTACAGTTCTTCTATTGTTGGGACTCAGGGCTGGCCCAATACATTTTGGCACCTGAGGCAGACCCCAAAATGGCGCCCCCCCTGCCAGGGAAGAAGGGGTCAGGGAACATCGACATCAGGGAGAAAGAGGCGGGGAGAAAGGTCAACATTGGAATCTGCTGCCCTGGGTAGACCGTGCCGACTAAGGTGGTTACCTCACCTTGCCTCTAGGGTGGGCTGGCCTTGTTGAGACTTCAGCTCACTATTGCACTTTTCCAATTGATGTGCTAAGCATTTCATTCAAGTTCCAGATTGGTACTTTCAGCTACTCTGAATCCTCTTGAATATTTCAGAGATAACCCATGCCATGATGCTCTTTGGGTTAGGGTTGCCTCCAATTCCTTCTTTCCTATCCACCCCAGTGAATGTTTTCAGTTTAAGCACAGGATAAATAGAGCTCCCAACGTTTTGATATTTGATCCGGCTATTCTTTAAACTTATGACGCTCACTGGTGTCCCAGTGACGGCTGTGCTGAATGTGAAGCGTAAAGAGGATGCGCGGTGAATTTCATGCTGCTTATTGGCTATAGTTTCCTGGAGAGTGTCTCTTGTGGGATAAGAGACTTGCATCTTCTCATGAAACGTAGTACCACAAACAACACCACAGAGCATCCATGGTGCTGCATTATGTGTGGCTGTGCGCTAAGGCCAACAAGCAATGCCAACTGAATGTTCATGTTTCCTTGAACATAGAACCATATGTTATGAGCTTGTATCTGGTTATATAAAATAGAAGCTCATTAGCCAGCTTCAGTCTCTGATTTGTTTATCTTTTTAAAGAGGATAATTGAAAGACAGAGAGGGTTGAAATGTGTTTTCAACAAACCCAACCCTTTGAATAATGAAAGGTTTCTTTCATTACAGTTCTGCATGACACATATGGCGGCAGGGAATCCACTTCCTTTTGAGAGCATTTCTGCAGAAATGTCAAAGGGGCCAATGATCAGCAGATTGCCCATTGCACCAGCCTTCTTTCAACTTTGAGAGGTGTCAGTCACCTGACATCATTATGACACCCAATGATGTCACCTGCCAAAGTTGTCCCATGGAGAGTGAAGGAGTTAAGGATCTCAGACGCATCTAGTTTCCCACCTTCTGATGTAGAACCCTTATTTGTCTTCAATAAGGTTTTCCATTTTTTTAAAAAATGAGGGTTTTCTGGAGACCTATGCAAATAAGCTTGGCGGGGGAAATATTTAGAGTGAATCAAATCTTTTTCGAGGAAGTTATATTATCAGAGAAAAGGCTAGCTCATGCATGTCCAGGCACCATTTGATGGCTTATTTTTATGAGCTACTCCAGAATTAACACGTCATATAGGCTTTGCCTAACAGTGAACATCTCCTCAAATGCCATCATCTTCTGTGCCGTCAGTTCCTGCGTTCCACTTTTGGCGCTTAATAATCCTGATGTGCCTGTATGTGTGAATCAGCCCTTAAATGATAAAACAGTGGATATAAATATCTGAAAACAGGGGAAACGACATGAAAGGATGCAATTTTGTCCTCCATTTGCGAAATATTTAGTGTTGTTCGCTTCCGAGCAGCGCTGGTGCGCAAAGCTTTGACTGCTGCCTTCACAAGATTTTATTTCCATACTTAATGAAGATTCACATGGTCCTCTTGACCCAAACCGTAGATTGAATTTCCCCAGCATGGCTTCAACTGGAGTGACTACAATAAAATTAACTACCAGCCGCCAAAGTTAATGCTGCCCTCTGTGGAATGGATGGCGCTTTCTAAAGCCTTTATTGTTTTTCTTCTGGTCTTCCGTTCACAGCAATGAGCAACCTGTGCTGTTAGCTAATGTGTCACAGCGGCTCTGTAATAAGCAGCAGGATGACATAAAGATAGACCTACTGGGGCAATGAAAGGTGAACAGCATGCCAGATGATTTCCATAATGCAAATGAAGAGCATCGCTTATTAGGTTTCCTTGAACAGGGATGCCTAACTTCCAAAATC